>NC_058052.1:26691732-27046732 GCF_020085105.1 Siniperca chuatsi
AATGTGAAATATATTTACTGCACTGGCTGATTCTTTATCACTTGTTGTAAAAAAGAAACATTAAGGTTTTGACGACTCACTTGACTGATTTGAGAATTGATGAGTTGAGATTTATATTGCAGAGATGGTCGGTTCAAAGTGCATTGCTGATTTCCTGCTCAGGCTTCATTGTGGGATGCTCATGCTGGAGTGTCCAAATGACATGGACACAATTTGAGTTGTTAGCTTCTTTACATTTTATTTTAGGACTGTTTGGGTTGATATTGCACATTTTTTGTGGCCCTGTTGTGGAGATTTGTAGTTCTAATCTTCAAGGTTCTTTAGGAGACGTGATACATATGAATAAAACTGAACCAGACCTGTCATTAATTAGAATTGGCTGTCATGCTGCAGTCTGCTCACACTCATAACAAGCCTTCTGATATATATATATATATATATATATATATATATATATATTTTTTTTTATTTTTTTTTTTATATATATATATATTTATCATCAATACCAAAGCTCTATTCATTAATGGACAGTTTATAAGAGGAGGTCATAAAACTTAACAAACACATTTGGTCTCCTGACACCAGCACGAATTAACAGCTATTAATGCATCACGAGGGAATCGCTGTGTGATGCACTAAAGTCCTGTGTGGCCAATTCATGTCACTATGACAAATAGGTTATGAATACTAATAGATGTGTTTGTTGCAATCATGTTTGGTTCTTTACAATCATAGTTTAATTAGGCAGGTTGTTTACAACAGATTACATAAAAAAAATAGTGGAGTAACATAATTAGTAGAAATACCAATCATTTGTGTACTTAAAGGACAAGACTGGTGTTTAATCGCTTGAAAAATCAACAATGTATTTCTTAGTTAATACTCCTCTACCCTGTCTGTGGCTCTTTAAGCCCATTGGTTCCTACTGAAGACATCCATCTTTAAAAAGGAGTCACAAATGTATAGAATCATTTAAAAAACACAATTTTCTAAAACAGCTGGTCACTGTAGTTTTTAACAAACATTACTAAAAAAGGAGGATTTTGCATTTGTTCAGGACTATTTTCAGCGGCGGATTAATATACATTTGGTGCTTTAGTGAGTGTTTGGGGTAGCAGGACGTGTGTGTGGGACTGAGTCAGAATGAACTACAGTGTGTGTGTTCATGGTAATGAAGAAACATGTCACCCAGTGCAACAGTGTGGCTCACTGATGTGTTTTAATAGTTTTTGGACAACAATGGAGCTCTGTGGCTCAGAGGAAGAAGATATACGGGCTTTAAATACACAGACAACTTGTTAGTAGGATCAGTTTATAGTTGGTTTTGGTCTTTTCATAGGGCAGTGAAAGAAATGTAATACTACCAGACTTATCCTTAAAGTATTTCTTAAAGAATTTATACTTGGATATTTATTTGTCTGAGTACTGTAACTTGCCATTCACAACATATAGCCTACATTTTAAAACAATATATTCTAATATACATCTATATTATCTAACGTATATATTAGGGCTGAAACTAACGATTCTATTCATTGTTGACTGATCTGTCGATTATTTTCTCGAATAATCAATTCTTTGGTCCATGCAAGGTCAGACAACGGTGGAAAAAAGGCCATCTCAGTGTCTTGTTTTGTCAGACCAACAGTCCAAAACCCAAATATTCAGTTCAATATCATAGAAGACTACAAAAACCAGCAAATTTCCACATTGGAGAAGGTGTAACCAGTAGCTTACTAGCATTTTTTTAAACAGTTAATTGATTATCAAAATAGTTGCTGATTAATGTTCAGTCGATTGACTAATTGATTAATTGACTAATCGTTTCATCTCTATATATACAGTATATCATAATATAATATTCTTTATTCCACTACAATTACATAGCCTTTTTCATTACATACTACAAAATGAAAGTTTAAAACTCAATCCTCAATCTCAAACAAGTTTTCTGTCGTATTATTAATTCAAGCATTGTTTTGAACCACGCAGCCTTATATTTTAAACCGTAGGAGATTCCAAAGTTTCCAAAGATATTGAACATGTCAGGAAAAACGTGTGTAATGATACATAAGATAGCCATAGAACAAAGTGCTACATGGGTCCACATTTGCAAACCCTGAGTCAGTCCCATACCAAGTTCTGTAACAGAACTGACCCATTACCCGCATCAGTTCTGGGCCTGACCTGATCCCTTTATTGGAAGACCATGCGACCCGACCCGTAATCAAATACTTATACTCCCTCACTCAGTTCAATACGCAGTGTCCGAAATTAACCTTTTGACTCACCAGCCGGTGGGACTGGTAGATAAAAAAAATCCGCCGGCCACGCATATTTTGTACCGGCCAAAATAAATTTTTGTATCACATAAAAATTCATATCAGTACATTTCATTGAGATAATACACTATTATGTTGAATACAAACTTAAAGAGGCCAGAGCAAAATTTGAAGCTAAATTATTTTAATATATTGGTCAACGGTTAATCAATACAACCTGAATGCAACTCAAGAAGTGTTGATCTCAAAATTCTACTTATTTGCTATTAAATGTACTTAAGGATCAAACATAAAAGTAATGGGTCGAACACAGGACTTTCACACAGGAGACTGGGATTCGTTTCCTGTGTGAAACCAATAATCAATGTTGATTGTTTTAAGGAAGTAGTTATTTTAACCCAAAACACGATCTTTTCCTAAACCTGACCAAACTGCGACCGTCACCTGAAACGTTTCTCAGCAAGCTTTATTTTGAAAGTCTACTCTGACGTTGCATATTTATTATTGCTAACTTGACTGCGGAATGAGAACGTGTTGAAAACGTGACACGGTGGACCGGCGTGTGAATTACACACTTTGGCGTGATACCGGTTTGCAGCACCAGACCGGCGGTGTGTGATAGTTGAGCGCAGTATCTGATGTCCCGTACGGTACAACAGTGCCGCGAAACTAGGCGCACTCGAGACGGTCAGTTTCACGCCACTGTTTAGACGCGTGTAAAAACTGTGTGTCAAACTCCGACGTAGGCAGCAGAGGACAGAAGCAGCGTGACCATAGAGACCCTCAGCATAGTTTATTGCATGACTATTTTGGTACAACCATCCTGAGATTTATACAACAAACGGAAAATCTGCCCGCGCTTGGCTGGTGTTAATTTCGGACCCTGTCAAAATGCTTTGTTTCTTACTTGCGCTCGGCAAACAACCAAAGGAGCCTTACCTTGGCCGAACAAGTGATTGGCACACACAGCTGAATGAAACAAACACACAGTAATTGTAGACAGATTGTAGGACTGGTAAAATTACGTTGGTAAATATGAAAATAAACTGACCAGGTGCAATAATATAAAACAAAAAAAAAACATGGTGTCTTGGATATGAATATTTCATTCAGTGTAAGACTCGATGAAATGTTGAACAATGAAGAAAAAGTAGTTTTTTTTCATTTCTTTTTTTCATTTTTTTCAAAAACTTACCTTGGGGCAAATCAAGGTTCTACACGTTACATTTATTTTTATATAATTTTTAAAGGCTTTTAAAAAAATTTGAACAGTGAGTCACAGAAATGATTGGAAAAATCTCTGCGACAAAGCAGGAAACTGGTCACCTCAACCTGTCAGCTGACCCTGCAGGCGTCCACGGTGTCCCTGTGGTTACTGCTCACATAATCAAGCTGCTCACTCCTTCTCTTTCATCCTTCACATCTTTGCACTTTGTGTGCTGAGAGGGAAAAAAAGGGCCCTCTTTGTTAGTGTAGAAGGCCACTTATGACAGAGCAGTGCATTTTGGGATTAAGTAGAGGACGGCGCTTACAGGGGCGACATTCTTCACAGCGTCAGCGTCATAGAGGCCGGCTGACTAGTGTGGTTTGGTTGGGTGTGTGTTGGGGGGTGGGGGGCGGAGGACAGCAGTGTGCTTTGTAATCCTGTGTTGCACCCCCGCCGCAGTTGGCGCGTAATGGCATAAAGATTGAGGTCTGGATGGGACATCAATCACAAGGATGTGGCTCAGCTGACCCTGAGTCAAGCAAGAGGGAGGTGAGAGAAGGGGGAAGACCAAGGGGGTGAGAGAGTGGGGGATGAGGCAGTGAAAAGGGCAGCAGAGATGGAAAGATACTGTAAGCAGACAGGATAGAGAGAGGGAAAGAAAAAAAGGCGTGTGTGTGTGTGTCTCCATGGATATAAATGGGACCTAAAAACTCAGACTTGGCAGAGGTGATGTGCGGTTGATTTAGCTAATTTAATTGAGGATTCATTCCAGGCTAAATGTTGTACTTATGTCTCGAATTTAGGCTTGAATTTAGGCCAAATTACAAATATCATTCATTCTCCTCGGCTGAATGGCATTTTTGTGACTACGTCAAACTGAAACGTTAAGGGCATCAACTGAAAGGTCCTACAAATTTGCGTTCACATGGAGCTGTGGAAACCTAATCTTAACTAGATTATCTGAATATTCACTCATGTAATCTTGAGTAGAAAATAAGGTACAGTTATTGCTCGCTTTTGTTTATTAAATGGGATTTTGTCTGTTTCTTAATTAAGCAGGTAAAAATCAATAAACCAGAAATCTGTGTGAATTTTATATTTTTACCCCTTTTGTACTTAGAATATGCGCCAACATCCCTCTATTTTTTTATTTATTTTTGGTCTTTTATTTATTACTGGAAGCAATTTCCAAGCTGTCAATGTCACAAGGGCGTTACTTGCTGTAAACTGTGGTGATCAGTGTCAGCAGGTCACAAACACTTTTGGCGTAAACAGTGGGTGAGATTCAGTTCAAACGAATGTTCCCCTTTTACCAAAATCTGGGTATTTTCAGTGATAATTGGTTAAGGCTGTTAATGTATGTGTAGTACTGGGTATGTTGTTGCACTAAAAATTATGAACAGGGCATTCTTACTCTGATTTGCAGGGCTGCCAACTTTTCAATTTAGTTTGGAGTTAGATTCGGTGTCGATGAAGTCGGGACATTTTATGAGTAGGCCTTCTGTGACGTTACCCACCGCGGGGGTCGGGGTCATCACTCCTCAACCCCCAGGAATTTTGTCAAGAAAATTCTGCAGCCAAATTCACAATTTTAAAGCATTTACAGATGGAAAGCCAAGTAATTTATCATGGTCAATGATGAATACGTATGGTTGATCAGCATACCTGCCAATCATTCTGCCAGAAAAGTGGTAAATATACACCAGAAAAAGCCGTCTTACTCTGCATGTTTAACCCAGAACCTACTGAACATCACATGCTGTGGCATTCAATCAGGGATGTAAGCTGTACTTTGAAGAATAGGACTGGTACATCTATGGCACATTATTTATGGCACTATCAACAGATAATGTTCCATTTTCCAACTTTCACAACATGTAAGTCAGACACTGTCAATAGTTTTATCAAGATCACTGTAAATGAATGTTAGCTTTTGTTTACGTTCAAGTCCAGTGTCTAGTACTCTTTATTATGAGGAGTACATTATGATTACACCTTCTCACTGTAACTCAAAATACATGCCTTTTTTACTCCCTTTTTAAAAAATATAAAAACATTGTATAGCCACCATTTTATTGTCCGAACACAATCCTTCTTACCTTAATGTATCCATACTTGTCTTTTACCTTCTTAAAATGTAAAAGTTATCAGTTAATCAATGACAGGCAGAAATCAATTCATCAAACTTGCTGCTGTTGGTGACGCTTCATTGAACACATTTTCTATCACAAAACTCTACCAGTAACGTTACCTGTCTGCGACTCGCAAGACTGGGTCCACTCGATGGCTATCCCGGTGTACGCTGGTGTAGCGCCAGCTGTACAGAGTTGATTCGCGACGTTATCAGTTATATATGTGTAGCGTGTAAAAAGTGCCAATGGCGTGAGTCTCACAGTCGGTGCGTGAGAGTTGGTTGGAGTGATGTGGATTTAACAGAGACTACAATCTTGAAGGGTACAGGTTTGCACTTTTTGTTATGCTCTCTGAAGTGTTGCTAACATGTTTTTTTTTTTTTTTTTTTTTATGGACATAAATATGTTTTTATGTAGAATTGGTATGCTTTCCGATAAAGGACATTCTGGGTTTTAACAGGGAGTATCGAGACTGTTTTATTTTACAAAATGTACGCATTTTCTTCGCTCTGTTTATTCTGTTTTTTTAGTTGGTCGGTTTACCACTTCGGTCCTGATTTTAAAATAGGCAATCTCAAACAGCATTGGATGGTTAGCACAATTTATTGTTCAGCCATTCACCAGGATGTATTGTAATCACTTTGGCGATCTCCTACTTTCATGTGTGGCCGGACTGCTGTGTAGCTTGCAACACTAGTGTGTACTATTGAGACCATGTTGGCTAACGTGGATCCGTTTGTGACTCTGTTCATGGTGTGATTCATGTGGTTCAGAGAGCATTTATGCAAGAGAGACCTAGAGAGACGAGTACTTGGTTTCTCTACAAGTGCAGTTGCTGGTGCCTTGCAACAAACTGCTGAAAGGCAGTGTGGTCCTTGTCTATCACACAAACATATCGCAGAGTACGCAGCTACATATTGTTCATGTCAACTAAGACCAGTAGGTTAAGGTTAGAGACAGATTGTGGTGGAGGTTAAATTAAGAAGAAGGCAGTGCATGTGATCCTGGGTTGTCAGTGATGAAGGCAAAAGCTGCTCGCATCCCTTTATTTCTTGCATTGGCACCGAATGCTCCACTGATTGTAACTCGTTGACTCTGCATATGAACAGAATTCATTGGAGATTGAGTTGGTGTGTTTGCACATATGTGAACATGTGGGACCCATGTCAGAAGTGTGCCAGGCTCTTTGTTACCATTTTCTACCAGAGACTGACAGTAAAACAGAAAACATTCCCATGTATCTGCAGTCCAACAGTGGCAGAAAGTCATTAAATTGGCAGGTAACCTTTCTTCTTCTTTCCCTCTTTGTATGTTTGCAATCGTTTTGTGTGTTCAGGTATTGAGCTTTTGACATTTGACTTTACACTAAAAACAGAAACCCCCCTTTCATCCTCAGAACTGGTTTTAAAAACATCTTAGATCAGGATAAAAGGGAAAGTGCACCACTTCCTGCTGCCTCTGACGTGGAGGTATTGAGCAGAGTGGAGATGCCAGCAGCCCACTTAATGCTAAATACTGCAGTCTTTTATCTTGGGGGAAAAATACAGTGAGCTGAGAGCATAAAAAGGAGCACTTATCTCCTCCTGGCCACTAATGGTGGTGACACTAGCAGCATTGGCCTCATGTAATGTTCAGAGGCCTTTCAAGTTTCAAAATAGACTTTCAAAGAAAGGTGTCAAAAGCAAACAGGTGTGAAAATAGCTTTCAGTAATAAACATTTCCGCATTTGTTGAAACAGTTTTTAAAAATTAAGTTTGATCATGGACGTAGCGAGTGGTAAACCCAACCAAATTAAACATATTAGATTGTATTTAACACAGTTTATTTTAAATCATTTCCATTCTGAATTAAAAAAATATCAATATAACCAATCCTTAGCTTAGTGAGCCATATCAGACTGACATTGGTTACAAGCGGATAAGGTTTTTCAAGGTAAAAGAAGGCATATGCAAATGATTACTGACATGAAAGCATTGTTTACCCAGCTTTTTATTTACCACTACATCACTGACTGTGAAAGATTTTGAAATGCAGCCAGACGGTAGAGCGCTGCTGTTCCTTGGAAAGAATGTATGTTGGTGTTTTCTTCTGGTTATAGTCCCACATTTGCATAAAAGTGTCTAATTCTTGAAGATTTGAGATCACCCCACGGCTTCGTGACAGAGGACATAATCCGCGGTCCATTTTAAAGCACACGCAGCTATTTGTTAGTGAAACAATGCAGACATAAAAAGACTGGATTGATTTTATTTCTATAAACTGCATCTGTATGTGGCATCACATTTGTAAACAAAGTCCCACTACACATAAAAGTATAAATGTGTGTGTGTGTGTGTGTGTGTACAATAGCAGGGCCTTGGGGGGCACACATGGATGCAGTGCAGCCATTATTAACGTTAGTTACACCTGTGTTTGACAGGACAAAAGCTCTGCTAGGCAAAAACGTCTATATGGAAGGAATAACCAACATACTTACAACTTCTGTACTGGTAGTAAGGTTTGTTTTAAGGACGGTGCTATAAGAAAGGGGTCTTTAAAATCTAAATGTTTTATCCCCTAATGAGAATAAATGTGCTCAGCAAATTTCATTGCAATCTGCCTACTGGATTATGACATTTTGGCTTGAGGATGGTGGCCAAAATGGAAAGGTTCATCTTCTGAGGAGCATGAATGTATACATTCGTTCCAGCTCTGGAGACTATTCACTGCCGATGTGCCAGTGTCCCACTCACTCCATGCACTGGGTCTACTTTTGCTCTGGTCTCTGGAGCGTGAAATTCACTTGTGAATGTTTCTAAAAACCTATATTTGATAGTTGAATTGAAATGACATTTTAATGATGGATTTAATTTGTTACTAACTTTGTCTTTACACATAACTTTTTTCTTGTTTATAAGTAGCGAAAGAGAGGAGAAAGAAGAGCTAAAAAAAAAGTGAGGAAGGCAGACAGGGACAGGTTTTTTTTTTTTTATTATTATTTTCTTTCTGGTGCTAATATACATTATCCAGAAAATGCTGATACAAGAAACAAAGGCACAAGACATCTGTTACCACATCTAAATGAGCTGCAAATATGTATTCATTATGCTTGTAAAACATGGAAAATGTAAAACAACTTTATTGGAAATATAACTAGGCAGAGCTCCGGGGTACGACCAAAAAACCGTCAAGTGCGACTGAAATTTAGTAGATCTGATTTAAAAAATAAATAATTAAAAAAAACGATGCCTTCCGCGATCGACGTGGACAGTCTCCCCTCGCTGTACCGCTCCCGTGCAGTCTACTGATAATTGCACATGCTCTGCAGAGAAACAGAGAGAGAAAGAGAGAGTCTCCTGTGTAATGTAGGTCTATTTATGCCGTTGTTTTGTTAAAGCTTGTAAGTGCACCTTTTGGTGCTGATGTCATTCCGGACCACATTGGTGTAGATAGTTTCCTCCTCCACATGATGCTCACCTGCTGTTGTGAAAATGGAATTGCAGGTAAAAAACAAAAAACTTTAAAAAATGTACTGCTGTCGAAGAAAGTTAACAGCAGAAACAGAGGCAGGTGGGGCAAGCCTCTGTGTGTGGAGAAAAGACATTTTCCTATAGCTCAGTCCTATTATTACTAATTTATTAATATTAACACTACAATTATTATTATGATAAAACAGTAGTAATAATAATATAATAAAACTTTGTTTTGATAAGTGCTCTATAAAGTACAAAGTGCTTCACAACAAGAGAAATAAAATACCACAGTGAATGACGAAATATAAAGAAATAAAACACATAAAATACACAAAAGCAATAAAATAAACAGCCAGTTCAGGTAAAATCAGGATCTGCTTTCAGATAAAAATGTGTTTTGAGACGAGACTTAAGAGAAGACATTGACTCAGAAAACCTAATGTCTTCACGCAGGTTGTTCCAGAGCCTCGGGGCCCTGATGGCAAAAGCTCTGTCCCCCTTAGATTCCATCCAGGACTCAGGAACAGACAGAAGACCCCTGCCCGAAGATCTCAAACTACGTGAAGGTTCATAAGGGATTACAAGGTCTTAAATATAGTCTGGAGCCAGGCCATGAAGAGCCTTAACAGTAATCAATAAGATCTTAAAATCAATCCTAAAACAAACAGGGAGCCAATGTAAAGAGGCTGAAACAGGTGTGATGTGGTCGAACCTCTCGGCCCTGGTTTACAGCCGAGCAGCTGAGTTCTGTACAGTCTGCAGTCGTTTCAAAGTTTTTTTGATTAAGACAAGTGAACAGGCTGTTACAATAATCAAGGCGATTTCTACTATTTAAAAAAATAAAAATAAAATTCTAGGTGGTATTTGCATTGTGCCTCCCCCAAAATCTCTCTGTCTGTCTGAAAACCTAACACGGCAGCAGCAAATGGCCGCCCACCATTGAGTCTGGTTCTGTCCAAGGTTTCTGCCTCTTAAAGGAAGTTTTTTCTTGCCACTGTCGCCAAGTGCTTGCTCGTGGTGGGATTTGTTGGGTCTCTGTAAATAATATTATAAAGAGTACGGTCTAGACCTGCTCTGTAGGAAAAGTGCAATGAGCTAACTTCTGTTATGAATTGGCGCTATATAAATAAAATTGAATAGAAGGGGAAAGCAAAGTGAGCAGATTAAAATGGTGAAACAAGAAATAACTTACTAGAAATAGGGTAAAGTATTAATATGTTCTTTCAAATATTAGCCTATATAACGTTGGTTTTTGTGAGTAGCATAAAGAGTTATACAACCCTCTGTTATAAAATGATAAATAAATCTACCTTGTATATATTATCCCCCCATAAAAGATAACGCTTAAAATGTATTACTTGGTGCACCTAAATAAAAAAAGTTAGGCACCAGTGCCACCAATGTAAAAAGTCTGGAGCCCTGCTAGGGCTACACGATATTGGAAAAAAGTGACATTGCATTTTTTTTCTGCTGACAAATAATAATTATAAAATAGCTCCATCAAACCATAAAAAAAACAATAAAGCAAATGGCAAGTAGCAATGAAATGTCACCAAAAACCAGCACTGCAAAAACAAATGGACCACAATTCAATGCAATTTTCAATAGGTGAATTAAATCAAGCAAAAAAAAGCAATATTGGTGTGAGTGTGCATGTGGAAAAACTCGTCCTACAGCCCCAAAACAGTTCAGTTCCAATCCAGTACACAACCACAAAAAGACAACTCAAAAGTCTGCTCATCCCCACGAAACAAATCAGGAAATCAAAATGGAAATAGCGTCTGTATTCGTAGTTCAGTAACAGTGATTATTTACAATATACACAGTAGTCAGTCAGGTATGCAGCGTTGGCCTCAGGTCCACCAAGACCGACAATTCCTGGAGAAACACACACGTCCATCGTGATATTCCTCCTCCTGACACAGACTCCAGAGACGAGGCTTGTTTGTTTGTTTGTTTTACCATGAGTTGGTTAAAGTGACGCTGACTTTACAAGGCGATCTGATGCAGAAGGTAAATCTGGTGTATCTCTCCTCCACTGGCCAAAAGACACTGGCAGCTCTGACACACAACAGTTCGCTGTGCATGCAGAGCCTGCATGTCACTCACCTCTCTTGTAGATTAGTCATGGAAAATGAGAACCTGGCAAGTTTTCCTTTTTGTATCAAGCAGTAAAAAAAGTTGTAGCGTGATGTGTTTGAGTTAATTTGCCTTAATGACATCACACATCCTGCGATGTTGATGCTGAAACGATATCGTACAGCCCTACATATAACTGCTAAAGAACAGACACGCCGCCGTCCGACACTCTTCCAGTGGACATCGCAGGTTAGGTTTTGTTAGGAAAGGTGACAGGGTCACTCTGGGGACCCAGGATATCTGCAGCACATTTCATGGGAGTCCAGCCATTAGTGTTCTGCAGTAGAAAACTGTAAATGAGTTGGTGTTTCGTGGACCAAAGTCTTGGTCAAGGAAGCAGTTTGGCCTGCTGGATAGGTCAGCAGGTCACTAAAATCTTCAGTGGTCATTCTCTGGGGATCATAATTCCAAACCAAATTTCATGGAACTCTTTCCAGTAGCTGTTGAGACATCTGGTTGTGGCCCAAACAGAACTTGCACCCAAATTAAAGACCAACTGATGGACCAGTAGCACCATTCTTGGGCTCAGTAAGATGAAAGGCAAGGCATATACTGCTAGTTAACTGTTGTAATGGAGTAGGGTGCCGCAAGTGTTGACACTAATAGTTAGTCGTAACAGAACTGTGCCTTTTTGGATTATGTGTTATGTAAAATGTAAATGAATTATTAACGCAAGTTGTTGCTCAGTGTTTTTTCCATTCTGTTTGTCCATTCAGGTTGCTGAGCCAGTCCTGATGTAACTCTGTCAGCAGTGTTGGATGGCAGAGTCTATAGTGTTGGCTGAGCTTGTCATCTGACCCTACTGACATCCTGAGAACACCGATCAATACAACACAACACCAGAGGTAGGAATATACACAGTATATCAGATCCAATTACCATACAAAGAGGCATCAAAATGTTTTAATTGTAAATGTACAGATTTATGCTCATATGGACAAAAACAGTGTGATGAGCTGCCCTTTTGTTAATAGAAGTCTCAACAACAAACTGGTGCAAAATTACATGAAAACAAAACACCTGAATGAAAACAATCAGGCTTGATATATAGACAATACATGTGCATAAAGACATACATCTACTGTGTATGTGCAGTTGATAAAAAGTGACTTTACAATATCTATTGACAGTTTTAACACAATTGGTAAAGGGAAAAACCTTTTGACATCACACAAAACTGGCTATGATATACATAAAATATATTTGGAAATGAAAAGACTGAGTACTGCACAGATCTCCTCTGTAAAATCAATTATGTAGTATGTTTAATAAATCCTTAGTGCATTTGTAAAACTTGCTAAATTATTGTTTAACTGTAATTTGCATAATTAATAAATAATTACATAAGGAGATATGTTACATAAAAGTTTGTCACAAACAGGCATGAAATCTACTGGAGGTCAAGAGAAAATATGAATAGTGTAGCTTCACAGTAATCGATGAATTAATAGACATAGGAATACCATCAGTAGTATGCGTTTGATGATACCGACCTTGAGGTTACATCGCAGCCCAGAATAAACATTACATTTGGATGATCGTTGCATATTATTATCCCACAGAGGGTCCTAATGTACTGGTAAAGCATTTCACTTGTAGTGCATATACAGACGTGTATAAGGCCCAAAGCTACGTATAATTGACCCTTTTCCATTACAGAGGACCTGAGCAGATATCAAAATGTAGAACTTCAAATGTTGGTGCAGGGAAAAACAAGAATTCCATGTATTTCATAAAGACACATCAACAGTTGCATTCAATGATCTTAGCAAGATGCAGTTCTCAACAGTAGTAGTCTTTAAATTCCCTGGAGACTTTCTACTCAAGCAAATGTCACAGAACACCACCCACTGCAGTGTTTTTCATTGATCTAGTTAGGTCCGTGTTGTTCTTTCCAGCATGGCTCACTGAGGCCGAGTGGGTCAGGAGGACTTCATTTCAGCTCAAAGCCATTCAGTTTGGTGTGCAACAAGTGTTTTTCTCTGTCAATATGGCAAACTGCATGATAGACAGAAGCAGAGCCACATGGCATGAAAGTGGTAAAGCCTGCCCGCTCTCTTAGTAAAATTCTGACCAAAGCTGTGGTGTAGAAACACATTCTCGTTCGGCAGGTTTCCAATATTTGTTTTCCTGGTTCATCAGGACCAACATGTACACACAAGGGAGAGAGAGCATTTTTCCATCTGATCCAGGGTAGAAAGGGACCACTAGTACCATTTATTCCCAGTTTGGGTGCCTGTTGATGACAGTGGATTTATTTCCTCTCCTTACAAGCCATTATCAAACACCATCCAAACCCAATTTTTGCAGGCATTTCCTTTGTTTAAAGTCAATGAGAATATCGCCATTGTTCCCTGGGGGGCACAATGGATATGTTTGAGGGCATTCAGTTCATACACATGTCCCTTGGTGGTGCACGGTGTGTTTGCGGTGCTTCAGACCCAGGCCTCTTTCTCTGAAGTCCATCACTCGCTGTTGTGATGTGTCTACCAGAGCACTGGCTATAGCAATACCTAGAAGCCCAGAGAGAAAAGAGAGTTAACAGAGAAATATATAACACTTCAAAGATTTATTGTAGGTGGCCTGTTGAGCTGAAGCCATGTATACATTCTATCAAGACAAAACTGATTACAAGAAATTATTTTACAGTATTTAATGAGGGATCTGCTTCATTAGTTAAGAAAAAAAAATCACCATATAAAAGAGATGCAGAAAATATACAATACTTTGTGTGTAAATAATAAGATACACTGAACCTGCAAGGTAAAATCTAAAATGAAGTGTGTTTAAAAAAAAAAAAAAAAATGCTTTACTGCATTTGCATAATATGGAGTTCCATAAGGTCCTATTGTGGGTCCCCTTGTTTTCTATGTACACACTCTTAAGACCATTGCAATTGTACCTGTTGACCCATTTGAATCAAATTAGTTTTCTCCTCATAATTGTCTAGCTGATGTAAAGAAATTGTTGTAACTCAGTCATGTTTTTATCAACTGAGAACTATCAAGGAAATTACATTTAAAGTATATTTGGATTCCCATTTATTCCTTTGTGTGTAAAGCACTTTGTAAAATGTGTTTTGAAAAGTGCTACATAGATAAAATTAGCTATTTAGGGATGCAACAATTCACTTTTTTTTCAGTTCTGATCCGATTCCTATAACCTGAATTTGGATTTCTGCTGATACAGAGTAACGATCCAATACATGTTTAGCGTTAATTAATAAGCTGTATGCCACACTGTGTGGAAGATACTGAGATCATTATTTTATGTGTAAGGCAACATCAGGCTTGACTTATACATTGCTATCCTAACTTTGTAAAACAAAATGTAACAAATACATAGATATAAATTTACTATTATTATTATTAAAATAATCATGCACCAGCAAATTGGTAAAAAAAAAAACCTTAACAGGAATTACAATTCAAGTGTAAACCTTTTTTAAAGGTACATTTACATTCCAGTATAAAACAATACATCTGCATCAAATGAGAACAAAATATAAGCCTGCCAGTTTGTGTGATGACGTCCTCCGACTTGCCATTGTGGGGCGCTGTAAGATTGTGGCTTGTGACGTTTAAGTTTCTGTTTGAATATTACTGCGTAGTTGTTAAAGTTTAGAAATGGAGGGGGGAGAAGTCAGAGCGGAGGGTATGAGGTATGAACGGGCATAAAACATGGTGGTTTATAGTTTTAAGCATTAGTGAGGTGGCAGTTACATTTCTTGACTCCAGCTGTATTTTGTGACTGTGTTTTAGAGTGACTCATAATTGCTGCTAAACATAGAATTGAATTCAGTAGGTCGTCATCAATACCCGATCCAGCTGTTTGAGTCAGTATTAGGCCGATGCATTTCTATTTAGGGCCACGGGAGAGAATAGCCCAAAAGAAAGCAAAGAGGGTGAACTGAAAATATAGAGTAAGAGTGAAAACCATGTGGAGAAAAAAATAAACTGATGAACATCAACGCAAAAAGCCTCAGCCAATGTGTGACAGGTGGAGACTCATCATCCTACCAGCAGGCACCTCAACGCAACATCCAGAAAACATTTTATCAACGTCACTCCAGCCAGTGTTGTCTGGCTTCAGCAGGAGACGCGAGGTCATTGAAGCATATCTCCCACCATCCTCTCTCATTCTCTTTCCTTTTTCAGTCTGGCTACCTCTCTCAAAACAACTTCTGTATCTGATGTTTGACTTGCTCTCCACAGCAGGGCTTACGGAGAGCAAGCCGAATGCACCAAGGCATCACATGCCTCGGAGCGTTGCGTTACCTTGGCAGTAGCTTCTGTTGTTAATGTGGATTTAGAGTGATGGCAGCTCTTGCGAGTGCAGCTAGTCCTGTCTTTCCCTCCCAACAACCGTGGGCTTGACAATGCATGGTCATTACGACAAGAGCTCAATCTGCCGGTATGCAGGAGCCAAATAAACAAAACAGGCAAACAGTGGAGGATATCTGCTGCGCTCTCGATACGATTTGGATGTTTTCAGCATTTCACAGTCAAGTGATTCTTGGGATTTTTTTAGTGGGGGGGAAAGCCGATTACACAGTCGCTCAGTGTGCGCCTGTGTGTGTGTAACTGTGTAAATACTGTAATTGTGTGCATGCACCTGTGCACATACATATTTTGCAAAGTTCTGACACAGTAAGCCATACAGACAGACAGGGCAGCCAACAGTTATGTGCTCTCTTCATCCAAAACGATGGAGGGAAGGTGATTGGCTAGCAGCACCTGGTCTGTTGGAATACGGTTCATTATGGCTGTTTGTTTCACTTTAGCAGTGGTTTTATAGGTGGTTTTGTTTTGGCTACCATAGACAATACTTTAGATTTGGCTTTTTGTCGTTATGGTAATTTGGGGTTTTCTGCTTCTGTTGGTCAGACAAAACAAGATATTTGAATGTTTCAATTTCAGCTCTGGGAAATTGTAATGGACATTTTTCATTATCATCCGAGAAAACGACTAATCAATAATGAACATTATTGTTCATTGCAAATTAACAATAATCACCCTACAAATGGTAAAAACGATGCTCTCTTGTCTCTCATTCAACACCGTAACTTTTTAATGTGTGTGGTAGAAAATGGATACAAAATAATTTCAGCTTTTTTCTTATACATTCTAAAAACTTGATTTCTTTAACAGCCAGGACTAATAACAATGTGCAACGTTTCGTGCTGCAAGATTGATCCTTCATTTAATTGGTAGTTTGTTTTTGTTTGTTTTTTTGTTTTTGACTAAATCATCACTAAAATCACCTACACAAGACCTCAAACTTATAATCCATCTGTCTGAAGGTAGTGTACAGCCAGCATGAATTACATACACACCTGTCTGCGAGATAGAAAACACCAGTTCTCATTCCACAACCAGTTCTAATGAAAGACAAAACAAAGACTGGAAAAGTTAAAATAAAGAAAGATACTCATTAATTTCGAATGTGACATCTGAATATTCTATCAAAATAGCTTTCACCTTTGACAAATTGCCATCATGATTGTGTTGATTTTTCCGGGTGAACACACACATCTCCATTTGCAAAATTAAATTGGTCAAAAGTAATTAAATTATGCTGCAGGTGAGTGCAAGTGCTCATTTGCTGCTGTGGCGACCGGGCGCGTTAATGTGATTGTTTTGTCAGGTGAGTTGACGCATCATTAACCCCCCCCCTCCTGATAGACTAATGGGGTCATTAGCAAGAGATAAAATTCCCCAGGAACACATATCGGCACAGGTCTGATGTGGGAAAACTGGGACTGCAGCTGGAAAACATCTGTGACAGGAGGAGCCCGCTTGCTAACCTGGTTACAAACTTCACAGCCAGGCCCTCCTCGCCTTCTAAACATCAAGCCTGGCTTCTGAATCTGTGCTCGCCCTAAATGAAGGCACCAGGGATGGTAGCCTGCTTAGGATCCAATATAATACTAAACCATAGATATTTATTCATCTGTGAGGCACTGATTTCAGGTTTTAAAAGACCAGCAAACATGACTCATAACAACAACTGTGTACGCCTGTAAGATTCAGGTTTGATCCTGACTAACTAGGATGCCTTTCTTTATGCTTTGGGGGGGGGAGGACATCTCCAATTTAAATATCTCTGAAATATATTTGCGCAAAGAGGACAACAAAAAGGCAAAAGGATATCCCCAAAAGTTGAGGCGAAAAGTTGTGATTTATGTGGCTACATCATTTCAAAAAACAAGACAGTTGTGCATCTACAAGACAGTCCTGACCTTGCCTTGACTTTTCTTTCCTGTATTTTTTTTTTTATATGTATCTGATCCAATTTGTCAGTAAGACCTTGAGTTGTCTCACTTGAACCTTATGTATGTTTAAAACTGTTCCATCAATCATTTTAATGGCGGGTATCTCATTTTGGAACAAAACTGGTGGATATCTCATTTTGGAACAAAACTCTACAACAAAGGGCAAGATCAAACCTTCATGTCCACATAATAAATACATGAGTTGTCTGAGAGTAAATGCCACTAAAAGTCAACAAGCAGACAGATGAAGGAGTGGGGGTGACAGGAGAGTCCATCCCAGCGGGGTGGATAGTTTCAAAGACAGAGAGGATCAAAGTATCGGAGATCCATTCGGGTCAATAGAGCTGAGTTTCTGAGCGCAGCTATCCAGTCAGACACCCAGACGGAGACAGTGGGACACAGGGAGGAGCTCAATGCAGGGAGAGGAAGAAAAGGACACCGGTGCTACAGCAAAGCTTACAGGCCAGTAGTCTGAGTCTGGTCAGAGAGAGAGGCTAGGAACTAACTAACAAGGATCTAACTCCTAGAAACTTAAATAAGTATGACATTTTGGGAAATACACTTGTATGCCATTAACAGACCATGAGATCAATATATATTTCATCTGTGTGTGTGTGTGTGTGCGTGTAGAGTCAAAGACCAGAAGTAGAAGGAAAATGCCAGCCTAGCTTAAAAAAAATAATTTGCAACAACTCCAAAAACCATCCTAATAACATCTTGTTAACTAGCTAGTAATGCATGCATGACTCACCTGGGTTTTGTTCGTTATAATAGAAATAACAGCGTGTAAACCTGGGAACCACACTACTGTAGGACATAACTATTGCGATACGAAAATAAAATCTTTTGATAGGCAGCAGATTTCACTTGCTTCTACTCTTTTAGCTAAACTAGAAATAAAAACTGCTTAGACGTGTTGCTGTACTGGCACTGGGATGACACTGATACCAATCTCCTCATTTAAACCTCGGTAAAGAATAGAACACGTTTATAGGGCTGTACCAAATAGTTCAAAGCTTCATTCATAACATTGACATGTCTGTTCATTCCAAGTTTGGAGAAGGGTGCAACTGCAGTCCTCCCTCCTGAGGCCCCTAGTTCTGTTGTATAAAGTAGGCTATGTAAACTTACACTTATTTCACCTTTCGCAGGCCACCAACATCTGTTTCTGAACAAATCTGAGACGAGAAATAAGCAATCCAGTTGTTGAATTTTCACTCATTAGATCTACAAGGCCTAATTTAAAAGTTTGTTCCGACTTTCATAAGGCAAGGACACTGCACTTTCCACTGCTTTTCTAGCCTGTTAGCTTACTACTATAATTTCCCATAGAGTTTAGCGAGTTAGCTAACATTAGCTTGCAGTTTACCACAAAACGTACAGTTTGTGGTAGCTGGCTTAGCGTCTATCTTTCCAACAAAACTTACGGTGTGTGATTTCTAAAATGAGTAGTGGTGAAAGTTACTATCTTCTGTTATGATCAAAAGTGGTCAACTTCCACTTTAAAACGTTGCTGTCTGTTGATACTTTGACTAGAGCTGAAAACTTCGGATCTAAACTTTGAGAAACAAGGCAACTTTGATTCTTAGTGTCGAATCTCCCCTTTCGATGAGAAGGATGATTAGTCGAATTAAAAAGTGGTTCAGGCGGCGTATTGGTGAAGTTAGTTTGATCGGCCAAATGAAAAAATTGACAGTTACCTCTCCCATTCAGAATCTCTGGTCTGCAGAGATACCTTACTCATTCATTCTGCAGAGAGCAGGGTGTGAGGTCGGGACTCACAATGCAGCGACTAGGTGACATCGCTGTCGCCGTCTCTCTCTGCATTCACCCAAAATTGGGCCACAAAAATGTGGCTTCTTTCTGCAGGGTTGTGCGGAGGTGTGGCCATGTTTGTGCTTTAGAACATAACTGCTGTGAAACAATCAGAAAATCACGTTTTATTTGTGATTCACTGCTTTGTTCTCGCTAACGCTGCTCTCTATCTCTCGCTCGTTGAGGAGGTGGGACCAACTTTGAATTGTGTGTTTACAAACAGCAACTGACAACTCCTACTCATTATGCCTTTACTTAACAAAAAAGTCAATTTAATCTGATGAATCACTTTATTCAAATTGAGGATTTTGTTTTGAAGTTTTTTTGGGTGAGGACGTCATAAAATTTGACGACAGACATTCGAAGCTTCTATAGGTTTTTGAATGGAAAAACAATGGAAATAATGGAAAAATATGGATGCCTTCTTTGTTCGCTGAGCAGTTAGACTAGACAGAGGTTTAATTAATTAATCCAAGTGTTTTCTAAAAGTGTTGTCTTGTGTTAAGATTTTTTCAGTGGTGTTTTTAATGCAAATAACGAATCAATTTCCTGTCCAGGGATAATAAATTTGACTTTTTCCTCCCTTTAGGAAGAGGGCCAAAGTGAGAATGATACAGCAAAAGGCTCAAGATGCTTTGTTGAGGGAGAGAGAGAGAGAGATTGAACCTGAAGAACAGAAAAGCGATACATTCAGATTTGGACACATGGTACAGTTCCATCCACCTGTTTTTTATGGTTAATTTGTGCATTAAACACCAACATTTTGCCTCAAAAAAGGTTTTATGCTTGGCTGAGATAGAGAAACGGTTGTTGGGATACACCTCAGCGTTTTGGTACCTGCTTCTGCTTCTCCTACTTCAGAGAGAACTTTCATGTCATGGTGCTGTTTACTGTTACTGGCCTCCATGCCATCGGAAAGCCCAGCAAATAAAGAATAAAAGTAGCAGTGTCTGGGATGTCAGTAACTGCAATAACCCTGGTTCAGGATCAGACAGGGACCCTTGTTGCATGTCAAAGCCCAATCACCATAACTGCTTACAAAATGTGGGGGAGATGAGAGAAATACTCAGAAGCATCAATGAAATGCCATGATGTATCAGTTACTGGTGCTCAGTTAGATGTGCAATCTTGTCACATACTGTAGAGGTGGTTGATGGACATACGAGCTGATTCAAATTTTATTTTGCTGACATTTCATAAATTTGCGTAAAACTTTTTAATCGAATTGTCACTACATAAACAAAACTGAAAGACAAGACGCAAGAATAGAAAGAGTATAAAGGGATAGAACAGAGTAGTGAGGAAGGAAAGGGAGAGAAGAGGGGATTATGTTTTCTTTCTACTTCTCTTCAGTTGGTTTAGAGGAAAGCAGGAGTGAATTTATCAAAGCATAACCACAAGGACTTATCATCTAAGCGTCACTGCAGTAATATGCAAATCTGGTTTTGTGGGTGAGGGGGGCGTCAGCATGGACTCTTACCACCCACTGCACTTATTCAACAACTCCTTCAATCACTTATCTCCCTCTTTCTGTATCTCTCTTGATACATCTCCACAACTTTCTACCTGTTTTCACTGATATTTTTAAGAATTTACTCCAGTCTCTCTTATCCAACCTCTCACCCTTTTAATACCTCCTTTCTCTCTCATGCTGCACTTTCTATTTTTACTCACAAAGACTTTCAACATCTTACAGTACCTATATTTTTTTTTCCTCTTTTACCCCTCTCTCGGATATTCTCGGCTCTATCTCTGGTACTGAATAGGCAGATTAGCGCAGGAAAAGGCAACTGTGAATACTGCTGCGCCTCTGTCTCTATTGACCCACTATCTAAGTTTGAAAGAGAGGCTGAGAAGGAAATGTAGCCCACTGTCTTTCTCTCCATCCTCAACCACTCCACTGCACCAAACTGAGAATATGTGCAGCCTGTTAAATCCATTAACTACTCATTGAGTCCCATTTTACATGAAACAATAAAAAATTAAACAATTGCAGCTGCGAGAGGCACAGCATAAAGAGGTAGAACTGACAGGAGAAAGATGAAGTGAAACAGAGGCCATGGAGATGGAAGAGTGGTGACTGGAGCCAAACATCTTTCCCCCTTTTTTCCATCCATTCCTCCCTCTGTTTCACCGGTCCTATTTTCTTTCTCCTGATTTGTCCATCATGTCAGGACACTGTGCCTTTGAGTCAGTCAGTCACTCAGTGGTCGAGCTGTTCCTCTCCTGTGCGAGTCGCTCTCGGAGGCAGGGACCATGTGTCAGTCGTCCACTGCAGCTGTCACTAACCCTAACAGCAGTGAGGCGCTTCTATTCACTGTAATTTTCAGGATTCCTGGTTGGATTGTTGAGACAAATATCATCCAAAAATTATTCTTTTAGTACAGAATTTGATTTGACTTTTAACAGAGCGATCTTTGTGTTCTCATGAATGTTTTTTTTTTATGTCAGTGTGTTTCTGTCGCACTAGAGTGAAGAAAAAAACCATACAAGAGCTTAGAGACCTCCTCTACTTCTGCAGCTTGTAATCTCATCACACAGACTAGCCTGTGGACAGTCAGAGAGAGGAATGTAGAGTTTGACACAGAGTTTAGCTAATACAAAATGGTAACAAAAAAAGTGCTCAGCATCTATGCTATTTCCAAAACTGTAATGTAAAAACAGTATCCATGTATCAGAGTAAAGGTACTGCCTTGCAGAATAATGTAGGTGCTTTGTACCTCCAATCAAAACTGTTGATTAGATATCTTTTTATAATGGAAGTGTTGTTACAGATGCACTCAGACAGAGGCATACTGCGCTGGACAAAATTGCTTTTTATTCTTAGGGTCTTGCCATGTGGAGCAACACCACAACATGCACTTATTTTATTATATTATATTTTTACTTGTATGCATGAAAGGCAAAATAGCTGAAAAATGCAAGCACTGCAAGTGAAGTGTGCATGTCAGATGCACTGGTATCCATGTTCAGTGACACACCTATGTTTATCTTCTAATCCAAGAATTCCTAGGCCTTTAAACAATGATATGTCATTTTGATGACGTGAATTTGGGATGTCTCATGTTTATATCATGACATCACATATGAGGTCATCCATCCATTGTCAGCCACTAAGCCGAATCACAATGGTAGCAGGCCAAGTAGAGTAGCCTGGACGTCCTTCTACCCAGCCACGTCCTCTAGCTCCCTCTGGGGGATCCAAAGTCTTTCCCAGGCCAGATAGGATATGCAATTCCTCCAGCATGTTATGGGTCTGTCTTGGGATCTCTTCCCATTTGGATGTATCTGGAAAACCTCCAGAGGTAGGAAATCCATTAAACATTAAAGCATTAACGTAGAAAAGGTTTCAGTCGTAGTCACCTGGACACTGTTTTCAGAATCAAGACGTTTCGGATGACTACGACTGAAACCTTTTCTACGATAGAACACTCCTGGACGAATGAGGGACTACACCGTCTTATATTAAAGCATTAAACAAAATGCCCAACCACCTCATCTGGCTCCTAACCCTAACCCTACTCGGACCACCTTCCCCTGTCCCTAAGGGTGAAGGAAAGTCATTTTGGCCACTTGTATCTGCAGTTTCATTCTTTTGATCACTACCAAAAGCTCATGACCATAGGTGAGGGTTGGACCATTGATTGACTGGTAAATTGAGGGCTTTACCTTCAGACTTAGCTCCCTCTCCATCACGACGGTCAACAACTCCCATATTACTGCTGACACTAAACCACTCTGCCTGTCGATCTTGTGCTCCATCTAACCTTCACTCTTCACTTCATGTTTAAACACCAACGAAACTCCCCACCAGTCAATCAAACTAATGATACCTCTTGGACGGTACGTAGTGGCACGTCATTTGTCGCCCTTGCTGTAGGCACATGCCAGGTACACTGCATAGGCACAGTAGCCGAAATGTTTCAGTCTCATGAGTGAATTTAATTTAATCACTGCTTTTCTGGAGCATGGATGTTGAGAGCTAAGACAGTGGCTTCTTATGCAGCCTGTCAACCCATGGTGACACATCTTGCCACTGCTACCGACATATGGGCTTACATAGAAAACAATAGGCCTGGGGGATTTGATACCAGTTGTATGCTGCTGGTATGTTTTGCCCTCAATTCATCCAAACGATAAGGTATCTACAAGTTCTGAGAATCTCCCTAGAGGTATCACTGTTTTCTGTTCCGGGGTTGTGGCACCAGGAGCTAAACTCAGTGTGGCCACGTTGAAGGACATCACATTGGTGGAGGAGAAGCACAAACTGGGCACAAAAACATACACTTTTATCCCACATTGCCACACTCTTGGTCTGATGCCTGAAGACAAAGTTCCAGAATGATACAGAAAGAGAAAAAGAACCAAAAATACAGACTTAGGAATATGGGTTTCTCTCTTTTGAAACCAACATTGGTGTTTTCTCTTTTTCTCCCTCTTACATATGAAGGGTCAGTTAATGGTAACACCTCAGGGGAGCAGAGCAAAGGAGGACAAGAAAGAGAAAACAGGGCGAGGGAAAGCAAGATAAAATAGGCTCGCTCATCGAGGACTCCTCTTGCAGTATCTCCCACCGAGGGTGGGCGGATCTAGCCTGCAGTGACTTCACGTTCATACATGCTAACATCAATGGAGAACTGCTGTCTGACCCTATGCCTAGAGTCTCTCTTGGGACTGGAGGGCTGGGAGGATGGAGGGAGGAGAGGAGTGAGAGACTTGGGATGGATGATGGGTGGGCGATTTCTTGTTTCTTTTTGTTTTCTGCTCTTGGTGTTTTTGAAGTGGTATCATGTGTTTGTGTTTGCATGTTTGTCATTGCTTGTGTTTGTATGTGCGATTACTGTGATCATGACTGACTCCTCTGATCACTACACAAACAGACCGAAAGACACAACCATCGACTCAAGGCTTCGAACACTGGTAACAAAGACAGCTATTTCAATTGATTTGACGAGAAAAACAACAGAAGAGCCTGGAAGTCCCCCAGAGAGCAGCCTGACTAGAACTGACAAGCCTCTTATTGGTCTAATTTCCTGAAAATTAGTCTGCTGCTGCTGTGATGAGCTAATGTTCAAAACACCAAGTATAGTAAGGTGATAAACACAAAAACCGCCTGTGAAATAGAAGTACTTTCACTCTGATACATGGACACTGTCTTTAAGCAATTTAAATGTCCTTTAACTGGTAAATTGCAGTGGTGACTTCTGCCAATAGCCAATCAGGTTGTCATGGTGAAAACGTAGTATCCTTGACTTCTGCTACGTGACCTAAAACTGACTGTTGCAATTGTCTGGTTAATTTCAAATAATTTCTCAACACTTGGCAGCAAATAATCAGAGATATAAGACATCTTCAAGTGTAATCAGTGTGATGGATGTGAAGAAATGCAAGGATTTTCAACTATGTGCCCTCTATTTTGGGCGCTAAAGTTAAAATTTAAAAAACTGGAATTAAGGCATTGATCATCACACTGCATTAAAAGCAGCTAAAAAAAAATAAAAAAGTTTACCTTTAACTGAACAATTACTTAATGTCTCCAAGTCTGTTTGCTACGGTGTTGTAGCCAACTACAACTGTGCAATTGACTAAGTAGGAATACTTTTAGGTTTAGTATTGACCATACACATGGTCTAAAAAGAACAGTCCTTTAAAAGTCTGAGTATGTTTGGTTGTAAACCTTTATTACCATTGTGATTGTCTGATCGCTCGTGTACTGATTGAGGTCGGGGTGTAAAATGTAATAATAATCAACAGGAACGATAGACAAAACTTTGAAAATAAGGCCCAAGTTTTAAAAATAATCCCCTAAATTCTTTGCACCATTCACATCACTATCACTAAGTATAGGCTGCCTAGATTTGCTGCCAACATTTGCAAGGCAACCGTGAACAACTAAATCAGCATACAAAGTTTAAATTAGACACAAACCTATTTTTATGATTTAGCTTAACATAAAGTAGAGATTTTCTATAACTACTTTATTCCCACAACATTTCTTGGACACTTTTTGCTGTTTACTGTTCTTCCAGTTGCCCCTAATGCACTTGTTACCATTAACCTCTCTAGGTTTTTAAAAAGAAATCAGCATAATTACCTCTGGGTGTAGTAAAGCTTTCACTTTCTCTCTTACGCACTCATTCTCACCACACTGACACTTTTCATCCCCTTTTCCCTCCTCTGTATTAGACTACAGTGACTGTTGCCACATTTTAAAGGCTTCAATGTAAAGCTCCTTCTAGCTCGAGAAAAATGCTTTCATGCAAAGTGCTTCATTTTCCATCTGCTCTGCTCGTTTCCTCTGTCAGGTACTCGTCCTGTTGAAGGCTTTGCTTCCTGCCTGGAGGAACAGAGGCTTCTTACACCTGCTCCAGTTACATACGGTCCACTTTATAAAAACCAAAACTACCAACTGATAAACTGACAGCAGTCTCCCAGAAAGCTGCAGGGGAGAAGGAAAATATAAAGAGAGAAAGGTCTGGGAGACTAAATGTATACATGTGAGCAGGGAGAGAGTGTGAGAGGTCGACTGAGGTGGAAGATGAGCAGGAGGGAGAGGAGATTGGCTTCTTGCTGACAGTGCACAACGCTCCAGGCCTTGGTCAGGTCTGAGGAAGTGCTGCTGTCTTTTCAGTGATTTCTACAGCCGTGTGGTGGTCTGCTGCAGCGAATGGGGGATATCGCATGTCGTCCGTCTATAGAAGCAACATGAGCTCAGACCGTGGAAAGTCAGGATGTCTCATTTAGGGGAACAATTGATCCAACAGTAAGTGTTGGAGGGAAACCAGGCAGGTCTAACCACATCAGACCTTCTATAAAAGGTGCCATATGTCAAGAGTTTTTCTGAATAATTCATTATATCTTGCTAAAAGTAAGAACATACTGGTATCACAGTATAAAACGTTTTTATTTTAACCATGTGCTATACAAATGTCATTTTTCTGCTTTCTGCATTTATTTAGTGTAGTTTAGGAGTTTAGCAGAATTTCCTACAAGCCAATCACAATTTCCCAGAGCAGTTCAAAACCCAAAGATATTTAAAGGTGCAACGTGTAAGAATTGAGACTATTCTCTACCTGTCGAAGTCATACTCGTAAAAATAAGGGGCAGCATATCACATTTCAGGTCATGACAATGACAGCTCAGGAAGAGGAGGTTTTCAGAACAGTGGAGAGACTAACCGAAACCTAAGACGGTTTTGGTCAGTTTTATTTTATTTCTGTTGAGTTTGAATGAAGTGTGTTTTATGATGAGTTAAACTGCTCTTAGTTCAGTAAAAGAGAGAAAATTTAATTCAGAAATTGTGCGGTTTCACTTTCTGTTCAATATCGAAAATAGGTGTACAAATATTTCCTTTGAGTTTATTTTGTTTATTTACAGTATTAGACTAAAAAAAGCTAAGAGAACGTGTGTAACATAGTAACGTAGCAAACTCGCCGCTCGCACACATCTCCCAGCTGAAACTATGGGGGAGGCCTGAGCTATACTATCAGACTATTGCCTCTTGAGGTACTAAGTGGTATTACAAGACAGGACAGGCCGGGGCTAGCTGGTTAGCATGCTAACTTAAGTAGATATCTCTGCAACACAATACATAACGGCATAATTTCTTTATTCTTAATTTTTTGAATGTTTTAAACTTAAATCTCTTAAATTCTTAAACGTTGCACCTTTAAGTAGCAAAGATATAAAACAGAAAAGCAGAAAATCTGAAGCTAGATCCAGTAAATTACTTTTGTCAACAATTAATTGACAGATTGTCAAAATGTTCAATTAATTTTCTGCAGATCAACAAATCGCTTCACCACTAAACAGCCCAAACTACAAGTTCAGGGACAGGAAGGACACGAGAGATGTGATAATATGAGGTTAGTGAGATGCAGATATATACAAATTATCTCTAAATGATCATATATAAATAAATAAAGCACATTTGTGCTTCAACATACAGCTAGATAGGATAACTGCAGTGACTATTTGTCATTTCACCTGAGTTAAACTTCTCACAATTATGTGAAGGACAAATGTGACCAGAAGGTCGCCAGTTTGATCCCTGGACAGACGAGATAAATGTTAAGGGCATTGCTCAAGGGCACCTCAGTGGTGGTAATAAAGGAGGGACAAGCGCTACTCTTTCACTTACCCCACCCAAAAAGCACCAGTTGAGTGGACCGTTGTGTTGGGCATCTTTCAGGTGTGAATATGTGTAACTGTGAGTGTGATCAGGGCATTCCTGCTGAGGATAGCATTGCTTCCTGTAATAACTTCCCTGAATAAATAAAGAATTAAAATGTGTTTTGGGTCTTTTCTGTGCAATACACTTGTATTACAAAGCACTTTTTCAATGCAGTCAGAGATCAGTTTGTCTATGCTGCACCACCTTTGTGATTTTCCTGACAACCGCTGAATGTGGTTTTAGGGTTTAGACCCTCCCAATAAGCACTGATTTGGTAAATATGGATAAAAATTTAGTTGTTGGCGTCCTAGGTTACATACAGAATATTTGTCATGAAAGCAGCAGCATTTCAGTGACTAATTATTTTTATATTGATTGACCTGCTTCACATTGAAATATAGTAATTTATATGCTACAACAATGAGCAGATACCATGGGCCAGAGCTCTGCATTTACATTTTAGGCATTAAACTGGCACTCACAGGTTGAAAGAACACGGCCTTCGGTCTGCCTTGACTGAAGTTATGACTTGCAGTTATGAACAGCCTTCTACACTATTAAGCAACCCCGTTGCTCTGCTTTGTGGCTGCAGACCGTTCTAACGATGACATTCCCGGGAAACATCAAGACACTTTTGATGATGCCTTGGATGCCATCATGTTTAAGTGTGTTTACGCTGTTTTTGTTTAAACTGCCAGAGCCTCTTTTACGTGAGAGCTGACGGGAAGCTGCCGCAAGGCACACAAGAAGCACCGTTCGCTACATCTGGAGTCTTTAGACGTCGTTGAGCTGATGAAAACAGTTCCAACTTGTAAAAGGATCACAAACGGTGTGGACTGTTTTTGTGAGCCTACAATGATGAAGCTGTGGGATTTCATGGATCAGAGACAGCTGACAGTTTACAGCAACAATCAAATGAAAATGGAGAAATCACCAGTAGGAGAGTTGAAATTTGTTACACTTAATCATAAAATGTAGCATTAGCTGTGTCTGATAAGTGTCTGACAGTTGGACATAAATACTGCCTGCTGATAGTGGCAGCTACTGCAGCTGGTAATTATGCATGACCTGTCTTTTCAAATGATCAGCACAAAAAATGATTGAGGCAGCACTTTTTTCCCTATAAAAAGCAGAATATTGTGCAGCACCTTACGGGACAATATATGCCAAGCATACAAAGAAACTGTTAACAGGCCAACATCAAATTAGGAGACAATCCCCCCAAAAAACCATACGCAACACTGTAGAAGTAGTTTAGGGAACATATAGCACCATATAAGTTAAAAACTATGCTGATGACAACAAAATGTGCAACAGCATGCACACAGAAGCTTTAAGTACTTATAGCCAATATACCAATGTAGTTTCCTAGCTAGAAGTGCCACCACTGTGTAGCCTTAGATAATTAGCATTCCTCAAAATTGTCACAATCAATTTGAAACAACAACACCACTTTCACTGCTCATTTGAGGCAGATAAACAAATATCTAACCACAAGTAGAGATGATTACAAGCTGAAATAACACATTCTATGTTATTTACTTGTCTGTCTATGTGTATTTCTGTGAATCATACCAGACTGTCCTGGTGGAGGAATTCCAGAAGGGACTCTGGGCAGATACAGCAGCACCGTCAGAACACCTGCTCTGCTCCCCCAACATGGCTCCATGGCTATGGGCTTCGGCACTCCCTGCACACATACAAAACACACACACACAAAGGATAAACAAACAAGTACACACTGGAAAGAAAATGAGTGAAAATACAAAGATACAAAAGAATACGAGTTGCATGAAGTAAAGTCAAATGACATCAAATTGAACAGCATGAAAAGGAGACATTTTATGCCCATTTATGGACAACAGAATGATGATTGAGATTCCTTTACCCTCTCACCAGTGCTGACACCACTAGCATCAGCATGTGTAAGTGCGTTTTATGTGTGTGTGTGGGAAGGTGCACAATGCAACTATCAAGCTATCAGAGCAGCTAGCCAGTCTAGGATGATGTAACAGACACCCAAACACCCAGAGCTCATGCCACACTATCCATATCCCTGCTGCCACCTCCCCCATGATAAAAGCTCCCAGCTGGGGGAAGCAGGCTGACTGGCAGCCTGCAGAGCTCCGTCTGCTGAGCAGCTAATGTAGACAGGTAGGAGATCATTAAGTCTGTCTCTCTAGGTAAGTGTGCAAATACACAGGTTTAGATATCAGCTATCACGTCCGTTGTAAACACGCAGGTTTTTTGAGACAGTCTCAGAATGCCCAATCACAGCTTTCCTCATTTATATCCATCGATCATATTCTACCCAAAGAAGACACTCCAGTCAAGTAACAATTACACGAGTCTCTTGTTTTTCACTGATGTGTGTATCTTTTGCAGATTTACTAAAAAAAATAAATACCCTGGAACTTTTGAGAGAACCTGCATTTTGTTTCCATTTTTCTAAAACTTGCTTTCTTGCAAAATTACAATGTTCAACACAGTTGAAACAGGTTTGTCTTGCGCCAAGGGTAGCACAGAATAATATAAAGTAAATTAATATGAAATAAAGAGAAAACTGGGAAAGTATGAAACAACTACATATTTGCACAATAAAATGCTAACTCTAAAATAAAAATAAAATAACCATACCTCTACTATAATAACCCCCCTGTATGGTGCCTTTGGGACTGATTGTATATCTAGTGTGTCGTACTGTCGGTATAATAACGTTTAATGGCTGGGAGTGTTTCCTTACATCTGAATATACAACAAGGAGGAGAGTCATTGAGTTACAGTATGTACAACAGAGGTCATAGAGATAGATCCTGTTTTTTACTGTGGTGAAGTGAGACGTGCGCACACACACACACACATACTGTATACAGTATTTATATTCATAAAGAGCTCACAAGCCTATCACCCATCTGTTCTTTCATCATCATATTACTTTGTTTTACACATTTTAACCATCTCCATGATTATTTCATCCACTGTCTCTCTTCTGACCCTTCCTCTTGGCTCTGAGTGATGAGCAAATCTGTCAGTTCATGTGACAACTGTAAGCCTCAAATGACACTTATACTTTGGGAATTTGTTGTTGACATGACAAATCAGAGAAACAGTTTACAGAAGTCACCAGGGCTTACCCAGTTATGAATACAAAATCCCCAAATATAATGTGCAGTTATTGTTTTGTTTTTTTGTGTTGCTGTCCTGCACATCTGACTATGTAGCAAAAATCCTATCAACCCTGTCTCCTAGAAATTACGTTTAAATAGTACTAAATCATTTTGCCACATATGTTTTGAAGGAAATTTAACTGCTGCCTAGATTATGTTCCCGGCGATGTATTTCCCTGTTCAGGAGGTGCTACTGTCGTATACCACACAGAAGTCACAGGGAAGTGGATGGTGGGTGTGCAGAGTGCAGGGATTTGACACTGGAGACCACGGTTTGCGCCCCGCGTCCCACATGCTGTTGTGTTTAGGCTACTAAAGCACTTGGTTAAGGTTAGAGAAAGGTCACGGTTTCGGTAAAAAAATTGAACACGTCCTGTCTCGTGGTTCAAGTCACCACTGACCTTTCAATATTTAACCAATACAATGATCTTTCCCTAACTATAGCCAAGTACTGTGAGTTGCCTAATCATAACCATAAAAAAGCTACAAGCAGATATTCTAGGAAAAACATTGTTTTTAGATATTTCTTTTTACTGTGTGCTTTTATGTATTTCAAAATTATTTTATACATTTTTACTGTGCAATTATTTTTGTTTGTGTATGTTACTCTGTTCTACTCGCTCACTATGCTTTTACCTGGATTTTCGCTGGGTTCTTTTTGTTTATTTAATGCACGTGTGTGTGTTTGCATTTTGCGAGTAATTTTTTACCCTTATTAAGAAATGTGCTATAAATAAAGATAATGTCCTTTAAAATAGAACACATTTATTTGCCCTTCTGAAGGCTTTACGTACATTTGTCAGTTCATTGTTGTAAATAAATGTATCACAAAATGATCAAGACATGCCGTTACTTGAAAAACAAACACGTGGAGCAGTATTGAACACACTTAAAATAATAAGGAAAAAGACCATCTGTGCTCAATAATTGTAAATAAAGGTTTACAACAGCAACATGGCTGTCCAAATATTTAATTACTAAGGGTGACCTTCAATTCTAAATAATCAAAAATCATCTGTGGGGCTGAACTCAACTGTTCAACATTTTCAAACTGGCTAAAAGAATCAAATATAGCAGTATGTTAACCACCCAGCAAGCATGTATACAGAGTAATTAGAGGACACGTCAACACGCTGCTATCAAAGTAGTTATCAGCTTAACACAACAGCACTTGGACCACCTTGGTACAAGCACAGAGAGGACACACACACACCCACAAACACACACACATAAACATCCCCTCTGGTGCTAATAAGTTTAAGTGCTGGAGCGTACAGCATAATTAGAGGCTAGAGGCTCCCCTGTTTGTTTAGTGTTTTCAGAGTGTCAGGAAATGATGAATTCCCTACTAACTAAAAACACACACACACACACACACAACTGACTCTGGAACTAGAACTTCCTATTAGCAAGCACTCTTTCTCCTGATTGAGATAATACACAGACAAAACAATGAGTCATTGTTCTGTTTAGGATTGTTTTGGTGAGAGGATGAAGGGAATCAAATGGGGAAGAGAGAAATGAAGCAAAATTATTAACAGGTGTTTGCTGGCACAGAAATTATGAGCATGTTTCCTTGTTATTGTAAAACGCACACACATTTTGACTGTGAGATGCACAAATAGCTAATGCTCACTTTCTTATTTATTTACTGCATGGTGGCAACTGTCAACATGGTTTCCAAGCAACAGCAACTCACTTGAGTTTGTGTTTGTGTGTGTAGTTACAATCCACTAGTTCCTTTGATCTAAGGTGCACACACATTCACGTTTCCATTACATCATGTTTATGAGAGACTATTTCCTCCAGGAAATTACCAGTTAGTTGTGTAAAAGGTCATTAAAATTCACACTTAAGTAAACAGTAAAGATGCCTGCCGAGCATTAAGTCAAGTAAATGTCTCATAAGTCCGTCTTTAAGTATCTTGTGTAAGGAGCAGATACTCAAGTATCAAAAGAATAATCTGTGCAGTAAGTTAAAAAAGGCATGTCTATGAAGTTTGTTCAAAAGTGTATTTTCCCCCTTAAATGTAGGTAAAAAGTCTTGAAAACAAACAAAAAAGTAGAATTCAAGGGGTTTATCTCGATATATAATACATTTGAACATGATTTGAACTTAAATTAAAAAGAGCAAAGCTTCTGGGGAAAAAATACTATGATATAAACTAACAAAAAAAAAATCAGTGGGCCTACTTGTCAATATGTTTTACACACACAGTGGTTGAAGAATTTGAGTACACTTCCATTAGCAGGTCGACCTCCCCACACATCACACACTGGGTTGTTTGCTCTCAATGGTTAATAGCAGGCTGCAGCAAAATGACTAATCTAACAGCAGAGAAGTTTGTGTGTGTGTGCGTTGTGTTCCTGACTCTTCGGGTGTTGGGTTTGTGCTATGAGGTGTCTACTAACGCACAGTACCATCACCACGTACCTGCTACAGCTAAAGGGCATGTATACGTGTACTTTGGCGAGCTGTAGCAAAAGCCACATCAACAAACTACACCTCATTTGAAAAAGATGTAGATGTGCTTATAGGTATGGTTGTAAGTGGACACACAGCCCCTCCCCTAGAATTTATATAAAGCTCATTGTGTTTTACTATTCCACCATTTGACTTTTGGGAAAGGTGCTCGCTCCCGTGTAGCTGTGGCCACAGTGCATACAGCCCACGCGCCTGTACTGGGAAACACAGTTGTCCATAATAGTGGGCGATAGTGAGTTCCATCATATATTCTATAGTGGGGACACGCTCGTCCTCTGCTGTGTTTCCCAGTACAGGCGCGTGGGCTGTATGCACTGTGGCCACAGCTACACGGGAGCGAGCACCTTTCACAAAAAAGCCAAATGCCCCCTGGTGGAATAGTGGTGAAAACACAATGAGCTTTCTTGATTTAAGTTTTAGGTTAGGTGTGTTGGTGTGTAAGTGTGTAGGCATAGTAAACATGCAGTCCACTTACAGCGCATACCTATACACACGCATAGTTATCTATCAAACTGTAAGGTGTAGTGTGTGGCATATGTGTGCTTATGATATTACATGTACAGGTAGGTGTGGCGTATGTTGCACTAAATCAGGTGCACCGTCACATCTACATGAAACGACCGCCTCCAGCGCGACACCTACACGTGTAACGCCTGTGGTCGTTGCATTGCGAGTCTATGTAAATTGCTGGCGTGCGTTCAGCGGTTTGGTCAGATCTTAGACGTCTTAAGTAGGCGCTAGTGAGGCGTTTGACGTTAGTTGGCTGAATTGTTTGACACCTCATATTGTGCCAGCATATACTTGTGTGAGTAAGTGTGTGTGCGTGCGTGTGTGTGTGGGTAAATGATGAAGCAGAGCCAGGGTGATGTGACTGTAAGAGCTTTCTCTGGCTCCTTTTCCAACCTAATCACAGTAAGTGAGAGAGAGAGAGAGAGCAGAAGTGACAATTAAGAGAGAGAGATAGAAATGAACGGAGGAGAAAAAAAGAGGGGTGAGGAGAGAGGTTAGTAAGGTTACAAAGGAGAGTCAGATGGGTGGAGTCCAGGTAGGCATTTAAGTCGATAGTAAAATCCTGCTGAGCTGTCTGTCCAGTATAAAAGCTTTCTCAGCTGACAGCCACTAAGTAGAGCTGAAGGGAACAGAGGTTCTCCCTCTCGTTTTGTTTATATTTTAAATATCAAGCGCCACTTAAACCCAGACAACAGTTTTTGCTGACTGTGTGCAATGTTGAAATTGGCTACTTGGCAATACTGAGCAATTTCACTCCTTCGTTCCATAAAGAATTATTGGAAATAATCCAGAAAGACTGTTGTTTTTAACCATGCAGGTTTTTAGTGGTTTGGTGCCATCTCTGGTGAAGCCAGAGCAGTAATACAGTGTGTATAGGTGTAGGTCAGCCATGCGGACTATCATTACTCAAGCAACCCAGTTCTTCCATTTATTCTACCAGATAATTTCATGCTCACACAAAGATTTTCCACAGAAAAGGTGAACACCAGGTTTTTAAAAGGAGCATTGTAAAATCTTCTATGAACAAACTCCAAGTTGAAATCACAGTCATCCTGTCTGTACTGGGCATTTTTAGACATATTTTTCAATCGTTTATCTCATGCAAGTGTCTTTGGAAGTCTATTTTCTTTTCAACTTACGCACATAACTACCGCTGTGGTTGAATACTTCCAGTGTAGACGAAGAACTCGATGAAAGCGCCTGAGTTTATTATTATTATTGGTTGGAATGAAAACCTGCAGACTGCTGGGTCTCTGTGGCACGTGGTTAGCCTCATGCAAGAACATTTTTGTATTCTTATCTTACACAATGGAGACACAGGCGTTACACACACTTTTGTTTCGTACGGTTGGCTCGTACAGATTCAGCAAACGCTCCTAACTTCAGATAACTGTGTAAATGACCCGCGTAAACATGATGAATGCCTTGTGCATAATTGAGCACGGCTACGTGTCCTTCCTCATATGCAGTATTCATTCATGAAAATGACACTGTAGAGTCAGAAGAAGCACTTTACAAGTTCAGAGATTGAAGTTCTGCTTTCGGAGATCCATAAAGGAAAGTCTATCATTTTTAACAGCATCAGCAGTGGAATTAGTCTGTCTGCGGAGTTGCAGCTTTAACAAGTTACACATTTGTAAAAGCACAGCCCGTGGCAATCTAAACCGCTACAACAACCATTCATCTGTCTCGGCCAATATATCAGCACGCTGTCTAACGACACACTCGCTTCCAAGGGCCTGACGTGCTAAGGCATCCAAAAGACTACACTTCCCGTTGACCTTATTATATACATAGACAGATTAACCTTCAGTTAGTGCATTATTAAGTCATTTTGCAGTTGGAGATGTTCATATTGATATGTATGTTATACAACAGCATCAATAGCCAATTTTAATGAATGATGATATCAGCTGGTGGCCACGCCAAATCTAACTGTATAAGGATTTGCAAAGCAATACATGGTTAAATTGCATAAGTAACGTAAAGCAAAGCGTGAATCTATGCTGGTGTTGGTTCTTTATCCTTGTGGTCAACATGCTTCAGTCGTACACAAGAAAAGAACAAGCTGCTGTCACGGTGATGTGACATCATGTAACTGGAGCTGGCTAGAAAAGTTGCCCATAACTGAGGAGATTTCTTTTACAGTAAAACAAAGAGAAAAAGGAAACTCAGACAAGGTCACTTTTTGCTGCACCTTCTTTCGAGTCCATTTCTTCTGTCTGTTTGCCTTTCTCCTTTCATTCATCAAAAATAACAAACAGAGAAGAGAGGAACATTTCGTTTCAGGAGAAGCGAGGTCATTCAACAAAGTGTCAGTCTCACCTCTCTTTTACTTTCATCTCCTCTCCTCACAGCTTCCTTCCTCCTCTCTCCCCTCCTCTCCAGTTTTTTCATCCACATCTCCTCTCTTTTTGTCTCTTGTACTCTCTTCAAAAAACAGTTGCTCCAACAGTCGTCCCATTTTTGTCCCCAGGATGAACAAAGTGGTCAATTGAGCAGTATTTATAGGTGAGGGTTACTGCTACAGCAGCATCATAGATAAATTGTCTGAGGCCACAGGAAATTCAGCCAAAAGTTTATCTTCCCCTGAATAGCTGTATTTTTTTCTCTGAAGCTGTGTTCTCTTGCAGCTTTCACTGAGTTTCTGTTCTGGATGTAGTGGAACGAAATCACAGTTGTGGTAAAGTGCGAATTCTTAATCCAATCATCCAAATAAGCAAGTAATTCACTGGTGGGCAGCAAGCAAGGCATGAAAATACAATCTACTCTGCGAAAAAGAAAAGTAGGGAAGGGATAGTTGTTTTAAATGAGCAGTGGCCACTGATAGAGAGCAGCCAAGATAAACTAAGACTAGTTAAACTGTCAAAGGAACAGGGTCCGGGGTTATGTTTTAATGGGGGAAAAGCATTTTTCACAAGATTAACTTAATTTAAAAAGCTCGACATTCACTGGTCATAGAGGACAACACCACCAAATTAAAGAATGTGTAAATTAAATGTTAATAAACACTGAACAGCATATTTTGTGATAAAAATAATCAAGATACCTAAAAATGATCCCTTAATATTAAAGTCGCTTTCCAAATAACTTACATGTAAGTTAATTAGCAGGTAAGTAGAACTTCATTTTGGACGCATCCTGTGGCAACCATTGGCACTATTACCTCCTTTCAAAAACAGGTCTGTTTTTCTTTTTGGGTAACTGGGCTCTGTGATGGAGAACGACCATAAATACACAGAGAGAAAGAGAAAAGAAGAAAAAGATAAGGGTAGAAATAAGCAAAAAGGAACAGTAAAGAGGATGTTTCAAGAAAACACAGCAGAACATGGACTTCTAACCACCAGGTCAAACCCGATTTCCTCGGGTTGTTTTAATGCTGAACTTGTGACCTGAAAGCTGAAGCGGAGACTCATAGCAAGGTAACAATCACAACTGCAACACCAATTATCATACAGGATCCTTTAATGTGGCTGGAGGTGAAAAGATAAATACAAACAGAAATAAGCATAATGACAGCGTGATGACCCGTTTGTGAAATCACCTCCATCTTCTCCCTCCAAATTCCTGTCCTTTCCTCCTCTCCAGATCGCCTCCTCTGCTCCACTTTCCTCCCGCTGTCCCTTACAATCTTCACTGTCAGGCCTCTCTGCCTTGCCCATTACTTCCATCACTCTGACTAAATCTCTTCCTCCTAATAGCCTTCTCTCTCTGTCTGTCTCTCCATTTCTGTCTGTCTCATTTTCTCCACCTCTTTTTGTCTGTCTTGAACACTCTCATTCTCCAAGAGAACACACATCTCTGAACACATTGCTTGACGCAAACACTGGATAAGTTCGACTTTTATAGACATCTAGGTAACACAATACCATTGTTTTAACTGAATTGACTATGTGACTATGTTTCAGTCTGAACTACATGTTAAAATATATTCATGGAAATGCTGTTGAAACAAAGGTATTATGTTATCTAGATGTCTAAAGAACATTCACTGTTTAACCAAATTTAGCCTAGTTTTTAAACAATATGTCAAGACATCTGCAAATGACTAAATCACTGCTTACTGGGATAGGAAACAGCTCATACATACGCACATACTGGACATTATATATTGCTAGATTCAAATAAGGTTTTACCCAAGTGCTACAAATGCTATAAACAACCAGAGAAAAATGCAGGAACTAGAATATCTCTTCAAACGATGTTCATCTTATCTTTGTTCATATCAACAAAAGCCGAGGGCACAATCTCAGTACGCAGCAGGATCTTTTTAATGCTGATTATCTGGATGTTCCACTTTTAATACCTCTCTGTTCAGAGCAAAGAAACTGTGTGCAAATGTATGTAGGCTGGGGTTTGATACATTTGAAACTAGCATTTAATCTAAATCTGAATCCTTTATCCTGAATCTCATTTTGAATCTACTTGGGTTTAAGCTTTCTACATTTGTAATTAATGAAAGTACCAAAAAATTTAAGATTAAATTGTGATAATCGCCTCTTGTTGGCTGAGAACAGAAATACAAAAGTTTTTAGAGGATACGGCATACAAAATGGTTTATAAAAACCCTTCAAATCAAGTTTTTCCTACCTTTCTCATTTATTTCAACAACATTTTAGATTTAATGGCCAAAATCTTGCCTTAAAAAAGAAATGATTTATTGCAACATTATTGGTATGCTTGATTCTACACTTGAACCAGTAAAAGCAAGGTTTGAAAACAATGTTGAAGAAATTAATTTCCAGGGAAAAATAACTAAAACATCTGTAGGTTATTCAACGTCACGAATTATCACTTTTCCCCTCTTTCTTGCTCTCTCCCACTCTCTTATCCTCCCTGGTGGCATTTTAAGTGGCTTTAAACTGACACAAAGGGCTCGATGCTGGATTGAGGGGCTTTGAACGTGCTGTAACCCCGACTGGCCTCCATGTCGAACACATCTTAGACCGGCGCACACACGCAGGAAAACACACACACAAACACTGCATCGCTCTCTGACCCCTGAGGTGTGGAGAGTGCCCCCCTGTCGTGCCCTCCTTAGCCGATTAGACCGGCCATGCATGTCCACCCCCGCGGGGCAGAAAATTGTCGTGTCCAATCCTCTCTCCATCCAAAACCCCCTTTTCCATTTCCTCCACTCTCTGTCTGTCCTCCCCAGGGAGTCTGCTGGATTGAGAGGAAATGGTGCTGATCAGGGAGTGAGATGGACGGTGTGTGTGTGTGTGTGTGTGTGTGTGTGCGCAAAAAATGCATTTGACGTGCTTATCCATCTTTAGGTGGGGAAATATTTTGGCAACCCTATTTTGGAATTTTTTTTTTTTTATTTGTTTGCTCTTGTGCTTCTGAATGTAAGCAGACATTTATACATAAATCCATTTTTAAAGCAATGTCATGCTTCACTTTCACATGTTTACATACATGTTCACAGCTGGAGGCTGCCACCACAACCCTTCCATTCAGAGGTCATCATGAGTCCATGCAATTCAGAGCAAGGTTATTATTGTTAACGAAAACTAATGAAATAACAAAAACTAAATGTGAAAAAACATTTCCGTTAACTGAAATAATAAAAACGAGGCTTTACAAAAAAAACCAATAACTAACTGAAACTGTATTGTCTGTTTACAAAACTAACTAAAATAAACTAAAATTATAGAGACAATGTCCTTAATTCCTTAAAAAGGAAAAATTCTACTTCAGTAAAAGTACATAAATATTAGCAGCAAAATGTACTTAAAGTATTAAAGTAAAAGTACTGGTTTGACTGATATTATATATGACATCATTAGATTGTTAATATTGGAGCATTTTTGGACTTTTTCAATCTTCTTTTTTCTAATCTTTGATTTTTGGTGAAATAATGGATCATTTGAACATTTATTGAAATGAAACCATGTGAGAAGTTTAAAGGGGAAAAAAACCTTATTTACTTGCTCTCATTTACTCCATACATACTGCAGATAGCTTATATGCTGCAGAAAGGCTGCAAACAGAACCTGACGATAGATATCAGGCTTTGGTCAGGTTTATGTAGCATGTTTCCCAAACCTTGGAGACGCCTGTAATGAAAATGTCGTCCCTTTATTTTTTATTTTCAAACTAAAATGTCTGTACTGATATTTGGACATTATTGACATGAAAAACTACAAATGCTTTTGTACTCAATTAGCCTACATCAGTAGCCAACAATATGAAATAAACCTGCTCAAGATTTTCATGCTGGGGTCGCAGCAATTCTCCAACCCAAGTAGTATAAATATTATAAAACAAGCTTACATAAATATGATCCCTGCTCTAAAACCCTCATCAAGTCAAAATCCCTAATTCAGGAATCAGTTTTTATTAAAGCAAATACACGGCTCAAATGGGATTGTAACAGAAACACAACTGTATGACTCTTTTTTGTGCATTTCAAATTTGATGCTTAAATGATCTAATTGTTTGTCTGTTTTCTCCTTTTGCTTTGCTAAGAACTTGACCTGGGATTGTAGCACACGCTGGAACAGCACTTTTGATGTGCTGAGAGGACTGCTGGAGGCCAGAGCTGAACTAAACCAAATGCTTCAAGATTTGGGCATGAACACACTTCTCACAAGCGATTGGGCAAAGCTGGAGAACCTCGTCAAGCTGCTTGAGCCCTTTGCCATTCACACAGACCAGCTTCAGAGTGACAGTCAGTCGCTCTCACACGTAGTGCCGTGCCTACTCAACCTTGAGGCACACCTGCTGATGACTACTGTTGGGAAGCAATTAGCGCTTACTGAAGTCCTTGCGAGAAAGTTTCGCTGGTATTCTTAGCCCTGACTCCACACAGTTTGATGCTACGCCAGCCGGAGCCTGCCTAACGGATCCAAGTGTTTCGCTGGTTCTTCAATCACCAGACACAGTGCCACTGAGGAGCGCAGCACAGTCTTTTGTGCAGAACCTGGCAGCTCAGTAAAACCCAGCGACTGCTTCTCAGGGTGATGTTGCCCCTGCAAGGGCCACTCGAACTCCAACAGGAGCCTGTCCTTTAGAAATACGGCTTCCTTGCATCCCGTATAGAGGTCAACATGCCATCCACAAATCAGCCTAATGTGACCGATAGTCTGTTGACCGAAATGAAATGTGTTTAATGAGACACCATTGCAGTTCTGGAGCTCTTTCCCCGGTGGCAGTGGATCTCGTTAGTGCCCCTGCCTCACAAGCCTTTGTGGAGCGCATCTTCTCCGTGTGTGGACTGCTGTCATCTGGCCTGAGAAACACAACAACCACACCTCTGAAGCAACGTGTTTTCCTGAAGATCAACAAGAAATTGTTGCTTGACTGAAGCACACCCATGTCTCTCTTTCTCTCTCAGCCACCCACACACGCCGACACACACTAAATCTTGAAACGCTGTATTTGAAACAGCTGATTCATTCATAATGCAAGGACTTGAATTTTTTTTTTTAGTTTACAATGTTGTACACAAGGCTATGTAAACTTAACATAGAAAAGCAAAGCACCTCAGCTTCCAGCTGAGATGGAGCAGTATTTTGCCAGCTGTCTGGCTCTCAGTGTACTACCGGGTACATCCAAAACATTCACTGTATTCACTGTATGATGTCAAGTACAACATGTGAGGTATTGTATTGTTAATCAACTGCACTAATTTGCCATAGAGCTGCAGCACCAGAATCTAGCGCTGGGCCATCCAATTCGTTGATAAATTGATTTTGAGTTAATTCATCTAAATGAATTGTACCTCTAGAGTTTATTGGATTTTTGAGTTAGTTCATGTTGTTCTCAGATTGAGACTCCTGGCTCCAAAGCAGTGTTTTGGGACCCATGACGACCTCTGCATCTTTTGGTGGTGCCTGAAAGGTGGATAAATGTTGTTAAATGGCATTTTAGAAGGTGCAGTTAGGCTGCTTACTCATGATAAGCAGTCTGAGTCTTTGCGGCTAGGTTCAGGGCACAGTGGATGCAGAGAGCACAGCTCTGATGTCACAACTGATGTCAGAAGATCATTTCTGTTGTGCAAAAACTGAGGGAAAAACAATACACGCTTATTTTATAAATGATATCTTAAGTAAAATAATGTGTCCAATAGTTTCAAGTGTGAACGATTAGACTAAACGCCTTCAGAGAGCAGCGTAAGCACATTGTAGCTGGTTGGATTTGCTTTTAAAAGCGAGGGTACAAATCCAGATCTGGTAGCTGTAATTGATGAAAATCATAAGAAATTAGAGATACTTCCCTCAAGTTGTCAGTCAGCTGTTCCTAAAACTGGACTCGCTTTCAAGGATCAGGGTTAAAATAAAATCAGAGTGGTAGGCAATGCTCAAGGCAGTCCAGCCACATCCGGACTGTCTCTGTATAAAACTCGCCTCCCAGATGCTGATCCACGGATTCAAACCCCATCCGATCATAATCGTAAAATCTACATTAGGTCTGTACACAGCTGTGTTTAAAAACATTATGACGTATAAACAAACATTTAACAACATCAGAAAGCATTCATAACATTGTTTCCTTGTTGTGCTCTGGGATTCTGCATATTAAAAAAATCTGTCGAACCTGGGAGTATAAGCAGGTTCCAGGCCTTTGTTTTACTTTTCTCAGCTTGCGTTTTTTAGCAGAAAGTAATTCCAGTCGATAAAAATTATTAACATGGACTGACATTTATGTTTAATTAAGTGGTAATTACGATTCTTCCTCATCTCAGAGAGAACACACACTCAATATACCATTTTCACATCTACCAGTGTAATTTGTGACAAGCATTATTTTAGATCAACCAATATTCCCAGTTAAAGCTGCAAATCTGTCAACCCACCAATTGAGAAACACTGCATACCGCTCGACCTCTGACCTTAAGAGCGAGCGAACTACAGAGTGAGCATGTGTAGCTGCGCTGTTCCTTCCTTGTGGCATTTGAGAGGGAGCTGTTTTCTTTTAATGAATAAAACAAGTGAAAAAGTGCAGTTTGCCATTTGTATCTGGATTCAGCTCATAGCCTGAGGAGAGGGAGACGGAGGGAGTGGGCGGACATGTTTGAGGTATTTCTAAGAAAAAAGAAAATCCCTTCAAGCTTTGAGAGTAAGAGGATATTTTCCAGCACAAAGTGATATCTTTATCCCTATAATCAGAGAGATCCAACAGGAAATATTGTGTGCCTCATTCCTTCTTTTCCCCTCCTTTTTCCTCTCCACTCCCCATAAAAGCTGTTCTTCATGTCCTATAAACAGTTTGTTGTCACCTACAATGGGTAAACAAGGAAACGAAAAGGCCCTGCAGAGCGGACATTCTGTTGTCTTTGTGACAGCCTCCTGCAGGCGGTCCTCCAGCATTCTCCTCACAACTCTACACTTTTAGATTTAAAATATATGAACACACTGACACAGAGCGTGAGGAAAAGAGAGAACGGGGGAAGAGACGGGACAAGGAGAGGAAAGGAAATGAGAGGAAACGAGAAAAAAAGAGGAGTGGAGATGAGAAAAGAGTAAATGAGGAGATGCAAGGGAAAGAGTAGAGGAGAAGTAAGGAAACAAAGAGATAAAACAGAATGAATAAAACGAGGAATGAGAGGTAAAAAGGAGGAAAGGAGACAGAAGGGCAGAGGAGAGCAAAGGAAAGGGAAGGAAACAACATGAAAATAGAAAATGATAAAAAGAAGATAAAATGAAAGAAGCAAATGTGACTACACAAGGACGAGGCAGAGGAGAAGAGAGGTGAGGAGAGAAATGAAGAGGTGAAAGGAAAGGAGAAGAGAAAAAAAGTAGATGAAAGGAAAGGAGGAGACACAAGACAAGAAGAGAGTAGAGTAGGAGAGGACAGGAGAGAAGGAGAGGAAACGAGGAGATGAAAAAAGATGAGCAGAAGAATCGAAGAGAGTAGAGGAGAAGAGACAAGGAAATGGAGAAAAGGAGAGGACAAGAGAAGGGGAGGAAAAGGAAGAGAAGCAGCTTAAAAGTGCAGGAGAACACAGTCGTAGGGATGAAGAGATGAAAAATGTGTACAGCAAAGCTGCAGAGATGAGAGGAGGAGAACAAAACAGGAGGGTGGAGGGAGGGAGAAGGAGAGATGACGAGACAGAGGCGAGGCAGAGAGAAGATGACAGGGCTGAAATCAGGAGAAGAAATGAGGAATGATATTCTTTTAACCGCGCACACACACACACACACACTCTGGCTTAAAGCTGCACCCCTGGGAGTCGGTGGCTCGGAGTTGCACTCTGTGTTGGTGGGAACTGAGTCGGCTGCTTGTCAAGCGAATCGCTCAGTGGTGTTTGAAGGCTCCCAGAGTGGGACTGAGATCGAGTGTCATGTTAAATCAGCCTATTGCTCCGAGAGCCTGGATGCACCATTACAGCAAATTATTTACAATTTTCATCTATTAGTGTTAATCTGTCTATAGATTCTGCCGCTTCACACATTCACACACACCGTCTGCCTTCCTGCCATCTAACTGCTGCTTTATCGCTCTTCTTCTTCTTCCTCTCATTCCTAATGTATGTTGTTTTTCTCCACATTCTGTCTGTCCTCCTTGCCTTTATTGCCTCTCTCCTCCTGTCGTCCTTTTTGTCATACTCTCTATAGAGTTGCAAAGTGGGAGAAGTCACTGGTTGCAAAATATTGTTTCCTAGGGCTGGACAATGAACCAAATGAATCAAATTATATTATGAATCTCTTATTGACCTTATTCAAATTGGGGTCTGAATGACATAATTAAACTGGGACTACAACAATCAATCGGCCTAAAGTCCATTCCATAAGTCACCCAAGAGTCTCATACCTATGGAACCCAAACAAAACAAACCACCATCTGTCACTTGTTCGAACTCTCAATATGACTTATGTTTAGAGTAATTACTGTCCCTTTCTGAGTCGAGTGATCACAAGCTGATCTGGGCATATTTTAACGGATCAGTATCGGCTAAAAATCCGATGCTTTGTTTACTGAACTCTACTGCGTTTAGTCCACATCAACCTGCTAGTGTTGCAGCACTGCTCTGCTCTACAATAGCCGTGCTTTACAGCGCAGCATTTCACTGCATGCACAAATAAAAAATTATAGTGTGTGAGTGTGAATGTATTTGTGCGCACAATCAAAATCAAACTTAGTTTAACAAGCTGACGCTTTTACTACATTGATATCATGGCCGAAAAAAAATGGAAGCTCCATCATCGTAAATAGTTTTTTGCCTGCATCCACTGTTCATGTACTTAACTGCATCTTGCGGATGCGTCACGTTCATTTCTGAGAATGCACATACATCTGAGAATGTGAGAAGTATCCATCAAGTGCACATGAACATGTAGTTAAAAGAAAATATATTAGAGGCTTAATAATGTCTATGGAGACAATGAATGGGACTTTTACTCCTGGATACCTTTATGCCTGAAATAACTCCTCTCTCTTTGCTACTCTTTCTGCATGCTTCTCTCCTAAATTCCTGCCATATTCTGTTTGTCGACCTGTTTTCACCCTTTCTGCCTCGGTTTCTCCCTCTATTCATCTTTTATGTCTCCTTCTCTCCTTCATCATTTCTCTCCACTCATCTCTGTCATTTCTCCTCCTCCTTTCTCTCCCAGTCCTCAGCGTGGGACACCGGGTCACATCCTTGTCTCCACACACCTGCATATTAAGCACATTGCATGAATGTGTGTTTGTGTATGAGTAAATGAGAGAGAGTGTGTGTGTGTGTGTGTACGAGTCGGCAGTCGCGATGAATTTCCATTTTAATCAGCACGTTGGAGAGTGAACAATCCTATTACTGCAAGGGAGGACAGAAGGGCCACTTCACAACCTCTCCCTCTCTCTGTCTCTTCCCCTCTCCCTCGTTCTCCCTCCATCCCTCTCTCCCTGAGACGACAAATTAATCATCTCTCTAATGCCTCGTGAAACCCAAACTTTCTTTTTTTGCCTCTTCTTAATTCGGGAGGTGGAGTACATCTTTCATTTACCCCCTCCTCCACCTCCACCCCCCCCCTCCTCCTCCTCCTCCTCCTCCAGACACACACCCACAAAGACACACACTTTCTCTGTTCTCTCTGCTTCTCCTTTCACTATTAGTGTTGGAAAGATGAATGTGTTTTCTGGCTGCCAAGGATGTGTAGTTGCATCCACAGGGGAAGATATACACACACAAATGTATACCTGGTTGAACACACGCATACATGCTCTTGTACTGTATAAATGTACACACACAGACACCTAGACACATGTGCACATGAATCCACATAACAATGCTCCAAAGGCCATCATCATTCCTGAAAATGCTTTTTTCCCCTCCGAATTCAGTATTGACGGATTGTAGAGGAGGAGGAGTGGAGGTATCGATCAAGGAGAAAAGAGGAGAACAGAGAAACACACTCATCATTAAGAGGGCAGAGAAGAAAAGGCTGTATACTGAGGAAATGGTCTAATGAGAAAGAATATGCTTGCCAGGTACCACACACTTCTGAACCGCCGCGTACATCTAGAAATTTTGTCAGTGATTTAAAAAGGTCTGATTCTGATCTCGTGATTGGCTGTTGCTTCATTTGGAGGAACAACAAGGGAATCCGAGCCTTTGTGGATGGGATTAAGATTGTTCAGACTGATTGGGACATTTTATATATAGTTAAGGCGTCAGTTAGCAAAGCACCTGTCAGATCGTCTAATAGCATCTTAAAACCTAAAATCACGTGGGGATCAAATCATTTGTATAACTTTTCGAAATCATGCCTACTTCATGCAGCGAATGGCCAGGTGTTAGGATGTGTGAAATAAGGCAGGGTTTGAACTTCTCTTTCAAGCTCTTTTTTCATTCTTCAAACAACTACTTCCATCACTTTTAGTGCATGCAACTGAGCTAAACCCTGTTATGCCCATTTGTAGGATTCATCCCGTCGAGACTACAAAAACAAGCAAAAGACGCAGAGTTCTTGGAGAGAGAACAGGGAGGCTGTGGGATGCAGCCAGGAGGAGGCTATGAAGGCGAGGTATTCACTGTGCCTTCCAGTGTGGCAATTTAGAACAGGTACTGTATAAACCCTTTGGGCTGCGTTGGGTGTGGCTGTGTTGCTACAGGTACAAGTGAGAAGAAGAAATACAATCTAGGAAGTTCAGTTTGAGTAATATATCCATTTGGTTGACCGCTTATCAGACGCCAAAACATTGCACAATTCTGTTTATGCTATGAAACAGGAAAGTTATCACAGTGACAATCATTTTATCAGTAGAATTACGCCCTGTCACATTACAATGTAATCTAATTTGCATTCACTCATACTTGATTGGAACTCAACCTTTGGTAGCTTCCATACAAATTAACTTGCTGTCAACTACCTATTTAACACGGACGGACCGCTCTGTGAGTCCATCATTACAAACGTATAGTATAAATAAGGAAAAGCTTTGCTAAAACCCAAGCCTTATGGGGGTAATTAGGGTCCAAGAGGTTAAAATTAATGTTTACAGTACAAACTTGGTAACTTTCATGGCTCTGGTTTCCAGTTAAAAACCATTACAGGAAGTCAGTGGTTTTCTTCAGAGGAATAACTTTCCTTTAAATCTTGTTTGTTCCTCAAAAGCCATCTTTGGAGGTATGCAGTTTTAATAGACACCATCATTTTTCGGTTCAGTAGACAGTTGCAAGCCACTGAGTCTGATGATGAAGATGAAGTCACAGAGAAATGTTCTTCGAGGGACTGTTGATTTGGTTCTCTGAGGTGTTTTTGGGGACGAAAATACAATTCAGCATAAAGGCCAAAACCTTTTTGTCACAGGCTTCCAATGAGAGCATAAAGGAAAACACAGAGCATTTTATATTATTAGTCTTTCTCTGACTGCCAATTTTGTTTGAGCTGAGTCAACTGTTTTTCACTCTCTCTGTTTTTCACTCTGCCGACTGCACCCTTTTTGGTTGTTGGATTAAGTCAAATTTGAATCCGACAGTCATATCAAAACAAGACAATAAAATTATTAAGAGACTAATTTTGGTATAAGAAACAATGGCTGAACATTTGTTGTCATCAATATGGGAAGTTTTCATACCTAAACATCAAAGTAGGTTATTTGTTGGGCAAGTTAGTTGAAAAAAACCCAAAAACTTAATCAATTCTTGTTTACATACAACCCAGCAAAAAGGTAAACACATTACTAATTACTCAAAAGTAGCCGTAAGTAGTTACATTACTTGTTAGATTAACTCAACTGAAGGTGCCTTCCAACAGCTCCAAAGCCTCCACACCCACGCGTCACATCTGTTGTATTTAACACGTGTAGAAAGAGAAAATGTGACATTGTGATTTATCAGGCAGCAGCCTAAGGTCTGGAGGCATTCACTGACCATCAGCTAACCAGATGAGTCTTGACTGTAGGTTTCCAGTGGCTAACGTTAGCAAGCTACCAGACACACCTGGAGTTACGGGAGGGCTTGTTCCTCCTTTTTTGGCTAGGCAACCCTGCCTACAGCCTCTGCACCAAGCTAACACGTCCCAAATCTGTCCACTGAACACACACATATGGATATCAAGCCCCCCAGCCGAGTCCTGGTAGAACAGAAAACAAGCCAACCTTCCAAAATGTTGGGGGGGGGGACGTTTCTGGGTTTATTAAGTCTGATGCAATGTAAATACTGAATCTCAAATTGTAATACCTTACACTGCTCGTTTCTGAAAAAAGTATCACAGTACTAGCTATAAGTCTTACTAAGATGGCCGAAGACATACCTGCAGTTAATGTCATGGTAACACCTTCAACATCCATCCATAAATCCTAGTACTTCTGCTGAAGCTCTTATTGGCAGTGATGCCCACATCTACTCCTCCTACAGAGACAGCAGTATTCACCACATCTGCTGTGTTCTACTCAGTTTTATTCACCTAACATACTGTAGACACACGCATCCTTGTTCTGTTTTCACTACATATTTTTTATTTCTCCAATTCACATATGCTTGTCTCTGTGTATCCCAGAACTGAGACACAAGAATTTATGCTGGCAGGGACACACACACACACACACACACACACACACATGTATTCATTGGCTGAGTGTTCAGGACATAATGGGTGCGTCTGCTTGGTCAGCTGAACCTGAAACTGGCACTAAACTACATGATGGACAGAGTCAGACAGAGGGAGAAAGAGCAAGGAGGGAAGGCAATGAGATGGATAGAACAAGGAGGGAGAGGAAATAAGGGAGATAAGGGAGGGGAAAGTGTGTGAAAACTGCAGTGAGGGAGGTAAAAAGGAAAAAGGAGCAATGTGCAAAGCTGGATGGACTGTAGGCCAGATGAAGGGATGTTCCAGATAAAGGTAAAGAAGGAGAAAGAAGACAGCACATCTGGAGAAAGACAGGAAGAGAGAGGCAGTGGAGAGCATGGAAGTTCAAACCCAGTTCTCACCGCCGCAAAGCTGGCCAATCACAGCGTGAAGTGGGTGTGAATGTCAGATTGTCGGTTTTGGAAAGTTAGATAAGTGGTAGACAACATCATTCTCTACATAAGGAATTTTCATAATATCACAATTTATATTTCCTATTGAGGCAGTTAACTAGCTAACCAGCAGGTATATTAGCCTATTTTTTTGTGCTATATGTGTCAACAAACTAGTACTTCCTGCAGTTGTAATCACAGAAACAAGAAGAACAAAGTGGTGCTACAGTACCTGTCTGACAAACTCAAATATATCCACATGCAGTTTATTATTTTATCCTAGAAGAAGTGGAGGGAAAGGTGGGACAGAGAGCCTGGACTGACAGCAATAAAAAACTGTGAAGGGGCCGTAAAGAGTCCAGAACATCTGAAACATTGTGATACCAACACAGTGTCAGTTCAAGAGAATACAGGCTGAAAATAAAACATGGTTTTGAGAAGTTTGGTCAAAGATCAAATGAAACATCTGTTTGCTCACTCTGAAAATGTGTAGAGGGTACGTATGGTATACCATGGTGAAAAGGACAAGATGTTCTTTAAAGCTAAGAACAAAACTTGAAACTGTTAAACTGCAAAAACTGAAATTTAAGACAGAGACTCAGTCATAAAATTTTAACTCCTGTGTTTCTGTGTGCATGTCTCCTCAGCAAGATATTGGTCTCCACCTGCTGTTTCAAGGTAAATCCTCCACTGCAGGGGAGGGAGGAGAAGGGAGTAAATCCTCTATGGGCTCTGCTTAGCACTGGGGGAGAAATAATATCTGACCGGAAGAGAGAAACTTTTTTAACCATTCCACAGAAATAAGCAACACTTTTATTAATTCAATAGTTTAATGTAATTCATAGTATAATGTACATTGTTTTAACTTTTTAAACACTTCATTGAAGCTTTACGATATTTACAGTGAGAATTATTCAAACCGAATACTCCCTGCTTTGTATGACACATTTCTCCACAATTCAGCCTGATATATTTGGTATCTTTGAAAAGTCTCCACTAGAATTTAAGATAATGTTCTGTCGATTTGAACAATGTTTAGCTGCCTGGCATGAGTTATTACTGACTGGCTCACTGGGGGGGCTGCTACTTGTCAAGGGGTCAAGTACCACAAAATGGAGCAAAACCTGCAAGCCAGTTCAGGCAGACAAAACTAAATGCACTACTACATTTCACTCTGCATCATATGTCCAAATTTTACAATTTGGCAATCTACTGAAACTGTTGAGCACTCTATTCTGCCAGTGCTGCCTCATCTCCGCAATCATCACTATTGCCACTAGCCACAAAATCTATCGTCACTCCCCAAACCCTCTCTGTGCAGGCTTTAAGTGTATGGGGAGTCAGATCCTGGATGTCAAGCATTAACTGTACTGCTGTCTGTATTTCCAAATCATTAAACTAGTCTACCGTGTGTGGCTTCGCTGGCTGAACTGGTAATATGCTTGGAACACTTCATACCAAATCAGAAATTTCCATTGGTGTAAACAGGGAGTGACACTACTGGGCCTGGACTTGTTATGTATATAAAATGCAATCAGGTAACAATATGTGTGAAGCATATTTGATAGCTTCTCAGTTTAATGTCATTTTAAAAATCTAAATCCTGGATCATTTTCAATTGGCGACTACAGTTCCTAAATTCATTGAGCTGTCAGACCTTTATTACAAATGAGACATTCAGATAATGGTAATAATTCCTTCAGAAGTTACATTTTCCTTTCCATTTTTCATTTTGTACTGCTAGCAACAATAATTTCAGTCTCTGAATCAGGAGACCAAGCTTCTCAGCAGGAGCTGGTTATTGTGGTGTTTTATCTCAGCCAGGTCAACAGGTTCAACCATAATTTTCCAGTGCAGTAACTTAACGCGAAATGTGGTGTTTCAACTTGACTGAGCACTTGCAATCTTTGTCCTCTCCCTGAATGACGTCATGGATAAAAGCAAAATGATAAAATTGCTGTTTGAAAAAAATACAAAGAAAAATACTGACTGATTCAGGTTTTTTTTTTCCTGTATGTCAGGAGTATGATTTTCTGATCATGCACTCAAAAAAAACTATGTGAAGTATACCTCAGAGAGAAAGAGAGGTAGCAGAGACAGAGAAAGAAAAAGAAACAGAAAGGGAAAACGAGACACGGAGAAAGAGAGCTGTTTGTCAGTACGTTTGCTCAGCTGAGGATGCTGCAGGTGCCTCTCCTCCAGCCACTGAAATACTGTGTGGCCCCGACACCTTTTCTAATCTGCCCGATGATAAAAAGAAGAGCAAAAAAAGCCTTTTTTGTTAAAGTGCAAACAGAACATGAAGAGGAATGGGTTTGTTTTAGTCTCGTTAGTGTTGACAGGGGTGTGAGTTATTGAGTTAATAACATCACCGTGTGGTTGTTTGTGAGAGTCTGCAGCCATGCCTTTCAGTCATGAGATACACAGAAAGAGCCACAGGTGACTGCAAAGCCAAAGTAAACCAAAGGAGTGTACATTCAATAGTCCATGATGAATGCAAATGAGTGTGTGTCTGTTTGTACCTTTTCTCATTCGTCTTGCTGCCTGATAGAAGCTTTTGTGTTATCTGATAAGCTCTGCAGTGGTGTGTGTGCATGTACTGTGGCCGTATTTAGCTGTGTATTTTTCTGCCAAACATACATTACTCCCAGGTGTCATAAATATTCTTTATCTGCTTCTTTCCCCTTCATTCCCCCTCCCTCCATCCATCCATCCCTCTCCACCCACCAACCCTCCTTCCTGAGGTATATTAAATCCATGCAATTGAAGAATAAATACGCCACATTAAAACATAAGATATGAAATTGATTCATTCTTTGCTTTAAATAGCATTATGAAAACAGGAGACCGACGTTAATCAGCGGCAAGGTGGGAACTGCTTTTCGCAGGCGGAGGCGTGCAGATGCTAGTTGCTGCGGGCTCATCAGCTTTACGACGTAACGGCAGTACTTTATGGAGGCAGTGGAAACATCGATTTATGCTGATGACTCTGCCTCTGTTCTGTAATGCAGCCATGACACGCTGTAAAGCTCTGATCAAGTTCAGGAGAGGAAGAGGTGGCCTTTAGCTGCAAAACAGGGCCATGTAGTCTGTGATGTAGAGGCTTTTACTGCTATTTAACATATGGAGGGTTGTGGTTAGAAAGAGGAGGCGGTACACTATCACAAGCGCACTATTCAAAGACATCCCACAAACTATATGGATATATAGTATTTATATTTCAGGAGTAGTGTGCTGTTATCGCTATTTTTGGAAGCCAGGGAAGTGATGACTATAGCCATGGAAGTGGAGATGATTATCATTTGAGTTGAGATTTCAGGCTTTAAGAGAGATATTTACAGGTTCGTAATTTCTGTATAATTTCCAATAGGTTTTCTGGGAAAAAAAAAGCTATGTAATTTGGTAAAAACTATAGGGAAAACAGATATTGTTTAATTGGTACGTTTCAAGTTAATTGATTGCAAGGTTAACCTAAAGAGTCTCCCAAAGGGAAATATTGTAAAAAATAGCATATGGTTTCTGCTTTTCTTAAAAGGCTGGTGTTTGAGTTTCCATCCTTTGGAAACAGAGCAGATCACTTACAAGAGTTTGAATGGAAGTGCACAGGCCAACACATTTCCTTCCAGTTGTGTCACCTGTAGTTTGTATCATTAACCCCGTCCCAGACACCTCGCCATGTGAAAACTTTCTTCTCACAGCACTGACAGAAGTCTGCCAAATGTTTTTTCCTTTGGTTTGAAGAGTATAATTGCAAGTCTTTAGAGGACAAAAGAAACATTCTTTCCAGCTGTGACACTTGTGTCTGTATCATTATAAAAGATTAACCGAGCCTAGCCATCTCACCATGTGAAAACTTTCTTCAAATAGAAATGATAGAAGGCTCTTGTTCCAAGAGTACCTATAATTGTGTCTTCAGAGGACAGAAACGATGTCTACCACCTGGAGAGCATTTTAAGTTCATCCTTTGTGTGTCCTGGGGAATCTAAGCACACCACACGTCCACATGAATTTATACATAGTATTGTGATGGATCCTAAAATCGTTTGTTCTTACAGAGATGTAGAGTAAAAGACTTTGTGGTTTGAACACAGACGCTGCGTGCGGACTGTAGCTTCTGAAAGGAAACTCAAGAGGGAAGCTCAGGGGATGGCGTCGTCTTCTACTGTGCAAGAAGATACAGTATTTACCCATATGGCAACAAAATGTGGTTAGAGAGGACATAAATCATGAATCAGATACTGGGTGGGCAGTGCAGAACAGTACGGTATGTGTGTGTGTTTGTGTATATGCACACATGCATACATGTCAACCCTGTCTCCTAGAACTTGTTTTCCCAATCCCGTTCTAATGGGAAATGCAGTTGCTGCCTGGATTATGTTCACAGACGGTTTTTGTGTAAAGGAAGTGCTATGTTTTAAGTCGTAGGGAGGTGATCGAGGTGTATGTTGGGCATACAAAACGCAGGACTTTTGGGTTTGCATTTTCAGTGCCTAAACATAAACATAAAAAAGTGTATTATTGCTGTGGTTGTTACGAGCAGATATTGTATTGCAAGAATGGTAGTAAAACAAATTAAATACATTGTCACTTTACTGGTATGTTCACTATCAACATTTTGTGACTTGTCAGATATACGCTAACTAACCATGATTCCTCATTATGTTGATAAAAGTAGTATAATAGTATATAAGCACAAAGTCTAGGAGACAGAGCTGTGTATGTGACTAACACACGTTAATTAATTTCACAAAAGCAAAAACTTTTGTAACACTTGTTCAAGCACAACTTCTGTAACTCCTGTTGAATATTAGTATTAGTATTAGATACTTAAATATCATGGTAATTTTATTCATTATATTTGTGGGTGTAATAAAATCGACAAATATATACTGTACATAATATACAAAGACAAATTGTTGCCTTTGTACATTGTTTCTTTAGATGTTAATGTGGAAAATGTCCGCACTATTTTGTATACAATTTTTATAATGTGTGTAAGGGAGATAAACGTAAAGAAGAAAAGGAGGGAAATCGGAGGAAGGGCTTATCCACATTTTGCTGTTTATTATACATTGAAAGGAAATATGTAATGAAAGATGGAATATATGTGTAAAAGAAAATGTAAATTATAAATAAATACAAATATTAAGAATACTTAAAAAGCACAACACAGCCATTTTTGATCTAATTTACACACGTTCCCATCCCTCCTATGCAGACCAAATCACTGTGTGAGTGTGGAAACAACAGGTGTTGTGTTCCTTGCTCGCTGTCTAAACATGGCATGAAATGGGGTGATGATGACTCTATTGGTTTAACCGTACTCTGTTGTTCTGCATAAGCGGGACAACATAAAATAGCAGGGCAGCATGGAAATGTTCCCTTTCCCTCATTCATTACACAATTATGCTAAGCTGCATGCTTGACTATGAACCAGATGTTGTGTAATTAACCTCAGTGTGAAGATAGCGTTCTGCCCTATTGTCTCTCACCTTCAAGAACGAAATGGAAACCAGGCTGAAGCAGAGATAAGGGAAGGTACTCCTGAGGTTTCCACAGGCAGATGAACCGAACTGAACTGAGCCAAGCCCGACCTGGTCAAAACAGAGCTAAAACTAATTAAGCATCGTGTGCAGATAGCCTTCCATACCATTGTCTCTGTAACCTTCAGCTCAAACTGAGAGGGGAGATATGTGGAGGTGGAATTTTAAAACATTACAATATTTTTTTTTACAGAATATCTCAAAACTGATAATATCACTAAATTAAAAGACTATTGAAGGCTTCAGAAGATATTTACACTCAAGATAAACAGTAATAAGTTATGTGAATACAATGACTAAACACATGAACAAATGTATTGTTTGTTCAATAAACTCTGCTAAGGTTGTGTAATACATTTATGAAGTTGGATCACTTACTGTATTTGTACAGAAAGAGATTTCAGCTGCATCACAACATTATGATAGCCAAGATCCCAAATAAAATCTATTCTCACACCATGAAAATTTAAATCAATATATGATCCAGCTCCAATTAAAAAGAGGAGGGGAAACCTAGTCCACCAGTGTCTGATCATATAGATCTCATCTGAGTAACAGATTGTTATACAGCAGTCAGTTGAATCAGATGCATTTCTGCATGGATACACAGTCTTAGGCAGCCAGAATTAATAGTGTTGTAGTATGTTATTAGTTTTTGTTTCATACAGAGTGCATCTTAAAGTTCATTGTGTCAATCTTATTCTGCATCTAAACTGTAGTTCTTTGAATATCAGACTCACTTGAAAATGCTGAATGTTGTAAAATTCTGAAATACAAAACTGAGTCTATCAGTGCCTCAGGATTTACTTAAATTTTAAATGTACACTGGAGGCACAGTAGTGTTTGTTTTGAGCTATGTATTATCTAACAAAGCTATCCATGCACTTTTGCATGTAGTTTGATAAATGAGGGTGACTGTTCTCTTGGCTTTCATTCTGACTGGTTGACCTCTTGTTCGCAGCAAATTTCCTGCAACATCTGTCACTGAGCTCCACTGTGGCTTTAGGGGGGATGACAAAAATGGCTCTGGGGTTATAGTTAACTTCCCACAATGCATTGCGTCTATCAGGATTATTAATACGTTGAAATGAGTTACATCCAGGCAAGGTCAGAAAAACGAGTATTCCATTTAGCTGTTTCATGGACCTTGTGTTATGACAGTAACAGTAATCTATTAAACAACATAACTATACAGTGTTATAGTACATTACCTAAACACTTTTTTCCCCAAAAATTAAAGATGATACATCGGTACTGTAGTTTACGTGTGGTCAATCATAGTGTAACAACCTTCAGCAACATGTTGCCTCCATATATAAACAAACCGTAGCCCTGAGTCTAAAAGGACTCTACTGGCTTATCCATATCATCTGCCGGTGTCTCTGCAATGAAAGTTATATACTTAACCAACCAGGATGAGCCAATTCAACCCAATACCTCCTGCTCTGGGTAAGGCAATTTGGCTCACACCCACAACCTAAAGAATAATGAGCAAATCTTCAAGGCGACAAAACTTCAACACAATACTCATAAGGTAGGCTGGTTTGCTGCGTTACCTTCTCTACATCCTCTTCAACTCCGATCCTCCTACATCCATAAGCCCGACAGCGGCCCAGCCACACCACCAAATCATCTCTATCTCCACATCTTCATGTCCCACTGGACACTGGGCCTACTTGCTATTCACAAAGCATCACTCCACAACTGACACCCTCCTCTACTTATCTAAACCCTGCATGCATGTGTCATTGAGAACAGGCATCTAACAACAGAGGTGACACCACCGTTTGAACAACTGCCTGCCACTCCCCTTCAGGAGGGCACACTGATTTGATGGTTACCCTTTCACTGAAAGTACCAGTGGCATGTTGCAGCATGTGCTCTGTAATCTCTTTGCACAAGAGGCTGATATGAGCAGCGGGGCCAGCTGCCTCTCTCAGGGCCCACACTCCACCAGGCACACTGTCTCATGAGGACCCTTCAGGGCCGGTGGGTGAAGGTGAGGTGCCAGCATGTTGGAGAATCACAGAGAGAGCACTGTTCTCACACGGGACAGCTAAGTGAAAAGAGGGCTATTGAAACCAGCTGCACTCTCTCCCCTCAGCCTTCCACCTTTGCTGATGTCAGTACTTCCCCGAGGCCTAATGTGGATGTTGTTGAGGTGAGCTGTGTTTGTCTACATCTGCTGAGCAGAGGTTCCTAAAGAAAGTTTTATGTCATCTTGTTTTTTTGCATACGTCCACGCCCGAGGGTGCCTCCAACATCACGAAAAGACACTTATTGACTATGACCCATGTGAGCATGTGTCATAGTGTCACATATCATTTCTATCAATTTACGGATGCCATGGACAACACACACACAGTGAGAATCTCTCTAAAGAATTTCACATTGAGCAGCTGAAAACCATTTGCTCACTAGCTTATTCACTGGCTAGTTAGTTTGGTCAATGGCTAGTCAGCCGCTTGGCCAACTTGTATTTTGTACACAATATTACTTTTGGACAAGTTTAGGTTTGGAAATAATATTCTTATTGTTGCAAAAAATGTGTGAAAATTATGAATGACTTTGCAAATTAGTACAAAATCATTTAGATCAGTTTCACGATTTGTAGTCACTATTAATTTGTTCGTTTAAAAAAATAAAAATAAAACGGCTGCATCTCTTTTATCCACAAATCTGTACGCACACCAGTAAGTAACTGCATCACTGTTGCTCCACCTCTGGCTTCAGTTCAGTGTTAGATTTGAAGTAAGTTCTGGTGCTGGTTCAAACAGTTTCGTTGATTTCAGCACAAACCTTGGTCTATAGAAGTGTTGTTTATAAGGTTGAAGCCGCAGCAACCACCTATCTGAAACAGTATTTGCATCCTGAGTGTTTCTGGCTGCGATGACAATGGCGCTCCCAGTCACCAGGGGCGCTCCACTGCCGAAAGCTTCTGATTTGGTCAGTGACACTGATGATTCAGTACTCTCAATTCACCTCAAGGATTCTGTGTTTGCTTGTGCATGACTGTGCTCAACACTATTTAATTCCACAACCCTCAGCTGTAGTGGCTGGTCTATACCCACTGCAGCCCTCTGTGTTTGATAGTGTCTAATCAGGAAACAATGGTATAGCCGCTACCATTCTTTCTGAACTGACAAGGGTCGATGTTGACTTGGCTGTGCACTGCACTGTGGGAGGGCTCTGGGCATTCTAAGCAAACCAGATGATGTCAAACTGTCTTTATGAACCTCTGCCATTTTGATTAATCACAACTCTATTCACCTCCAATCACAACAGACTTTTCTCTGTGGTTTTTGTGTACTTTGCTTTTCAAAGGAAAGCTAATTGCAACGTGATTTTGTCTGTTTTCAGTTTTTTTCTCTGGCACCTTCTGGAAATGTGTGATGAGCAGTGGTGGGCAAATCTGCCCCTTCACATCCATGATCCACCCACGCCGGTTGTTTCCCCTGTTTTGCCTGATTATATTGTCATCTTTGATTTCTTGATTGATATCTCTGTGAGCTTCTTCTCTCAACTTCCGCCTTTCTCATTTAGTACATGGGGTTTAGTGTCCAGAGATAATTCTAACATAACTCCACCCAATTTGAATGTGAGGAAAACAAAAAAACAACATTTGAATTATGATAAGTTGCCTTGAATATCACTTTTTCAAAGCCCAGTGAATGCAACGTGTTGCACTACCAGTTTATAGTGTTTATAGTGTCTGCATCCTGTTGTGTATCCACACACACCCACACAATCACACACCCACAGCAGGGCCACAACACCAGTCACAGCAGCAGGTCAGAGGTTTGTATCCTTGTGTGTCTGTGTTTGTGTCAGCCTTAACAGTAGGAAGTCTCAGTGTCAAACTTGCCAAGAGGCTGCCATTGTTTCAGCAGGCATGGATATGGAAATAAACACACTGCCCTCAACGACTGTGTTGTGTGTGTGTGTGTGTTTTTCCCAACGCAACAACATGATTTGCCGTATGTTTGTGTTTTTATGTGCATCCATATTTGGGTCTTTTTGCTGACCTGTAGTAGCTCCTCTTGGTCACCGCCCACCTCCAGCGCTACAGCAACAGAACCGAAGGGACGACTGGCCATCTGCTGTCGCTCTCTCATCAGCTGCTGTAGAGTTAGACAGAAAAAAAAGAAAGGATTTTTAATTTAACATGTTATTTTGAGGGACATTTCTGACAGAGTACCTATTTTAACTCAAAAACACATTATTATTCATGTACAGTTGGACCACAGTCACCTACAGTTGACCACTGAGCAGCTCTATTGGGGCCGACTGGAGGTTAAATGCCTTGCTCAACGGGATCTTAATGGTAGTTACTGAACAAGGGCAGAGTGTTGCTCAATTTCTCCCTTACACCCATCTGGACTGTAGATTTTAGCCAGCAACCAAATGGTACGTATGCTTGCTTTTCTAACCAATAGCCATGTGTGATAAAAGAGGAAAGGCTGGTTAAAAGGATGGAAGGAGAAAAGAGGGTTGAAGAGTGATGGGGTAAAATAGGAAAAGGAAGAACTTGGAAAAAAGAGAGAGTAAGAGAGCAGGAAAGAAGTACAAAGAGAGACCGAGAGCAGGACAGTAGAGGAAGAAAAAAGAAAAGGATAAAAGGAGGAGGGATGGGGAATAGTGGGGAGAGAGAGAGATCAAAGCACAATGGTTGATAGACGCACAGGAGGAAGGCAAAGAGGAGTGGGGAATGGCAGGTGGTGGGGGGACGAGGGAGTCAAAGGGGAGGAGGAGGAGGAGGAGGGCGGGCAAACTTCATTAATGAGGAAATGTCAGATGAACAAAGGCAGACGCAGAGGCCTTTATCAGCATGAGGTCCAAACACCCCGACTGAAAACACAAACATAGATACACAGTACATTTAAAAAACAGAACATATTGGGAACATGCATACACAAAGACAGACTCACCTACACTCCCACACAAAGTAAAACAAAGACGCAAACCAATCCGGGGGCAAGACACTGAACCCCAAGTTGCTCTTGAGGGCATCGGTGTGTGTGTGTGAATGATTAGTTAGTTTCTTTGGACTAATGAGCAGTTAGCATCTGCCATCAGTGTATGAATGTGTGTGAATGGGGTGAATGTGACATGTAGTGTGTGAAGCGCTTTGAGTGGTCGGGAGACTAGAAAGTACAGTCCATTTACCATGTATATCTACGTATACCTGAACTGTAGAGGACACAAAAAAAAATGGTGAAATAATAACATGCTCACCGCACCCTTCTCTCTATCATAAGCCCTGTTTCCCAGCTTTTTCCACTTCACTACAGACATGTTAATGGGGTTTTGTTTCTACATTTAGCTTGGGGGTGGCCACCTGTTTCACGCAAAAACTCATTTCTGGACGATTATGCGCCAAGCTCTAATCATCAGTATGTTGCCTGTTGTTTCAGCAGAAAATCTGTCTGGTGCAGCCTCGGCCACACACACACACACACACACACACACACACATCTGATAGGTGAAACCAATGCCGGGAAGGCAGATGGGCTGCAGACTGTGACCCTTACAGGAGAGAAAAACTTTTGTTTGTTTACAACCAAATGTGGCTTTTCACAAAAACATGAGATGAACTTTTATGTATCAGTGTGGGAAAACCCAGCCATTGAAAAAGCAAGCACAGTAAGGTAGAGTAATGAAGAAAAATAATAAAGTCAAAGATGCAACTGTAACATGATGTGTTAGAATCCCACTTTTCTTTCCTAGGTTTCTTGTCCCTGCAATCAATTATCCCATTAAGTCGAAAATGAGATAAGCATAAAATATAAAAACAGTAAAAACAGCAACAACAAACAAAGCACAAGGATGTAAGAGGGTCTTAAGAAAATGTAAGAAAAATTTAAATTGGAAAAAAGAAACAGAGAAAGAAAGGAAAATCACTTAAGACAAAGAAGTAAAATCAAAGATACAAAGCAGAAAGATTAGCAAAAGAAAGACAAAGAAAAAGAAAAAGATGCACAAGAGTGTAAGACAGAAGCAAAAGCAAAGAAAAATTACCAAAAGGAAAGAGAAAGAGGAAAGCATAGAAAGAAAGAAAGCATACAGATAACCGAAAGAAAGAAAAAAAGAAGCAAACCACTCCTAAATGTCAATGGCGTCCACACTCTGTCACCTCTACCTAAACTGAAGCTCCTCCCGTATCTGTGTGTCTTCTCCTGTTGCTGAGAAAAAGGCTGCACATTGACATTAACCAGCTGTCAGGTGTTGTGCTAGCGCGCCGCCGGCTGCTTGCTTGCCAGTGTCAGACTCTTTAAGCATGAATGAATACTACACCTGTAGCTACACCAGCGCAGTCAGGCGCTCCGGCGGCGGCAACTGCTCTGCTAGCACGCCGCCGTGCCGGCTAATGTGATGTCTTCTCTTGTTAGTTGTCACTGCTATGTGAACACTGCTCAGATGACAGTGTGTGCTTGCTAGCATCGCTGTTAGCCTCCTGCTGATGTCAGCTTAGATTTGTAAGAAGCAAGGTGAGAAAGTGTGGGAGAGAGAGAGGGTGTCTGTGTACTGTGAGCTTTTTTAATAACTGCCATGTTGACTTTTACTTTGTTTAGTCCATCAAGGCCTCATACCTAACCAACAAAAAAAGATGCCTTCCAAAACCATCCATATGAGCTTTTTTTGATCTGAACCTGTGTTTATACATTGTTTGGGTGCATCCATGTGTGAGTTTGTGTCATATGAAGTGTTCTCTCAGCTCTTTCTTCCCTGAAGCCACTGCTCCTACAAACTGGTCAAGGTGAGATGGGTCACATTTGTGTGTGTGTGTGTGTGTGTGTGTGTGTGTGCTGCAACCTGATAAATCAGTCTAGACAGTGGAATTATGTTGGGATATAAATAGTGGGAGTAATATTCAGCACTGTGTTAAGTTTTAGAGTCTAGTGAATATGCAGGAGTGTGTATGTGTGTATGTAGAGTGTACAACGGATACCTTTTTTTTGTTCACCACTGTGCATGTATATATACATACAAATGCAAATTCACATGTTCATTTTGGTCAAACAGACCACTTGTCTGTGTGCTCATACATGTGTTGTGTGTTTAATGCCCCCTTTGAGAAGTCCTTGAGTGGGCAACAAGGACAAGGCAGCAGTCATCTCTGTCTGCTTGTTGGCCTGTAAATCAGCCATAAAACGGCTAATTAACTCTGCTGTAAACACGCAGTGCCACGCTAGACACCATGAAGTGGATGACAAAAGGCGGGGGAGTGGAGACAGAGCTATATGTGCGTATGTGTCTAAGGGAGAGAGAATAATATTTGGTTTTCCGAGGATTTTAGCAGGATTCCTGAAATTCAAACTGAATCACAGGAAGACACTACGTTAACATTTCCTGTAAGTATTTGTTCATGCTTTCACTCCATATTGAATGTTCCTGTGTTTATCTAGCCTTGAGGGGAGGCACGGCATCCAAACATCCAGCCTTCACATCTCAGCTGGACAGACGCATAAACAGCCAGAAGGAAAATTAAAGTGTTGCAACAATGACGCCAATCACATGCCGAATTACGCTTCACAGAAAGTGCCGCAACCAAAGTAGCACCTGCAAGCTCAAATTGCCAGTCCAGACGGATTGGAAATATCGGTTTAATGTGCTGTTTGCTGATTTCAGGTGCACTTCTGTGGAAATGACGGGTTTCACAACACGATAAGTGACTCGTTGCTACTACGGCTGCAATTAAACTCCACATCAGCCTGCACAGAGCCCTAACCTCAACCCCATCAAACACCGAACTGCCAGCCAGACCTTATCACCCAACATCAGTGCCTGACCTCACTAATGCAGTCGTGGCTGCATGGGAGCGAACCACATACTTTCGCCATGTAGCGTGCTTATTTTAGTCAGTAAATTATGCATGCCAAATAGTGTGTTGTTAAGTAATACAAATTTGTGATGTCCAATTTACATGCACAAATCTGTTGAATGAAACCTTATTGTGAGTGCAGAGCAGAATAACGTAACATAGGAAATAAAGAAGTAGTAGGGTGAGGTAAAAGAACACAGGCAAACAAGAATGAATAAACATAGAAAACACACCCGACTCTCACACACAGCAGAATTTGCTGATGTGAACCTACTAAACAACACATTTCTCATCCAACATTACTGCCCCTGTTTCCCCTGTAGATGTAATGCAACATCAGCGTCCATATTCCTCCAGTCCATCTGTAACCTAACTAGATGGTTTAATCAATGCCACAGAAAGCTGCAGGTTTAGGTCTGATTAATGTTTTAATCAGAGATACAAGGGAAACAACCATTTCTGGACAGGGCGTATAACTCTCACTGCCTGTTCCCAAATTCACAGACAGAGTTTCACCATGTTGCACAGTGTGTGTCACGAGAAGTGTTTAAGCTAATTTCAATGTTTAAAAATTCATTAACTGATTTTTTAAAGTAATTGCTGAGAAAACTTCAACCCAGATATCCCCATTGGGATATCTGCAGGGACTGATGGCTATTGGCCTATTGTGTCTCTCAATGTCCCATGAATGGTGCAATACAGTTCCTTCTTGAAAAGGTGTCTGCTGGGTGCCTCAAAAGTAAATGCAAATATGAGAAGGCACAGATGAAAAGGGTGACTGTGACAGTACATTTTATGGTTCAGCACCAAAAGTAAAAGGCAAAATCTTATTTTAATGTAAAATCCAGTCAAGCATTATGTGACTGTCTTTTTTTTCAGTGTCAGTAGAGCAGGACAGAGCTGTACATCCATTAGACATAAAAAATTACGGTCTCAGTTTTTTGGATCTCAATTTTTAGATATAATGATGATGTACATTGGTAAAATGACATAAGCTAACAATCGCTTGTTGATCTTGCTTCCATTACTGGTGATAAGATTGAAAAAACAAATCCAGCAGACAATCACCTTCAACTCTCTGGACACAAACTGCATATAGTTTTTTTCTTCAGTATCCTAGAGCATGTATAGTACTGCTCACATTGGCAAGTGATGGCATTTCTGAGTAGCATAAGCTGTCCTGAAAACAACAATATACATTATGCCTGGCCGATGCATGCAGTGACTATGCCATGAGCCCCAGTAAGAAATGAAAAAAAAAAAAGGAGTGAAAGACAGCCTCAAGTTCAAGATGTTAAAAAGCAGCAGTGTCCAGGCAGCTACAAGTCAAAGTGACCTCATCTTCAAATGTTGAGAAACAAAGGTAGAGACTGGGGGTGTCAGTGTCAGCACATCCATTGACCCATTCATTTTCTGCCGCTTATCCAGATCTGGGTCATGATAAAGTAACCCAGACATTCTTCTTATTCACATTCTCCGGTTTTTCTTGGAGGATCCCATGGTGTTACCAGGTCAGATGGGATGTGTAATCCCTACAGTGTCAGGACTGCCCTTGAGTCTCCTCCTAATTGAACATGTCTAGAATGAGTCCATAGGGAGGCATGCAAGAGGCACATAGTTCAGATGCCCGAACCACCTCAAACAGGCCCTGAAAAAGAGCAGTAGGTCTTCTCAAAGCCCGTTCCGGATGTCTGAGCTCTTCAACCTGTCCCTGAGGGTGACACCTGAAGCAAACACATATTGGCCGCTTTTATCCTCGATCTCATCTTGCATTAAGCATTCATTTGGTTCACATATAATCATGTTAACAGTATTTAAATGACTATATATCAGTTTCAAGAAGGTTGTATCAATGAAATACAGTGATTAAAAAACAATTGTTATACGTAACCTAAGCATCTAAAAACTAGACATCTTTTGACCTGCAAATCACCAAATCAGTACCTTGTGGGATTTTGTCAGTAATTACTCAAAGTTCATGACCACAGGTGTAGGTTGGGACAAAGATCAAGTGGTATAGCCAGAGCTTCGCTTTCATTTCCTCGCCGCACCAATTTTCCTGTCGATCTCAGGCTCCATCTTACACCCTGTCTGTACCAAAGGCATTTCAGCCACGTTTTTCAGTCGTCTGTTTCACGTGAGTCTGACCCCTTTCAGGCTTAAATCTGTTTTCCTCCAAATTATGCATGTAACTACACTGTCTGTGTGTTGTGTTGTAAATGGTGTCACAACGCTTCTGACTGACGGCAGCATTGACTGCAGCTACTGCTATTTTGCTGCTGACATGCTGCTTATGCTACATGGTCAGTGTCAACAAAGTGTACCCTCATCAATGAACAGGACTCCTAGATACATGAAGTCCTTCACTTGGGGTACCAACTTGCCCCCAACCCAAAGGGGAAATCTAAATCAAAACATAGTTACATTCATACCAGTACATAAACCCAGAAAGATGCCAAGACACACACACTTTCCAAAAAGTAATACAAAGAGATACACACAGTATCTAAATCTCAGAGCACAGCATTGTTGGAACCGGCATATACACAAACAACACATACACACACACACACATATATTCATACATCCATGATTGATACTGATAAGTATTCAATTATTCCTTCATTACGTGGCTTTTGAAGTTCAGTGCTGTGACTGAAGAAAGAACGAATAAATTCAGACGCAGTGTCCGCAGAGACACCGCTGGTCTGATTGTTTGATACAATGCAGCTGCTTTACAAAAGGATACACATGGATTTACATCATAAAAACACTTGGAAAAAATGCCAAATTTGTCTGTCGGATGTGTGCACACAAACAGGTGTGAGCACAGAAAGAGACTAACGCTGAGAATCTCTCTGTCTTGAATTTGTATGCCAGGCCACAATCGAGAGGTGATAACAAATCTCATTTCCGGCATGTTTGCCAAGTTTCCAGGCAACATTTGTCTCCTGGCTCAATGTGGTGAGTGGGATCTGAGCAGAGTAAACAAGGGCACAGATATCCTCATCTGATAGAATCCACCACTCCACCCCAGCTTCCAATACACCATCCCTGAGAGTGGACAAAGCACTTGAGAATCTTCTTCAGTGGTGGCTGCACGACAAAGCTTTTTTGGGGATAGTTCTACTTAAATGAATACCACCAAAAATCTTCAGTCGTGTAAGGTGACTTACAATTTCAATTGATTCCACTGGAGAGTCACCACTGGAGAGTCACCACTGGATTTTCAAATGGATGCCATAGATTAGATTTTTTCAATGTATTTGTTTTTCTACCATTACAGGAAGCCATTGGCTTCTATTCATTTCCATACAGACTCTTGAAATTTCCTTTAATTGTGAAATACATCATAGTGAACATCAAGTCTGCATTAAAGTTTGTCAACATTACATTTACACTATGAGACAGTTCAGTTTAATGTATGTGATTTGAAAGGTCTGCACTGCATTACCTCATAATAATAATGAAACTTTAAAACACAAATTAATGCGTGATAGATTACATAATTTGAGCAAATTAATAAGGAACTGTACCGTATGGAAATTAATGGAAACCAAGCCTGACATGGTAGGAAAAATACATCCAAAAATCTAAAACACAGCATGGTTTACAAAATCTTTGAGGTAAAGTGTATATGATTTGTAGTAAATGGGCTAAAACTTGCAAAACTACTGGTCCTTCAAGGTCTTGGCAAAATAGTGATGAGTGATTGGATAGGTGCTTGTGTGCAGCAGGACTTCATAAGAGCTAGATTATCAAGGTTAGGATGAGAGGAGACATTCTTGAGGGTAGAAAGATACACACAGCCAACTCAAAATGTCAAGGTGTGTCTTAAACGTCCGTCTGGTCCAGAAACTGGCCTGAAAACCATTCCTAAAAACAGCTACAATACAAATCCGATCGTAGCAGGACATCGACAACACTAACTGGCACGGTGGCAGACTAAATCCCCATTGATTTGGAGAGCTAATTAGAGAGGGCCAGAGAGACAAAGAAAGACAGAAAAGGCTTATAGATTGTGTGGCTTGTAGCTGTTTCTGTGAACAAGGCAGACACACTCTTGTATTATGACCAATAAGTCCCATTCACAGCTAACTGTCTGGCAATTACCGCTAACTGCACAGCTGGGGAGAGAAAGAGAGGGAGAAAAGACAACGCAGAGACACAATATTCCTAATCAAATAGAACAAAAATAGGCCAAATCATTCGGGTTTCTGAGAAACAAAACTGTGAAATGCTCACATGTACAATTTGACAGCCTGAACATTTTCAAAAATGATTCGGAACATCTGAGGCGGACAGTTCTCTTTCCACTGCTGCCAGAAAATAGGTTTTCTACCACATCTGCTTAAGTAGAACCACAGGATTGAAATATAATAAAACTACAATTTTAGAAACACTGACAACATGGCTGTTTTCACACATGTGGGACTATACTAGATGTTAAAACTGCAATAAAAGGTTAAAGTTCCATTTTATCTCTTCACAAAGTAATACTTTAAGTGATGATATGAAAAGCACTGATGTTTTCCTTGTTATTGTTATATGTAAACATAATGTGGGTGCGTCTTTATTCTAAAGACTAGCTTCAGATTTTTCCAAGGGCTTCTCAATACAATACTTACATGCTATATGTTGAGGAGGAATGCCTACAGTGACCAATAACTCTTCTAATATACATAATGCCATTAACTACCATATTAAGATGGACTTCAAAATATCTGAACCTATCCTTTAAGCCTGCCACAGCTACACTAATGTACACAAAAAACTGTGTAAATGGAGCATTCAATTGTACATGTACAGCAATTTTGGTAGATTTGACCAGACTAAACATAAAAAAAAGAGATTGAGGACGAGAAAATATAGGCTGATGAAATCTCTCTCTCTCTCTCTCAATTCAATTGGGCTTTATTGGCATGGTAAACAGACGTTAACATTGCCAAAGCATGTGTGAAATAAAATAAACAAACAGAAGACATGTGGGATTAAAATATATATATACAGATAGGTAAGATAATAATAATGTAGACTTGCAGTTAAAAATACAAATAAGTGAAAATAATAATATAATATACATAAACATTGACATTTTTTTTTTATGAATGTGGGTGTGTATCTCTCTCTCTTCCTCAAATGTAGTGACCGCAGTGTTAAGCAGTGTGGTGACCTGGTCCACTAAATCACCACCCGCTAACAGACAGAGGGAGAGAGACATAAAGACAGAGAGAGAGAGAGCTGGTAGGAAAGAAAAGCGGGCCGTTTTCAGGGGTCATCCATTATATCCCATCACATTAGCCCTCATAATTGGCCTGCTCAGACAGCCATCATCCATTCCCATTCTCCACAGGCCAACACACACACACACACACACACACACACACACAGAGAAAGAAGGAAAGACCACTGAGGATAACTAGGCTGTGTGTGTTTGTGTCCTCTTGGTCTGTATGGCGTGTCTGGTGTGAGCTACTAGCGTCAAATGAAATGACTTTACCAGGTGCAGGTGGTGTGTGTTGCCCTTTCAGGTAAGTTTGGATCTGGTTAGGGTGAGTTATGTACTGTATACAAGGTTCAGCGAAATTCTTCTTTTGGGGGTCAGGGTTTAATTCTGTAACCCTTATCCTCTGTAACCCTTTTGAGGCAAATCTGTGATGTTTCTGTGGCTATATAAAGACATTTGACTTTGACTTACATTCATGTAAAAATCTGCCCTGTTTGTATGCAGAAGTTTGCATGATTAATAAATAGTATATGCAACATAGTAGTGAAGAAAAAAAGGAATTTATTGTTGTAGTATGAACTTTTCATGAGATCAGGCTCATGTATGTGTGTAGGTGTGCGTATATAAATGTGTCTGCCAGTGGAGAAAACTGTAGGTGGTTCTTATTATCGCTTTGACAGCCTGTTTACAAGATTTAAACAACCGTACTTCCCTTTGACCACAGTCTCACACAAACACACACAGAAGGCACATGCACACCTACGCATACACACACCCAAACATTCCACAATGAGCACACTAGTCTGAAACCCTGCCAGGCCGCAATCACACAGACTATACAACATACACTGTACACGCACTGCCCTTCTCTCTCTTTTCTTTCTCTCTCTCTCACACACACACACACGTTTGTTTCACTGTCCCCGTGGGGGACAGTCATTGACATAATGCTTTCCCTAATCCCTAACCTTAACCATCACAACTAAATGCCTAACCTTAACCCAGTTGTAACCTGTACCCTAAAACCAAGCCTTAACCCTCAAAAAGCAGTCTCTACCCATGGGTGTCCCCACAATGACACAAGTCCCCATGGGTTAGTGTGCATTCAGGTTGAAGTCCCCACCGGGATATAAGAACATGAACCACACACACACAGTCCTTTGGTTTCCTAGGGAACAGTGTTTATCCCGTCCATTTAGTCCATTTAGCCGTGTGTCCCATTAGCATCAACCTCCCATCTGTCTACCCAGCCTCTAGAGGGGCTCCAGTGTGTGTGTGTGTGCGTGTGTGACTGATTGCATGTGTGTGAGTAACTATACTAGTGTTTATCTGGATGGCGAATGTTGTGTGTATGTGTGAGTGTGTATAGTTTGTTACCTTTTGATTGCCGCCCCTCCCATCCACAAACTAATCAAATATCAGATTAACGTTCATTAATTCCTACCTGCACCAGCAGTGCCACGCATAATCATTATCTCTGACCTCTCTCATTGGCTGGCTGGCACCCGTCCTATCCGCCAATTACACTCCACAGCTGACAGGTCAGCTGACTGTCACTTCCTGCCCTGTGTCCAATTAGATTGCGTCAACAAAGCGACCCCAGACAGAATAGGTTGGCTGACGTTGTCGACCCTGAGGTCAAGGAGAGCGGCTCTGATTGGGTTTTAGTGAGCTGACAACCACACAGGCAAACCTTTTGTTAATGAGATCATTACATCTTCATAATGTAGTAATGTGAGGAGATGTTTAATTATTCTGGTCTAACTCACTGTCAAATATGATTTTATTCACTTTTGAAACTACTTCATGCCTTATGCAAGGGAATGAACGGGTGGACACAATAAATTCAGCGGAAGCATCATAAATGTGGTGGTCAATGAACTAACAGTAAATCAAATGAGGTAGTGATGTAGACTAGGAATGAACCAGTTTGGTTTGTGTCCTTTGTTAAACCAGTGTTTAAAGAAACACATCAAATTTTCTCATGTCTAGTTCCTGCATGTACTCAAGTGCTAGAAGTGCCTACAATGTTTTCAGATATAACACAAAACAAATTTCAATTACACTGTGTTCGTGTTAATCTGTCCACTGCAATGTTTTTAGCCACAAAACGCTGATGGACCTGTGCGATGACTAACAGTGTAGACATCTGCTGTTAAGAGCACACTCCTGATTTCTGATGACCTGATTACTCATAAATACTCATCAGAAACTCCAGTTTTTGCTTTTATTTCCCTCCAAACCTTCTCCTTCTTACCTCTGTCTCTGTACATTAAGGAAGTTGAGTCACACAATTCAGGATCACAAGTTTCCCAAAATGCTTCCCTCAGGTTGAAACATTTTCAAAGCTTTGTTTCTGTAGCTTGACTCAACAGCCTCCTGCAGTTTCATGCACAGTTGAGTTACAGTGAGCTGGTGATGTTTTGAAGGCCAGGATACCAAAGTATGAAAAATACACCTTCCAGCTGTTCATGTGTATTCACATAAATGTTGTATCTAGTTAGAAAGCACACTACTCACCAACACTTGCAGACAGAGTAAGTCGGCCAAGCTATCGGCTTCACAATGAAATCACAGGACCGCACAGGTGCTGTTGGTCAGTAAATAGTTCCCATGTACAAGCTGCTGATCTAACCACAATGCCTCATTTCTTAACCCGCTTAATACACAAGATACAACTTGGCTCACCATCTTTTTTAATTTGCTCCCTTTTGGGAAGAGAAGTATTCAAACTAGGACAACAATTCTGTTTGTTTAAATGTGCTTTATTTATTTTACATTTGTTACGTATTTTTTACGGTTAAACTATGGGGACTTTATGCTGTTACCACTTGTTTTATGTCTTTAGTGTGGTCGCATTATATCCTGAGATTTCTTGTTGTTTAATGCTATCTCACCCAATTCCCATTAACTATATTAAAATGGCAATGAAGGATTGAATCTTAGATCTATTAAGCATGTCTTGAACTTGCTGTATTGCACCTTTGATGGTGCTAGGGTAGCAGTTTCCACCAGCTCCCAATGTTTATACTAATTTTGGTTAAACATGTTTTGGTCTAATCTGTCTATTGAACACACAGAGAAGACACTCGATCAGTTAATTTCATCTAACTCAAACAAACATATGTTTCCCGAAATGTTGGAGTACACCTTTAACAATGCAAGTTAACCAGTGACATGACATTTGAACAAAATATCTTCCTGGTGTTCCCTGTTCATTAGATTTTTTGTTTAATCATGCATCATTCATCTCTCTCCATCTCTTTCCTCTCCATCTGTCTCTCTTTTTATTTGTCAAACCCTCCCTCCTTCTCTCTCTCAGTGCCAGTGAAACCTAGGTGTAGAGCTGCAGAGCCTGGCAATATTCAACACAACAAGGCCCCATCTCATTAACAATGGCCTCAGTTTGCCAATATATACACAACTCATCAACTGAGCGCGTGTCTTTGTGAGTGTGCGTGTAAACTAACACCGTATTTGTGCGTGATAGAGGAGTCAGCAACTCCACCGGCCAGCCTGCAGGCCTCATCTTGAGATCTTTTTAACAAGGAGCCGGTCAATCAATCTCTGATCGATAACTATCTGGAGCCCGCCAACATAAAGCTGTGTGTGTGTGTGTGCGTGTGTGTGTCAGGCTGACTAATTCAGACATCTAGCCATAGTGCTGATCCTGTTGGGCCTCCTTTCAGTGCAGTGTGCCAGCTGTGGAAATGAAAAACCAGCGCCGTCTTTGGCTGAGCTATCGCATCCAAGAGGGAAAGCTGGCAGAGTGGGAGAAGTCAATGATGTTGGGATAAACAAATATTCTGAGAGAGACAGAGAGAGAGAGGTAGAAAGATAGTGTGAGTGAAAGAGAGAGAGAGAAGAGAGAGGAATTGAAGAGCAGAGTGAGAGAGGCCAACGGTTTTGCCAGTAAACAAGCCAGCACAGCACTATTGTAGATTGCCATAGAGCTTAAGTATACAGGATAGAGGCAACAGAGAGGTGGCCCCAACAGACCAATGCAAGCCGAGCTGATCATGCATCTATATAGGTGTGTGTGTATACAAGACAGTGTGTGAGAATGTGTTGAAAATGGTGTGTGTTTGTAACAAAGAGACTGTTCATGTGGATTTACATATAAAAATACACTGTACTGGTCTGTATATTGAGTATTTTTAAAAAAAATAGTTTATCTATATATTTTAAATATCTTATGCTGTAGTATTAAGATGTCCCTTATTTAATTTTTTTCAAACATTTTAAACTCTTGTTTTTACAAAGCAGAAAAAAAAAACAATACACAGACACAATAAACCAACACAAAGTACAGACAACCAAACACAAGGGAACCTGTAGTGGAAAACCATCCATACATCTGAAAAAACTTGATACACTTTGCACTTCAATATCAAACCAAGCTATAATTCCACATCCTTTTTCCAGGCCAGTTCTATCAGCCCCGACTTTATCCTTTGAGATTTAGTGGCTCCAAGGTATTCAAAGAAGGGGTCCCAGATCGTTAAAATAAAAAGGGTTTATCCTTATCGCTGTGGAGAAAGCTTCAGAAAGGATGATACTTGTTAATGTATGTAGCCACTGATTTAGAGTGGGAGCTTTATCAGTGACCCACATGACTAGGATACATTTCCGAACTAACCAAACTAAGCTATATCTTAGCCTAGGTCATTTTTGCCCAAATAAATTATATTACAGAACTATTTAACAGTGCAAAAATTTTCTTTGACAACATAATTGGAAGCATTTGAAAGAAATACAGGAGACGTGGAATAATGTTCATTTTGATCAGATGGATACGACCCAGTAAGGATAGGGGTAGGCCACACCACCACCTGTCATGTTTTACAGTTTGTAAGAGGGGAGCAAAATGTAGTCAATAAAGATCTTTTAACCATGGGGAGACTTTTATACCTAGAAATAAGAAGCCTGCTGGGGATCAGCGAAATGGTTGTGAGATGTCTGGGTCTAACATGTGTGAACTATAAAGTGCCATGGCTACACTCTCTTCTAAAAATTGATTTTGTATCCAGAGAAAGAACCATGGTCACTGATTAGCTTTATCAATGTGGGAATTGATAGTCTTGGAGAGTCTAGATAAATCAAAACGTCATCAGCATATAGTGAGATTTTATACTGCCAGTTATTTAAAGGATCTGTAAATGAGATTCTGAACATTAACATAGCAACAAACAACTATTTGCTATGTATAGTTGAGATATAGTGGAGTAATGACGTCCTGAGCAGAGGATGACGTAACACCCCCTCTGCCTGTGTTGTTATCGCAGCCCCTCTGTGCTGTGTTTATATAGCCGTACCGGCTGCGCATGCATATTAGTGCATGTGAGTCCCTCGTATGAAATCTGTGAGGACAGTTGTTTCTCTTCTCATCTAACGGGGTGAATTAAGGATTTATTTCGACCAAACCAGAGTTGGTGATTGTTGGAACAGTGGAAAGACTAACAAAGATGGTTTTGGTGAGTTTTATTTTGTGTCTGTCCAGTTTGAATGAAGTGTGTGTCTGCGAGGTAAAATCTATTTTTCCCCAATAGAGTCTGGTGGCGGGCGAGAGCGATATAACAGCTGTTTCTGGTTAAACAAGAAGGATCTTACTGTTTAACAAAAAGGTCTTTCCATAATGTTGTCAGACACTTAGAATAACAATCTGAGCCTGTCAGTGGCAAAAACAAGCACTTTTAGTGAAAACTAATTGTTGTCCACATAAGTCACTTAGACACAAAAACATGGGAAAATATAGTCCAGTTAGAAAAATACAGTTTCCCTTTAAGAGGATGCACTGTGAAGTTTATTAGTACCGATTAAAATGTCCAGATATTATAGCTTTAAGTTGGATCTCAATTTAGTCTCAGGGTCAAAACAAGACTCTCTAAATTGTGTTTATTTTGCAAATTATTCATTATATTTTATATATTAAACTGCTATATTTTTTTATCTATTACTTTATTTTACATGATTTCTTTATCATCTGTTATTCAATGCTTTCAAATAGTCTGTTTTTATATCGTTATCATTATTATTCATATTATTTGTTTACTTGTTTGTTGTTTGTAGCTTGACAGAATTATTAATGAGAATCCCTCCTCAATGATCTTTCCAGGTGAAATACAAGTTGATGATGAGATGAAAGCATCTTAAAGAATGCCTGCACATCTGGTGTCCTCACACACTCCCTCTATGTTCAGTTCAGCAGTGTATGTTTGTGTGTGTGTGCAGCAGTGTGTGATGTGTGTCTTGTTGTAATTTGTTGCCCTGCAGCTTTAAGTAGCGGCTCATTATCTGAGCAGATTCTTATCTTCCATCCCTCAGGACTGTTACAATCACAAAATCATTGATTCGCTCCACTCCCCCAAACAATGCATGGTGAATAAAACCTTGATTGAATAGATTTCCAACCTGCCTGGTTTAGCTGCTCATAAAACTTGGTTAATGTTTGTGTCAAACCAGTGGTGTTTGTTCACTTATTTCTTGCTCAGTTTTACTTTTCCAATCTCTTCATCTCTACCTTAAAGATACAGTACAGTCCCCTGATTCTGTTTAAGTGATCCAAATACACACTCAAAATTTCCTCCCAGGTCACCATGTTTTGATTCTCATAGTTGGATTTCAAAACATAAACAGCATTGCTATTGGGTGGTATAAGAAAATTGGAAAGTGCATCTTGAAGGGACTACACTGTATGGGAGATACTGATGCCCTCAGAAGGGGTAAGTAAAGTTGAATTTTAAAATCTGTGTATTATGTCTATGTTCAGATTTGACTGAGTTATGAAGGAGAGCAATGTTTGACGCAAATTGTGTCGACTGGGTGCTAAGGGTTAACAATATCTTCCATATTACTGTACAATATCAAGATGTTGTCTGTCTAAAACAAATCTTATAAATGTTTTATATAATTTACCAATTCTCTAAATCCATGGTTTCTAATGTGGGAGAATGGACCCAACTAAAAGGTCACAAGGTAATTCTGAGGGGCCATAAGATGATCATATTTCTACAAAACAAATGCGATTACCTTTCAGACTTTTCTTTTTTCCCATTTGTAGTTTTACCTCTAAATATATTCTAATGCTAAAATCTGAAAAGGGAAAATCATTCTTTAGTTGCGCATGCTCACAGGTTGTATGCAACCTTTGAGAAAAAGTTCCATGTAGACATTATTAAAGGATCACACGCCAAAAACCTATGCCCTAAAAACCTAAATAATAAAAATAACCAACCATCGAGGTGTGAGGTCTTTAGTTGTTTTTGTTTTCTCACTCAGAGGATCAATTCTTAGCACATATTTGTATGTATCTGACACAGATAATTGTGCCCAATCTATGGGCCAAACACAGCCACCGCTGTAGGGAATTTTCAGCTGAAACCTGTCTACACAATATACACACAGTATATTTATGCCTTTTCTGTGGTAATATTTTCTGATAACTGGGAGGTCACTGGATTTATTCTCAGTACAGGATATGTTTCACTGCATTGGGTCTGAAGAGTGCTACAGTGACAGTGAGACTGTGAGATGCTGAAAAGCTACATGAAAATACAAGAAATAGCTCCTGAGTGACAGAGAACGCACACAGGATTCAGAGCGGCGTCTAAAGGTAAAGTACCACAGTCAAAGCCACTGGAACAAAGCTTTACTCCTCTGAGAAACCCAACGAGTGTGTGTGTGTGTGTGCGCGTGCGTGCGTGCATGCAAATGCTTACTATTCCATAAGTCAAACAGAGGTAAGGGCTCTCAGACTGGAGGTTCCAAACCAAAGTAGCTGGCAAGGCAGAGTAAAGAAAAACAGTGAGAAAGAAGATGATAGAGTCACGCTGTGATAAGGCAACGCTACTCCACATCACACAGAGTTCAAACAGAAAAAATCTTCTATGTTGCTTTTGAAAGAGTGAAAAAAAAATAAGGAACGGGAGGAGGAGCATGGAATAGTACTAGAGCCAAAGTTCTATATTTGCCAGGGTAGAAATGGGGTGAAGAGAGATGTTTGATGGGAGAAGAGAGGGGGAAGACACAAGGGGGAAGAGAGGAGGGGAGGCAGCGAGGAGATGGAGATAGAGCTATGTATGCTGCCTGAACCGTGGATATACAGAAACATGTAGGTGACAAAGTGTTGCGGTAAGACAAAACATTGTGGCTGGAAAGCTGGAAGAGAAAGTGGAGAGGGAACAGACAGTGGGGAAGAGAAGGAGAAGGAGTGATGATGTAGATACGACAAAAGGATGAACTGTAGAACCGTTCGATTTCTCTGCACTGTTTTCACAATGTAAATGGTTCTGCACCTAGTGGGTGGTAAAGTTTGAGATTTATAATCACAGTAGTTTGATGAAGTTTTTGTCCTGTGCTTGCCAGACACTGTATGATTACCTTGATTTTATTCTGTCTTTATATTCTTTTAACTCTCAACTCTCCACATTTCTTTCTTTAGAGTTGTATTGATTTATTTTTTGCAGGCACTTGGGGGAAGAGGAACTTCATCTGAAACATTATGACCTTATAAAGTTGATATGGAAAAAGTGTTAGCAAACAGTTACCCACTTATATTCACACACCCAGCAAATACAGAGAAACATTTAATTTTACATGGACTTGTGCTGGTCTCCATCTGATGAATGTAAGTCCAATACTCCCTCTCCTCTTTGCCCTGGTTTGGTCTCCACTAACTACTGAGAGAAATACTGTTCCACTTTCTTCATCAGCTAGTCCTTAACTTCGTCTGTCTGTCTGCTGCTTGGTGCAGGTAGTGTACCCTGGGTTTATCAAAGCTTATTGGCTAAAAACAGCTGTCTGCTGCAGCTGGAAACAAGGTTAATAAGAGCACTGAGACTAAAACAAGCACTAGATTCAACACCTAAACGACGGAATAGGTCGATTGTCAATGACTTCCAAAACGACATATATAACCATTGGAAAGTACCACCGACGGGCATACCGCTTAAGTATGTTACGTAAGTCACATGACTTCATCTTGTGAAACTGTCGCAGTTTGGTTAGGTTCAGGAAAAGATTGTGGTTTGGGCAGAGAGTTTAGAAAGATGGTTCACTTCCCTTATCTGTGTCACGTGGGTTTCGTCACTGCCTCACCCCTTTAGGACGGTCTGACTAAATCTGTTGTAAAACCATAATTATGAGCTAAAATAAGACAAAAAGTTCCATAGAGCAGCATATTTGGGTGTTAATTTGGGAGTTTGTCACTGCTAATAACACCTTTCACATTAAAAATAGTAATAAATATAAAATATGTATTTATGTAGTATTAGTTATAGGACAAATAAATGAATAAAGGCACATTTTGTTATGTGTTAAAAGGTTAAAAGGCCGGCTCCAACAAAAATCAAAAGTCAAGACTGGAGCCTTCATACAACAAATGAATTGATCTTTTAGTAAAATGACTAATAGTAAAAAACTAAATTCACTAAATATAAATATACTCTAATAATCTAATTGAAGCAATAGCCTACATGTCTGATTCATATAAAAGGTATATACTTATTTCCTTTTTATACCTTTTTAAATTTTATATGATTACACACAAAATTACACACTGGCACTTTAAAAGGAGAAAAAAGAGAAAAAGCTGATTTCTGTGGAAAGAAATGAAAACCAAATTTTATGCTGCACAGCAACTTTTCAGCTCCTTTGTTCCAAACCATTAATAAACACAGCACTAATGCACTTCCATTCATCTTACTCAAAGCCTGACGTTAACTAATATCAAACCCATTGTTTTAACTCCCTCTTCTACACCTCACCATTCCAGCATAAAAAATAACCCATTTTCTCAGATTATGCTTTTTTCTGATTTGATCAAAACCTTATTTTGACAGATCAAAGTACCTTATTTTATACAGAGCGACAGGGACCTTAATATGTTTTTAAAAGAAAAAAAATTCCAGTTAATGTCTTACTTGGTTTCAACAGTAAAATCACCTGCCACTGCTGCTTTTATGAGACTTGATCTAGTGTGGCCAGACATGATTTTTCCAGAGACACTCACCAGAAAAATGACAGCTATTTGATCAAGCACTTAAAATTACCTACAGTATAATTATGTTTACTGTCTTAGAGCGAGACATTGTTATAGTGCTGCAAAACATCTTAGGTGGAGGTTAGGGTGAAAGGTCAGGCATTCAAAGTGTGGGACTTTGACACCAGAGACACCACGGTATCCGGTCTCCAACCAACAGTCAAAATGTGTTCCCTTAATGTCCGGGTTAAAAAATCTGGGTGAAATCTCAGTTTATAAAGTTACCATGTTATGGTCAAATTTTTGTAGTTTCCCCTTCAATTGTTAATTTTTTTTATTACTTCAGTGGATGTAATGATCTGCAGCACAGTCAGAAGCTCTTCTACATGTTTTAATGCATTTTTCGCATCACTGTCTACTCAAGAAAATACATTCTGAAGTGTCCTCACCCCCAGAGAACCCCACTTATTGTGAACTGTGGGGAATCGTGTTCTCAGCAGGAAACAGAAAAGCTTTTATTAATTAATGTAAACATAAAAAACATTGTAAACTTGTTGACTCCATTTCAAAAAAGCGTATTTTTCAGCTGGTATCTGCAAAAATAAAGAGTGACAAATGAAATTAGTAAAATTAGTAGGAGATACCAGTGCCCACAAAAAAAAAATTATTTAAAGTTATTTAAAATTAAAGTTATTTGTATACCACCTTATATGAACTACATTACATGAATGAGATAATGGAAACTTTTTGTGCTCAGTATTCTAATTATTTGGGTCTGGTTGGCTTGCTGACCATGCTTAAATGTCCTCTATTCAAACTACCCAATTTTCTCAATCTCTATTTATTGGCTGGTTAATTAGTTGAGAGTGGAAGAGACAATCTCGTGTCTTCAGGTCTCATTGGCGTTCTGTCTCAAAAAGCGCAGTCATACCTGCCTTCCATTGAGATATTGACCCAGGAAGAGCAGCTGTTCCTCCTTGTGATTGAAGAAATTAACACAGGATGAAGAAGTATTCTCTGTGATTCGGTAATTGACCGATGACAAGCTGTTGTCCTTCGGCGTGATTGGGCAATTGACTTTAGGAGGAGGATTTGCTCTTGGTTTTGATTGGCCCAGGAGGAGTGGGTCCTCTTGAGAAGCTGCTGAGTGTCTCTCCAGGCAGCTAAGAGCAGATGTCAGCTCTCTATTCAGCTGCAATCACCTTCATTCCTCTCCGTGTCCCACTCTGTCACATTTGCACACAGGCAAACATACACATACAGTACAATGATGGAACCACTGCAGTAATGCGGGGAATCATTTTAAAACAATCCATTTGAAAAATGGCCCATAATTGTTTTCTGATACGCCTCCACATGGTTAAAGCTGTAAAAATTTGATTTTGAATTTGATGTGTGAATAAGCAACTATTTGCTAACTTGTTTGCCATATCAACTTTATAAGGCAATAACATGACAGTTTTCAGTTGGTTCTGCTGCTCCAAAAGACAAAGTTTAGCCAACTAAAATTACGTTAGGGTTTAGGGAGAGAATAAGATCATCTTTAAATAAATGTTTACTGTTAGATCAAAATCTGTCAAGAAAAGTTCTTATTGATGATACATGATCACAAAATTAGCAACTGAAGATTCTGGTCTCATAGAATCAACAATGCCTTGCCAACAGCTCATCTTAAATGTGAAGTTATAGTGTTGGATAAAGTCTTCCTTTCTGCTCCTTCTTTCTCTTTGACACACAAATACACATCTTCCCTTTACTCTCTCCTCTCCCTCTTTGACCAAATTTCTGTCTTATACCTCTGGCTAAGCATTTAACTTGTGATAAACTCCACTCTCTGACCCACCACCATGCCACCTTAGGCACTGTGAATAAGTAGACTCATAGATCCTTCCAGATCACCTCACACATCCTGCCCAGACAATATATGGGCCAGTCCCCCCCCCCCAGACTCCCCCGTCACTGTTTACGACCTGTCTGACTCTGTCTGGCTGCCAGCGGGGGGGAGAGGATTGGTCCTGCCGAGTGTCCGTCACAGCTCACCACCCACCATAGCCCGTTCCAAGACTGATAATGAATCATGGGTCACAAACCACGCCTCTTCTGTCTCGCCTCGCCGCACCTTGTCAGACGTTTCACAAAGAAATAGCAGAAAGGAACCATGCAGTCACATGTCGCTCATCCACACATGTACAGTAACTACACACACACACACACACACACACACACCTAGCTGCAAGCACAAACTACACACTCACACACATACAATCCAGTGCTCACAACCTAAAGCTCCTTTAGCTAATAGCTGGCAGGGCGCAGTGGTGACCATGGTAGAGTCATGGTAGATTCAATGAGCTCAAAGGAGATGTGATGAGGTCACAGCGATTACCATTAAAGAGCTGGGTGCGCCAGTAAAAGAGCTGGGTGGTCCTATATTGTGGCATTGGTTGACCAGTTTTTTTTTTCCTTTTAAGTAGAACTGTTAATATATTTAATAGAGGGGACTGCTGAAAGAATTTGTCTAGACTGTGGATTTTGGACTGTGGAGATGCTGATGCAGTGCTGTTGAAGAATGAAACTGTATCAATCACTGTTTCACTGTTTTATCTAATGAAATGGCAAAATTTGAACAAGCCATTCAGAGTTGCTCCTTGTGTGATGTCACCAGATAACAAATGTTACTCAATACAGACTCTTTCCACTCAAATGCCCTCATTCAAGGGCCCTGTTGATGTGCACAGATTTGAGCGTATCAAATTAAGATTTTTTGTGCGATTAATTAACATTTAGTTATTTCCAAAGGAGACTATGCTCACCAGAAAAACATCCATATAGGTAGTTTGTGCAGGCAGCTTATTACGACCCATTTTTATGTTTATTGTAGGATGCAACCTCGTGGTAATTATGACGGGAGCAAACCAGAAAGTCAGGTGACTTGAGTATAAAGAGCTAGAAAGTCTGCTTATGGAGGTGGTGGGGTGTATGGATGGTTCAAACAAATACTTTCACCCAGGAGACCGGGGTTCGTAAAGTTTTAAGTTACATAATGTTACGTACGTGACTTACGTAACGTACTTAACTTATGTTAGTTAGATAACTTATGTGACGCGCTATTTTTAACCCAAACCATGATCTTTTCCTAAGCCTAACCATGTAGTTTTTTTTGCCTAAACCTAACCAAACTGAGACGTTTCACAATGTTAACCACGTGTTTAACATCATGGGACTTATTTCACGTGATTTACGTCACCTATGCTGGCAGCCATCCTCACCTGGCACCAGTAGGAGCACTAATTTAGGAAACGCTCCTGTGGGTCATATTAGAGGATAGGAACAAATGACCTATGTGGTCGTATGGGTTGGAGGACTTGTTGTTCCAAAGTGTTTGTAAGTAAGAAAAAAATAAGCTGAGTTTGGGTTCACTTCTGTGGCACAATTTCTACTGACAGCTGAGAGATGTCTTCTGGTTTCCAAAATAATCCAAAAAAGATTCTGTTTACCTCTAGACACTGAGTGCAATCCACTGGTTACTCTTTAAATGTTTATTTATAATGATTATTAAGTTCTTTATCCTGGTTAGGGTTGTGGTGGCAACAGAACAGCACTGCAAACATTTCCCCAACAACTTCCTCCAGCTCTGCATGGTTAAGTCCCAACTGTTCTCACTAGCCCACCAATACAAAGCTGTGGTCAGCCATTCCCAGCTCACAAGTTTAGACAAGCTGTATACACTAGTCTACTTGCCCAGCACAAAGAGACAGCGAGACAAGGCAGATGAGTGGCTGGTGAACACGAGAGCAGCGTTCGTCAAGTGGTCAGAAACCACCAAGCCAATTGCATATTATAACTCTATTGCCGTGGTAAAAAATAATATAAGTTGGAAATTTCATGGATAAATGTGTAAAGGGAAAGATGCAAAAAAGTCCTACTATTCTTAAAGTGCAATACAATATATATTTATAGGATTTCTGTTTTCACGGCAGTTGACAATTCGTATTTTACTGAGTCTATTTCCTATGTGGTCTCACTGGTTACACTGCAGGAATGTGAAGTTAATGGTTCTCTGTGTGTGTGTGTGTGTGTGTGTGAGAGAGTCTGGGTGGGCAGTTGTTAAATCAAAGGTCTCTCTGGTATGAGCATCTTTCTGTACAAGTCTGTGTGTGTTTGTGATGTGACGCAACTTAATCCAATTGTGTTTGTACAGAGGTCTGTCCTGAATCTTGCCGGAACTCATTTGAGGTCATTGCCATCACCGCATCTGCTGTATGCATTCAAGAGTGTGTGTGTGTGTTTGTGCATGTGTGTCTGTTGTAATTAAGGAAGAGGGGGCTGCAGTTTGTGACTTTGAGAGTGTAACTATTTTTCCGATTTATAAACTATTGTCCCATTTGTAATACATATTAACATCTTTTAACTGCATATTCTGCTCTGAAACTACAGTCCTGTCTCAATCCTTTACTGTTTAATTGTTTGTGATATCCAATTCTTGCCATTTTGCAACAGTCAGTGTTTTTAGGATCCCATGAACAGATTCCCTCTGAGGGAAAAGATGAAACTTGTCCAGCTCCACCACCCTCTTCTAATCAACTCTAATCTTTACTAATGTCTACTTCTGATCTCTTTACACGTCCATCATTTATCTCATTTGTGTTTGGCAGGTTGAAGAAGTAATTAACAGCATCCATTAAGAAGAGAGAATGGGTCCAAATCTGCAGCCTGCGTGTGAAGTGTGAAGAGTGTTGTTAGAAAATGCTGGAGCGTCTATGGAGACTCTCATTCATTCCTTCCTGGCTAAATACAAAATTTGACTGTTATTATTACAATCACAAGTACAGATTACACTCATCCTACAATACATTTTCTCAGTGAAGGTATTATCTCCCATCATTCAATACAGAAATTGCTTGGTAAGAGTTCATTTCAAACTTTTAAAAGCTGCTATCTCATTTTGCTATCAAAGTCTTCACATCCATTTCATAATAATAATAATGACAATGTCAAACTTACTTTGAATAATCTTTTGGATATTAAATTTCATCATTTCTGTGGCAGCTTGGATCTTGAAAGCCCTGATGGCTAAAATGTTAATAAGCTAGCTAATAAAAGGAAAGGAACAGTATTTAGGCTGTCATGGCTGGCTTCTCAGCTGCAGGGGCTCTGTTGTTTGTTTTGAAGCACTAATAATGGCTGCGCAGACTTATAATTATGAACTTAGTGAGGTGAGGAAATTACTAGAGATGAATAGACAGCAGGGGACCAGATTGTTGGAAGGCACATATCAGAGTCTGTTCTTGACTCACTCTGATGACGGGAGGTGGAAATGAATGAGCCTCATTCCAAAAACAAGATAGAATACATGCTCATATAGAAGAAAAGCAAACAAAAAGGCATAATCTGCCTTCAGAGTATTGTGTGGAGGTTTTATTATTTGTTTCTCTGTTATCCTGTTAAGTTTAGTGGTGCTGTACAAAAACAGATAGAAAAAGGTGGTGCACAAAAGATAAAAGAAAAACTAGTACAATTACAGTAAACAGTATTTCCGGTCAGAGCAAGTGTGAGCTATGTTTAGTGTTAAAGCACTGTTTAACTTTACAAAATCCAAACTGAATGATTATGTCACATGTTCTGTACTCAACCTCTGCTCAGGATGAAGTTGGGTGGCGCTGTGCAGAGAATTATGTGAGGTCACCAAAATCTGTATAGTAATGAAAATAATATGGGTCTACTTTGTCCCGCCCTAAAACGTTAACTAAAACGTTCAGAAAAGATAAGAGGAGAATCAGAGAGATGTCAATCAAGCAGAGGCTCTACACGCCCACGCAGACAGAAAGTATTAAGTCCAATTAAGATTTCATGTAATTTATGTCTACAAACTACAGCATTTTTCTAAATGATTTTTAAATGGTGTTGAGGGTTTTGTTTCCAAATAACTAAATAAATATAACTGATTAAAAGTAAAATATGATTTTAAAAGTTAAAGTCCCCCTCCACGCAAAACTGTTTTTCTTCTTGTTCCTCCAGTTTAATGTTTGAGCTTCACTGCAGAGTTTGACACTAGAAGAATGTTTTCACATTCATTTGCTGAAAGTTTCTCTGTGCTCATTGAAAATCTAATTTTCAGGGTTGTGCCTACAAGCATGATTTGTGACATCACAAACAGTTTGGAAGCCAATCCTGGTCCAATACTGATGTTGAACACATCAGATACAAATTATTATTCAGAGTAGAGAAATTAGTACATGTTAAAACATGTCTGGAGGGGATCTTTAAGTTTTAATCATGTCCTATTTAGTCTCTCATACAAATCCATTAAAACCAGTTTTCTTTTATCACTCATACTGTTTCTCCCATTCAAACAATACGCTCATTTGTTTTGGTGGATAAGTTGGCTATACACATTATCTCATCCTCCTTTTTCTCACTTTCTCTGCCCCTCTTTCATTTCTCTCTCTGACTAACCTACCACCTGTGCTGAATAGGCTTCTTCCCACCTGTTTCCCTTCTCTCCATCTTCCTCTCTTTTTCACCATCCCTCCCCTCTGTCTCCCTGCATGTACACTAACAGGTGGCAGAAAAGTGCAGGAGAATTTCCCAAGATGCAGTGGGAGGTGTTTCTCCACGAGTGTATTTGTGTATACGCTGTGATTGTTCGCTTATGATGTCAAGACTGTTATTTACATCTGCAGCGTGGCACCGACAGCTGCTGCTGTCCGTGCCGCCTATCTGTCAGCCAACCACGAAACAGTGTTGCCGTAACCCAGAGATACGGAGGGGTTCAGCAGTTTGCACATATCCGTGTGTCAGTCAGAGTAACCTTTAGCTGGATCAACAGTGTGGGCCGGTGTTTCAGTGAATTGAAAAAGTAAAATAGCTTGCATATAAAATTCCTTCTGCATCACATGAACAAGTGGTTTGTTCCAGGTGTGAGTGTGACCTATGACGATGTTTCTACATATTTTACAAAGCCATCACACATATTGTGACATGTGGACAGCAACAATAATTGGATGTGTGACCCTGTGATGAATCTTTCTATCTACAAACTGATATGTAACTCTGTGTCTAAGGTAACTGTGAGAAAGAGAAGACTTAAATTGATGCACAATACACATGTGAATAAACTGTGAAAACATGCTTGCATCTCTTGCGTTGGTTTCTTTTTTTTGGGGGCCATTTATGCACTTAAAGGTGGGGTATGCGATTCTGGAGAAATCCAATACCACGACAAATACCATGAGATAGAGCGAACAGCGACACAGCAAGAGATCGCATTGCTAATGCAGCCACGTTATGCCAAAACAAAACAGGATGCAAAGCAATAATAAACCAAAATCTGAGACTAGAAACTCAACTAAAACTGGGACCATACCTTAAATCTTAATGATACTGCCCCGTGATACATGGTACATCGGTAGTATAAGTCTAATAGAGACTGTATAATGATGTTTTGTATGATTTGGCAAGAAGCTTCATTGGAATTGCACTGATTACAACAATTGCTACAGAAGCGTGCATTTGTTCAATTTAGAGCGACTTTGACCTCTAATACACCATCACTGTCTTTAAAAGCAGTGGTTCTTATAGCAACACAGAGAAGTGCTAGTCTTTTCCACGCTGACTGAGATTGGTCTGTTCAATGGATAAAACTAGTTTTCAGGTAGGGTACAAGAAGTGTACAGGAATGTATTTTTTTATTTTTCTTTAAAAGATTATTTTAGTTTATAGTAGCTGAAGGTTATTTTAGTTCCCCTGCCCACCAAAGCTTGGTGTGAGACCTGGAAGCTCACAGTGAAACCGGGGGCCATCGCTATCATCACTACTGCTTTTACTGTGAATAGAGGCCTTTTTTCAAAAGTTTCCATGGTGGTGTCTACTGGATTTAGAACTGAAATCGAGAAAAACAAACACATAGCAAATATTCGGATGTGAAAATTTTGCTGGCTTCATAACTAAAAGGTCATCTCTAAGCAACCCCCCAGCATTTAATGATGTCAGATTGTGTCCACAGTAACGCCACTGACAGTAACCACAACAATAACTATGAGACTAATGAGATTGTTTTCCGTCTCAGAGTTTCTCTCAGAGTGTTTCTGTGGATATGCGTGCAAATGTGTGTTACTGGCCGGTAATTCCCGCCGACACCTTCATTAAAAGTTAGATTAGCGCTGTTTAATGAGAGGCGGCCGCTGATTAACAAACAGGTCACACCAGAGAAAGAGAAACAGAGGTAGAGAGAAGGACAGGGAGAGGAAGAAAGACGGGGAAATTTCCACATCAGAAGAGGCGAGGATAAATGAGGGGCAGGCATTCCATTTGTTTTGTTAGTTTATTTTAAAAAGGGGCAGTTCACTAATGTTACGTGTCAAAGTCAGTTTACTAGTCATGTTTAGGACTATTAATCTTGCGATAACAACAGTTGGATAATGTCTTACATGGTTCTTAAAGACTTATGTCAAGTCTGAGAGAATAACCTTTGATGATGCCATGTCATCCAGGTTAACCTGGGACTACACATTTTTAACAGAAAACCTGCGTTACACACTGGGGGGCGTGGAGGTTGAAAGACATGTGCTTCCACCAGACTGGGAGAGTCTAACAAAAGACACTATTGAGTTGCATGGTGGGAAATGTAGGATCCAGTGTTTTTGGAGCTTGACCCATACTAGGAACTAAAAGTCAGGCTATTTCAGCCTCTGCTGCATGATTTTGACCATCCATTTTTTAAAATGTTTCTCTTCTAAGTCCCTCAACTATATGGAAGTGCAACTCTAAATTGCTGGAGTGTACTCTTTTACGTACTAACAGACTTGTTAGTTTATGTCACAGGTCCTCTTTACATGTTCCAAAATCTAAAATGTGTCTAAAGGTATCTTTAGTCTAAATGTTAAGGTGACTCATTCCCCAGTTCCCATTGGCTTTGGACAATCCTGCAGGATCAAAAAAAATCTTCTTATCATGTCTCAAAACTTACTTTCACAGACTTGCATTTACATGATGGTGTTAAATTAAAAAAATCTGTAAACTATAACCACCAAATGTTTAGATTTTTCTTTCCCTAGAGACAAAATCACCCAGACCATGTTTAGATTCAATCATCATGTGCGACTTTTAGTTACCAATGCAAGTTAAAAACTGTTGTCAGTACTATTGCCCATCTGAAATGGATGTTATGGAATGAAGGATAACTTCATTTTAATATACTAAGGTTCCTTCTCTATTTTAAAACAATGAAATAGCTGTGTTTGATTTGAATGAACATTGCTTGGATAAAAAAAAAAAGTTTAATACTTTGCTGGATGATAAATGTGCACATTTCATTCCAGAGCCTGAATATTACAGCAGGGTGAGAAACCATGTGATCCCTGTGGATATTTGCTTCCTTTATGGTCCATTTTAACAGGATGATGAATCACTTTTACCAATGCAAACAGGCTAAAAAACAGCCGACCATTACAGCGTTGGGGAACCTTTTTTCACAGTGATATATATGTTTTAAAGCATTTAAAAAGTACCTGAACAATACTGACACTTAATATAAACTTTGTCCCGGAGGTTCTTCCACGTGGAGGCTTGAGCTGTTTCACTATCTCATTAATCACGCTGGCAGGTAGTCTTGTCTACACCTCTCTCTATCACACAATTACTCTCTGCATTTCTGTCCTCTCCTCCTTCTGTCAGCAGTTCACTACTCTCTCTCTTTCTCTGACAACTTTTTCATCACGTTACCTCTCCGCTCTCCTTCCTCGAATATTGTTCTGTCCAGTTCATTTTTTCTGCCTGAAAACTGTAGTCCAGGTCAGGGTTTTTTTGTATGTGTATAATTTAAATATTCATATGACTCTCTGTGTGTCATTATCTTAGAATTCATAAAAAAAACTTAAAACTGGAGGTAAGTAAGTAAATGTACTTTGGTAAAAGTATATTAATTAAATAACTACTGAAATGCAGTTTTGAGGTTCTGGTTCTTAATTTACTTACTTCATTTAGTATTTCTTTTTTTTAGACTTTTTCTCCCTTACACCTTTACACACCCACAAATGTACCTTTTTACTTCACTTTCTTAATTTACGTAATGACTGGAGCTACTGGTTGGTTAACAGATAACAATATACTTCAACATACATGGGATAAGATAAAATAATAAAATATCACCAATATCGTATTTTTTTCTTTCCTACGTTCTGTCCTCTTTCCTTCCTTTCACTGGTTTCTTCTTTGTCTTTGCTTTATTTCTTTGCATACCTTTTTCCATTCTTTCTTTGCTTTTTCCTTTCTTCCTTCGTTTCTTGCACATTATCTTCTACATTTCTTCTGCCCCTCCTTTTAGCCTTATGTTTATTTCCCCCTTTCCAACCATCCTTTCATCACAATACATTTACTGTGAATAAGTTAAGTCATTTTAAATACTCCATTACATTAATTGTAATGGAGTAGTTTTTAAATTGCAGTATTGCTGCTTTTACTTTAAGGATTTGAGTTCTTTTTCCAAGTTCTGAAAATATCAACTTACTGATGAGCTTATTCACAGCTTAACTGTGGACATGTCAGGCTTACATTGGACAACAGCATTTATTTTCTCTCTCTCAACTCTCCTCCTCTTTCTCGTTAACTCCATACCTTTTTATTAACCGTCTGGTAAAAAGTTTGAATAGTTCAACTTCAGAGAGAGAAAGAGAGAGAAGAGTGTTTGTTTTAATGAAGACAACAAAGCTCTATGCGTCATTAAGTCGCACATAATTAAAGACAGAAGAAACTCAATGTTTGATTAAAAGAGCATTTGTCTGAAAACACCCTCAAATACGTCAACACACACACGCGTGGACACAGACACACAAACATACGGATAAATACAAAAACACACATAGCATACAGAAAAACACGGTCCTCTCTTTTTTGAGCTAATGATGCAAAAAGCAATGGATGAGGGCGGTTTAACTTGATCAGAAAATATACACTCACAGACACACACACACATACAGGCCTGTGTCCCTATGGGGGGTTAATGTCATCTCCGTTTGGTTGATTGTAGTGGCTTTTCGCCCCTGGAGACTTTTCCACAAGTCTGCACAGTTGCACTCTTTATCTGCTCTTCATCTCCACATGCAGGCAGAATCACACACACACACACACACACACAGAGTGGGACTATCTCAGACAGAGTAAGAAACAAAAACACTAGAAGCATCTCTGATTTTCAAATGCCCTTCAAGGCACATGACTGAAAAAGACGGCATAGTTGTGGATGTTTTGTGAAATTACATCCTGTATCAGCGTAATTTATACCTTGAAGTCCACGCTGTTCATGTTTGGGTGAAGTCTGATGGACCTCTTTGTATGTCTACCTCTACATCCAAAAACAAAAAAAATGACCGTTGATATCTAGTTGTCATAAAGAAAGAACTTTAAAACACATTTTTAAAATGTGTTGGTTACATTAGTGAGAGAATCAGAGGAAAGTTGCAGATGTCACTCAAGATCAAGTGGCCAAATAAATAAAGCTATTAAACAGAAACTAAAACTAAAGTTTTTTTTCCACTTATTTTATTGCAGTTTCTTAGTAAATGAACAAGTTAGTAGTGGCAGGCGAAACCCTCTTCGGCAAATTTAATTGATTGATTGATTGATTGATTAAGTGACAACCTGCAAGTCATGCCATTACAAATATCAAGAATGTTCGACAAGAGTTGATACTCACTCCAAAGAAAGCTCTACTTTATTTGACAATACTTGCCAACATATATGTACACAACAGAAACCAGTCCTGTATAATAGCAGACGCCCACACTAATAGCACTTTGTCTTTGTTGCCTTGCTGGTGATATAGTTAATCTGGTAGTGCTTAAACCGAATGAACAAAACTGAAATGCAATTAATAAAATGTTGTGCCATCACCTCAAGATAATGTTACTGATGATATGAACTCTGAAACCCACTCAAAGAAGCCCAGGTACGGCCAGGTGTCTATCCAAACAAGTTCTCAGATCAACATGTCAGCATAGTGCCAGAGAGCCCCGCCTGCCTATAGTGTTTAATACTGTAGCGCCTACAGTTAAGTTGCTAAGCTGAGCTTAGACTTTGCTTTTAGGGGGATGACTTAAGCAAACCATAAATTGCCATTCTAGATTACCAACCTTGGGTAAGACATTGTGACCATTATTTAACATGATGAAAGTCAGCAGACTTGCAGTGTTGAATTTACAACCAGTGAGCATCTGTACTTGTAAGAAAGAAAGAAAGAAAGAGAGGAGAAGAGAATAAAATGCACCAATGGATAAAATGTCTTATTAAAAGCTATGCTATTCAGAAAGACAAGACTAATGAAGTGGTCTGAGGGTCTCAAGTTACCCCTTGTAAAATACAAACATCACAGTTAAGTGCGTACGTGTGCAAGTGTGTTAAAGCTACTGATCATTAAGTCCATCCGCTGCTCCTGTCTCGGTTCTACTAATTTCCCAGTGTCTTCCTCCAAGCAGAACAGAGCAACGGAAACAGCGACGGTCTGAAGTCGAGGAGCTTCTGTCTCTCACCTGTTTCTCTCTTCACTGCACAACCATAATTACCTTCTCAGGTAATCAAAGAGAAACATCTACATTCTCATGGCCTGACGAGGCCCTCTGTTCCAACCGAGGCTGCACGAGTCTGCAAGCTAAAACTCACATTCGAAAGTGTATTTAGGTTTTTATATCGACAAACGCTTAACCTTCCTAGACTTGAACGTCACACCAATGAACCAGTGTTGCGACAATCCCTACTTTCACGTACACTGCCCTGCAATGATAATGCAACTGAAAAACAACATATCACAACATTTTAAGGTCATTTAAAATGACACAAAACTAGACTAATTTGGCTGAAACAAGTATCTGGTACAGATAATGTACTTTTTACAAGTATGAGTATCATCAGAGTAAAATGTGTCAATATCTGTACTGTGCAAGTTTTATTTAAAAAAAAAAAGCTTGTTCTGTAAATAAATTCTGAGTCTGTTCTGTAAATAGTTTTCTAATAAATATAACAACTTCTGATCAACCCATATCAATTTCAGGCATAAATTACAACTTCTGATTAGTCCTGTCTACTTCCAGTTTAAGCACCACCCATGTCAGGTTTAAGCCCCACCCATTCCGAGTAAGGATACGAATACAGATAATTTAGTTGGTTGAACAGATACAGATAATGGTGTACTCGCTCATCCCTATCTAATACCCTGCTCAGCATAAGCTTTCACATCAGTGATTGAAATTATTGAATTTAGGTGGGAGCTACATACACACACTATATTTTTTCTTTTAACAAATAAGTTTGAATATTTGCTCTCCTTGAAGGCAACTGCAAAGCCAACTTCTTTTATTTACTTTCTTTATTACTAATAGTTAATTTGTTTATTGTTTAATTACAGGGGACAACACAAATTTTAATCAACACTGACATTTTGAAAACATCAGTTAGCACAATAGCTAATTTGCACCTGAAGCCCTGACCTTCTTTATTAGTAAGTAATATAGTATATAGATATCTATATATTACAATATTAGAGATATTTTGTAAAAGAAGGGGGTTAGGGTTAACAGCAAATACAATAAATGCAAAAAGAGGAAGGTGTAACTATCTTGTATGTTTCAAACCGCCAACAACTTAAATTACACATGGATTTGGGGTTTTCGTGGTTGAAAGGCTTATGGAAGTTGAACATCACAGAGCATGACAAGTTATCATTTTGAAGTTTAAAAAACAAAAGGAAATGAACAGAAAAACACAGTTATCTGAGCTGTTTCATCTGTTTCACAATTATTTGTCGTTTTGGTTTAAATAAGAGTCTGCTCTCTATTAAAGCCTTCAGTGGAGTCTTTTTCCGCCATATTAAACCATTCACACATGTTCGATTAAGAACCATTAATTTGCCAAACTGCATTCCCACTTAAACCATCAGAGGGTTTTTAAATCACGGCCAATTACCCTGCCACCACAGCACTCTGCGTACTGAACCAATCACTTAGACAGAGAGAGGCCCTGTACCATTACAGCCGAGCAGGGGGAGAAGTGAAGACTGTACTCTGATCTGACCTGTCCAAGACTTCAGCAAGGGGGCAGAAGAGTGCAATACCTTCCTCAAATTTCCTTTAGATACAATTTTAAGCAGGCAATGGCTGGCATCGTGGCTCATTGGTCACTGGTCAGAATGAACCTATTTAACCGTACATATGAAGCTCATCCTTATAAACAGGTGTCTGCATACCAAGTAAATTCTTAGTCAAAAATGTCAGAAGATAGAGAAAATTGTAAATGTCACCTCATGTCTATTATGTTTACACACTCACTTCTTTTTTTGCATCCCTGACAGAGACTCAAAAGTTACAGTGAGAGTGTAATACTGCAGTTCTGTGCTGAACACGGTGGCACCGTGGCTCATTGGTTAGAACTGCCTCAAAACCAGAAAGTCCTGGTTTTAAATCTACTGGGCAGCCGGGCATGGGTACTAATTTTATCCTTCAGACCAAACACATGGATGTAGAGTGAACTAAAAACTCAAAATTACCCATATTGCGAATGTTTGTGTGTGTGATTCCTGTGATAGACATGTGTGAGACCACTAGCACTCCACAGATGAATTTGTTCATTTGTGGGACTTGAACTGAACTTTTTATTATGAGACCACATGCTCTTTTGTTCCATGGACCCAGCTTATCTGATCAGTGACCTGTGATGTTAACAGGTCAAGAAACTAAACTCTCTGATCTAAAGCAGCGCTGTGAGAGCCTGCGTAATATTTCTATAACGAAGCTTAGTTAGCACCAACATTGAGTTTTTTTGATGTGATGTGTATCCCCTGTTTGGTAGCCACATGCTAAATTGATGTTAGTTAACGTAATGCTTCACACAGAGTCTTTGCATGCTAACTAACTCTCTTAACTGGGCACTATTACACACTGATCACATACACTCCAATTTGACCTTTAACAAAACCATTCTTTTTCAAACATGGCCTTGGCCTCAATTTTGAATGAACGTTCTTTGTCTAACGCCATGCTGCATATTTGGTTTAGCCACCATTTTGAATTTGTTTCTTTTGTTTAACATTATGTGGCCTCGCCGCCATTTTGAATGAACTTTCTTTGTCTGACGCCATGTGGCAACGACCTAAGCCGTCATTTTTAATTCAAGCAGCCATTTTGGATCACCCACTCACACCCTTTGTTCTGTAGCTTGGTGCATTTAGAATTAGATTTCATATTGTGTGTTTTTGCCTTTATTTATGAAATAAATAAATGCTCGTGGACAATTATGCTGGTTTCTTTAATGTTGCACAAGACTGAATCATGCACGCTGTCTGAAAGCAACTTAACTATAACATAACCATAGTTTATTCACTGTTGATAAGCCATGTTTTCAAGTCCTTACTGTTTACAATCTAATTACTACTCATCAAGCATGAATGTGAAACCAAGATGAAAACTTCATGGAAAGGTAAATTTACTGATTGTCAAATGCACATCAGAAAATTTACAATACAGACAATACAAATCATGAGTTACAATATAATTAAATGCAAAATAGAAGGAGCAATGGGGTTTATGTTGGACAGTGAAATTACTGTCCATCACCACACTTGACAACACAGTTAATCACAGGCAAAATGTAATGATTAAAATATAGAACTTTTTATTTATGATCTGCTTTATGTCAAGTTAAGGCAAGTTTTATTTATATTGCCCAATATCAGAAATCTGCCTCAAGGGGCTTTACAATCTGTACAGCATAGGTACATATATCTATGATCCTTACACCCTCGATTTGGATAAGGAACAACTCACCAAAAAACCCTTTAATGGGGAAAAAAATGGAAGAAAACTCAGCAAGAGCAACAGAGGAGGGATCCCTCTCCCAGCATGGACAGACATGCCATAGATGTGTGTACAGAATAGACCAACATCGTACAATTACAGTATTTACAATCAGGATGACAAAATTATAGATAGATTGTAAACATGTAAATTGTAGCTTTTTAATTATTCGAGTCAGACGATTTTCTTCACAGGTCAATGCTTTGATGTAAATGTAGGTGCGGGTCTGTGCTCTTGCATGTTCATATGATCTTTTCTACCTGTTGTCTAGCTGAAGGTAGAATTGACAGAGGAACAGAACTCTACATTGGAAGAGTGTGAACAAGAGCAAAAGAGGAGGAGGCAGACAGAGAGGAAGGAGAGATGCTACACTCTGCTCAGAGATTTTCTAATTAGAGACAATAATTGTCTTTCTGGCAGTATAGTCACTCAGGGCGTCTTATATGGGAGTGTGAGTAGTTATGTGTGTCTGTGTGTGCAGGTCTATGCAGTCAGATACTTGTTGCCAATGCTGCTGGTTGCCATAGATGCTGTTTGTGTTTTACAGATAATGGAGAGAGAGAGAGTATGATGTGTTGACTCTTCAACCTCAGTGATCTGTTATCCATTAACTTTAGACTCCAGCATTATTATTATTATACATGGGTGGGTGTCATCATCAGTCAGGTTTTTTGTGTGTTTTTTCCCAGAGAACATGTTCACCCAGATCTGGGAACCACAGCCCTTATCAAAAAATATGAAAAACACAAATCAACTCTGGACGTGTACTGAGTTTAAGTTTGAATTTGACAAGAGACTGAGAAACCAAGAGTATGCAAAGGAGAGCAGCAGCAGTAGTTTACAGTACTGAACTAACTAATGCTCAAGCTAAAACGGACTGTTAAGATGCCACATAGAGTTCAGTTCCAGGAAGTACCTCCAGTTTTGTCATGACATTGTTTCCCCAAGGGAACAGTTTAGTTTCAAACTCATGTTTATGTACAGTATGTTTAAGAATCATGGAGAGTGGGTGTGTTAATCAGTGACATCAATGCCTCACTCTTTAGATGAAATCATTACTGTTGGCTTTCCATTGCGTGACTGCCCACACATGATATAGATGCACGATTAAAAAAAAAAAGTTTTAATATTTTGACATTCATGGGTTCTTCTGATTTCCTATATGTGTTTACTCACTAAACTGACAGTTTTCTACTACCACACACTCACACAGACACACACACACACACACACACCCACCCACAGGGATGGGAAGATGAGGACAAGAGCTTTTATGAAAGGATATTGAAGGTGAACAGACTGTGGATCAAATCTCTTCTTGGTCTGTGATTCCCAATTGACAGTGTGTCACACTGTAACAGAGACACACAGACCCACAAAATACAAACACACACACACACAAAGATGATGGGACACATGCCCCAGGGACAAAGCTTTGGTTCAGATGTTAAACTTTTAATAAGTACCAGGTTTCAGAGTCTATTCAACATCTTGCTGCTGTGTGTGTGTGTGCCTTTAGTCACAAAGGAAGCCTCAGTCGAGTAGAAAAATGCAAGTCTCGGGAGGAAGCCTATTGAACACAGACAGTGAACGGAGTGTAATAATAGAAAGAAATTATACCTCATTCAGCGCGGAATACAATGTTTAGCCTCAGAGTGGAAATAAAGTGATGTATTGTAATTATTAATGAACACAAAGTGAGATCATTTGATTTTTAGTATCAACACATGCAGACGCGCACAAATCTATCTGTAAAATATTCTTTACTTTTTCAGTGATTAATTATATTCAGTTACTTGAATGTTGCGTTTAAGAAATTGCTTATTAAGAAAATAAATACATTTAAATTATCAGTACGACATGGTGAACCTTCTCAGGGTTTCAGGCTCTGTAAGTCAAGGTAAGTCTATTGGGAATTGCAGGGTTCCCCTTTAACCTCCTTTGGACAGATGCCTTTCTTTGTGCTGAGCATAAATACATGTAACTCTTCACCCACAAAACTAAAAATGGATCATAAACGATCTAATTCTAAACTCGTGTTAAAACAGTCATTGAAACAGAGGGCTCTGTCATGTATAGTCATGGATGATCACGTGCATTTCATAAACTTTTTTTGGTGCTTTTATTGTATTTATGTATATATTTGTATGTATTTATGTGTTTTGTGTTGTTTTGTCTGTATTTTTCTGTTTTCTGTTCTGTTGTGTATATTTGTGTGAAGCTAACTTAAGTTATAAATGCTATATAGATACAGTATGTTGCACTGGTCGATGCTATGTACTTGTCCCTATAAAAATATACTTTTAACCACATGCCAGCAGATGATGTTTGATCAGTCGCCATGGAGATGACTTAGTTGTCATCATGTGTAAGCATGCAACTTAGGTCATATTTAATAAAGACTGTGAGATGCAGTTGAAAACTCATGAAAAAGTGGATTTTTGGCAAAATACAATTTCATGCTCAAATATTCAAATGAAAATAAAATCCTTTAAAAGTGCCCCTTAATGATTATATTTCAATTTCCTGACTCTAAAAGGTGAATTAATTAAATTGTAAATGGATTGATAACATACAGTTCACTAAGGCGTAAATGTAAATTCAACTTTTGTGTCTTCCTACTATGTTCCAGTTCAAAATCCAAGATTAAAGTTGAGATGTGATAATGGGTTAATCTGAATTCAGATCCTTAATATAACAAACAGTTTAAAATCACTCACACCAGTAAAACAATTTACACGCAGACTTCATTGTATTATGCAAACTGCTCTCTCCACGGATATACCTCATTATTGTTCTGTGTGTCTACAGTCTCTCATTTAATCCCCACAAGCAATTTGGCTTCCACTCGTTCTAAAACAACAGAGTTCCCTAATATTCAGCCTGATATTTGTTCAGGTATCTGAAATTAAGTTTGGTTCAGTTGAGATTTAGTTTAATCTGCTTCCTACACAAATCAACATCGCTGCAACAGAACTAGGTCCACTTCTGGATGAATTTCCTGTGCAAGCAGCTAATTGGACTGAGATTGTTCTGCACTCAAGGAATTAGCTGCATGTTCGGTTTGTTACACTAGATGTTTGTAAAAAGTTTATTAAGTTTTAAACCAAAATGACAGTTTAGAGGGAGCCTGTTTTGTGTAATGAGTGTAGATCTTTTAAACTGTGCTCTGCATGAAAATATTTCCTTATAAAAACATAATAAAATAGTATTTGCACCTTAAAATAGTGAAGGGAAACTTCTATATTTTTGTTTATTGCTGTTTTGGTTTGTAACTCTGCACCTGTGTGCTCTTTCTTATGATTTTGCAGTGAAGGGAAGTACCATTAACATTTGATCTTTAGAGTTTGTGCTCGATTCACAAAAGTTTTGATGACTATGTTGAAGAAAAAAAGAAAAAAAAAGAGAGAATGTGTACCAAAGCCAGGGTAAAAAGTCAGATGAAATGAAAAATGCATTTTCCTGTTGGTTCATGCCAAATAAATGTCAAACTATTTTCACATATACTCAGAACAACCAAATGCCATTTTCTCTTTCTGTAAAATTCCCATTTTTTAATGACTCATATTGCATTCATAGAAATACTTCCAAACGAATGTCACCACAGATATCGTCAGCGCTGCCAAAATCTCCCATCATATGAAACAAGCAGAAGAAGAACTAGCAGCAGTAACGGAGTTGAAAGTGTATGAATTTGGTAAATTTCAGAAGTGGCCTCGATTAAGTCCCAGATGTTCTATGAGGTCCAACTTCCAACGTCATCTTTTATTGAGAAATTCATCAAATCACAAAAAGATAAATATGATTTCATGACTTTTCTTGGAATCTTCAATGTTAACATCATTTTGCAGAACCATTTTTTGCCAGTAAGTGCTGATTTTCAAGACACTCATCCTCAAGTGTCAAGTGCTGACTGAAAAGTTCTCGAATAGAAGGAAGTTTGTTACACAGTCTATGAATTGTGACTGATTTGCCACTAAACTGAGTCAGTAAGAATTTGAACCTTGAATCTCTAGTGCAGTAAACACCTGGTTTACCAACTCAGCTAAAATCAAAATGATGTCAAACTTTATTGAGAATGCTTTGAATTTGGAATTAAACTTTCCAAGTAAACAAATACAGTATTTACCATTTCCCCCCCCTAAAATTTAGGGACTTCATGCTTACAGTATTTTGATGTGGGGACCACCTGCAGTAACTCTACAATCATTTTAAAATCCAGATCCAACATTTAGAAAAGTATATTTCCTAGCTCTCATCCACAGTGTGTGTGTGTGCCTCCAGTTTATGAAAATCTTCTTAGAGCAGGATTAGGATCATCATTGTCCACTGGTTTATGATAGGACAAGGATTATGTTAGTACAAAGATATGTTTAGCAACACATCCCAGAACTCACACACCCACACCGGCCATGCATGCAGGGATGGAGCTTAAAGATTCTGGGCTTTACTGCACCGACAGCATCTGTACAATTTAAATTCAAAACATTCTTCAGTGGTTTAGCTTTGATCCTTGCAAGATTTTCTACATGTAGAGCACAATGTCAGCTATGATGACACAATTATATGATGAATTTTGTATGCAAGGCTAAGAGATGATCCATAGCAGGACAGGTACTATTTCGAGTTTGTTTAGGCAACTCGAAGCACTTAGGTGATGTGAGAATGTCTTTGTTAAATATTGAAAACCTCAACACTGACATGAGTCACAAGATTGGAAGTGTATTTAACCAAAACCACCATTGTTCCCTCCCTCTAACAAAGTGTTTTATTAGCCTAAACCTACCAACATGTAGGATTCAGTATGTGAACCCCGGTCTCTCGTGTCCTGTGCTTTGTACAACCACCATCCATCTTGATTGATTGGGAAAAAATATTGCTAATGAAAGTAATCAACATTTGTTTTTGTTTTTTGATATTTGGCAGGAAAATTGATACAATATAAACATATTTTATAGAAGACAGGTTGCTTATAACCAGGGTCAGCTTATGTTTGAGCCCATATGGTAAAAGTTAAAATCCTGGGGGTGTTGCAGAAGTGTTTTGTGGTGGTTTTGGTATAAAATAGTTTTTGAAACTAGACAATGGTAAATATCAAATTATGTGTGTAAGAAGTAGTTGCAAAGTCAAACTTTTTTCACACAAAACTTATAATTGTAACTTTTCTAAATTATTAAAGGTAGGTTATGCAATTCTGACCAAGCCACACAACACTATTCCAGCCATGATTTGTGTGTCAGGTAACGTTCACAATATGCTGTTGTTGTGATGTTAGCTATAGCAGCAGGAGAGTTGTGAGCGTCGCTGTCTGGAGCTGCTGTGCTGGCTCTGGGAAACCGTCTCGTCCTCTCTGGCTGTTAGCTTCGCAGCAGCAACTGTAGGGACAGTTTGCTAACCCGCAACAAAGCTAACGTTAGTAACATTACTTGCTGTGTCGTTGTTCGCTCTATATCATGGTATTGGATTTCTCCAGAATCGCTTACCCCACCATTAATAACGCAGACTAAATCTTTTACAATATGTTTGGTTAAAGTGTCAAACTGTCATTTTCAGTATGCACAAGAACATACAATACACAACACAAAAACAGTGATTCTAATATCAATTGTCTGCCCATACAGACATGCAAGCACACACAAACAGTCAGTGGAGTAAAGGTCCAGGAGTCAAATCACTGGTTCAGGTGTGGAGTTATTAATAAAAGCTAGACTACCTATTCCCACCTTGAGTCAACATCGGCCATCAGTCACACTGACAAGCCTGAGCAGATTTCTAGGATAGCAGTAGAAACAAAGAGACAGGAAAACAGAAAGAGAGATGGTTGAGGGTAGTGAAAAAGGAGGGGAGGGAGGGAGATATATTATTACAGACGGCTGGCCTGCGGCACTTCCCGGTAAAAATCCTAAATGGAACAGACAGACAAACACAACCGTATAAAACCATCTCAACCACCATATGGCTTCAGGGAGATGTCCTTGCTGTGTCCCTCACAACTCTCCCCCCCTCTGTGTCTCTTCATTCCTCTCTCCACAACCAAACCCCCTCCTGTCTCTCTCATTTCGGTGCTTTTGAAGTTTGCTGGTGGCAGTGTGGTGCTGCTGAATTCCTCTCTGAACACCGGTACCTTCAAGCTAATCTGGATCTCTGATGGTGACAGCGGTCACCTGGGCCGCGCTGATAGCAGCGAAGCATCATTAACATTTACCGTATCTCATGTTTTTAAATTTTGGATTCTCAACGAGAGGGTAAACAGAACTTAAAAAATTCCACTGAGGAGACAATTTCATCGCTGTCAGCCTGTTTGTTATGTTTGTTACACATAATACTGTATACATTAACTCCATATGATGTCAGAAAATACTTTCTATGCAACACACACGTACATACACTACAGTTAAAGATACAGAGAAAACTGTTCTGCATACAAGTTTAGGAAGAAGTTTTATGCAAAATCCAAACCGTCCAGTGCTTTTCTAATTCTTCATAACTGCCTTATTGTGTGTGAGAGTGTGTGTGTGTGTGTGATCATCCTGATTACTTTTCATGATTACTTTTCTTTGATCACAAGTTTTTGGAAACAAAAATTATTTGCTCACAATCACAACATTAACAGATTTATGTTTAGCAGATACGTCCTGGACAGGTTGCCAGAGTGAATATAGACTTAAGGGCATTTATTAGTTTCCACTTCATCTAATCTGTATGTCTTTGGATTGTTGGAGAAAACCCCTGTAGACACTTGGACAGCAAGCAAAGGCCAAACAGTACCTGCGTCAAGCTTTCCAATATTATCTAAACTTAACTCATCATAGGCACACTTTCCCAATGGAGTTAAAAAATGCAACAAAATGCACACAATATCGTTTTTTTATGCAGCACCTCATGATCAGTGATCTGTTTATAAAATGAATTTAAAGGTCAAACGTTTCTTTGACATCTCAATACTGAAAATGACAGGAGGTTATTCTGTTACATAACATATAACCCTACTACATACTGCAACTGCTTGCTCAAAAACACTTGGGTCAGTGCCTCTATTTTGGGACTGATTACAGGCAACCAATCATATTTCTCACACTAAGTCAAGCCAGCATCCATCTTGTTAAGTGTGCATAGTTTTACTTAAAATTATATGATGTGCTGTTGAATGTACCCACTTTCTGCTGAAGACAATTTATTGACTCTTATTTCTGTTTATATGTTTTGCATCATTGGTCCAGACCTCTGACTATATGTAAAACTCATTGTGGAAAAATGTACCCCTGGTATATACTATATGGTGTACTGTATATACTGTATGTTTGTACAGTGGCAGGTTGGCCAGCTTGTTAGTGTAACTGTAGAGAAGACTAGTCTCTATGGTCGGAGGTTAAAGCACAGCTTGTTGTGGTGTGTGTGTGTGTGTGTGTGTGTGTTTGTGTATACGCGCATGCATGAGTGTGTTCCTGTCTCATTCCTTTGATTTGTTTACACAGAGGCCATCCACAGACACCCAGCCATGCTTGGCTACATTAAACCTCTTCTATTAATCTGTCACCTTGATTAATGCCAGCTAAATAAGGGACACACAAACACATACATACTGCACAGCATCAACACACACACACACACACACACACACACACACACACACACACAGAAACACACATGTACAAGTGCTTTGGCATTCACTGGTCCAGACATGCTAATCTCTCCAACTGCAGATTGGAGTGTGTGGTAGCCAAGGACTGAACAATCGGAGCACATCACCACCTCTGCAGAACTCGGGAAATCTAACAGTTTTATCACAAGAAAAGGAAAGAAAAGCCTTTATTTTGAAAATGAAAAGCTACTGAATTAGCATAATCATATTGTAAGCTTCTTTGTTTAAAATTTAGTTTGCTTTTTGTATCTATGTCCAATACTGCCTACTTGCTGCCCTAATAGGTGGATTTTGGTTCAAGAACTCGATAATTGACAAAATATTTCATTAAAATTAGCTTAAGCACCTTTACTCATCATCTAGCAGTTGAAATTAGACTGTAAGAGACCTCAGGAAACCATTTACAGCAGCATAATTAGCTCCACAAGCCAGTTTATTGGATGCAGTGCAGGGCTTACAAGTTCTAAACAAACAAAACAGCCTTAAAACCTAAATTTTAATCAAGCTCTCTTCATTATGCTGCAAATTCTCACCCTCCTGTAATTCAGAGTGGAGTATCTCACAGTGTAATTCCTTAATGAGTGTAGGGGAAAATGACACAATATGTTAATTTCCTCATGTAAGAGGAGTGCAAACGTATAATTTAAGAAAATGAATGTGAGGGGGAGCTGCTGTAATAACAGTGAAGACAGAGGTCAGGAGGCGCTGTCAGCTAGCAGCAAACTTTTCCACATCAGTGTAATCTGCTCAGAGTGAAGCCTGTCTGAGTCTTCAGGAGGGCGAGGCTGAAGTTGGAAGCGCTGCAAAGTACTGAAAAGTCTTTAGGACAACTTATCGATGAAGAAGTGTGGCAACATCTGTCTGTGATGTGAATTAAAAAAATGCTCCGGCAAGCAGATGAATAAGCAAACTGAGAGAAAAAGCTTTATAGAGAGACAGATGGACAGGAAGTGCAGAGAGGTTTTAGTGTGTTTATCATCAGTGAGGCAGTGAATAAGAAGAACATGGGAGCCATTAACTTATTTAGAAGTATTGCTCATGGATTCAAATGATTAATTATTAAATATTGCTCATATTTTGTCTTTACAATTCTGTGGTTTTCTATGCAATAATATTTTCAGTTGTATTTTTATATGCATGTTTCTTTCCGTCATTATTGTTTTCTTTTATTTATCTGATTGTATTTTTAACGTCTAAGGGCTTTGGTCAAAAATGTTTGTGCTTTTTAAATGTGCTCTATAAATACATTCGACTTGACTTAAATGTGTTTCACTGGACATTCATGTCCATGTTTGGCCGCGTTAAAGGCCTGATTGTTGTTTTTTTGGACGATATTCATTTGAGCTCAATACATATATCAAGAGTTTGTCTTAATGCAAAAAAAAATCAACATATTTTGTTGTTAAACTGATCGTATTTGAAACTACAGCCCTTTTTTACTGCTGCATCTATGAACACAACAAATGTAAATATATATATATATATATATATATATATATATATATATATATATATATATAAACAGCATCAGAAAACATCAACGAGCCACTTATCAGCTGAAAATCTCATTTTAAGCTGAAGCAGAAGCAGAAGTGTACTGAAGGGTGTGTCAGTACAACGCGACATCACTGTTGGGTGTGGTTACAGGTGAAACAATATTAACCCAACCGCTGGGTGGTCAGAGGTGAAACAGGCTTGAAACTTTCAACCAGAGAGGGCAGCAAAACACTGCTTTTCAGCTTGGCGTTAACTTAGGCTTTTAAGACCTGTCAGTCATTGTGATAGCAGACTTCAATCCCGCATTTTGATTTCAGTGGTTACAAGTGAGTATTGGCCCATAAGGTCAAAACATATACAACAGCCAAGGCACAATAATCAAGGACATATGATCCAGCAATTATAACGACACATACACATGTGTGTTGTGATATTAAATTTGGTTTACACCAGACTGACTGTAGCTTTAAGCTTTAGTAGTGTAGGTACTGTTGGTCTACTATACAAATATTCTCACAGATTTATAAAACAAGGCTCTGCTTTGCTGAAAAGGCCAGAAAAAGTTGTGTTTTAAGTTTTAATTAGTTATTTGATATGACAGATTCATGGTAGGAGAGAGGAGAATGATGAATGATGTATGTGAAAAAGTCAACAGGGAGGAGAGGACCTCAATCTTGTCCTTCTGGCTGGCTGTCTTTCTAGCTTTTCATTTGTCTTTTGACTTATTTATCCAGTCGAGAGGCAATATTAGCTGTGTTGGATTTCAAAATGCAACCCCACACACAGTCTTCAGAGGGGCAACCCTATTAGTGAAAACCAGAGACATCTTGCGCAGCCTGTCTCTGCGCATCAGCATTAGAATTTCAAAGTAGCTTTTGATTGTTTGATCTCATATCCAAAAATGATTGTTGGTTATAAAAAGGAGTGCGAGAAAAAGCAATTAACATAAAGCTGTGGTTCTATTAATACCCAGTTCTCTCTGTAGTCTTGTGGCTGGTTGTGTTCCATAATTAACAGTGAAGAGATCCCATTTTCACCTTCTGCTGTGGTTCCCCCACTAGACCAGCTCTCTGAAGAGCAGAGAGGAGCGGGAGCAGCGAACAGATGATACATCACACTACGCACTGCAGAAAAACTAGAAAGAGCTACTTTATTTCCTAATATTACAACCTGACAGAATGTACACTGACACTTTTAGAATTATGATGCGTCAGCACAAAGATGATCTTTAGTTAAAGGCAGCTGTAACAGTTTATAACCCTGATGATTTGAACAGGTGGATCATATCATTAAGTTGTGCTGCAGATCTGGCTGCTCAGTCTAAAGGTGAAAGAACCTTTGTATAAAGCGACTTTGCCTCTAAACTGTGAAACACACCACATGCCAGTGTGATTGCAGTGTGAAGGTTTTATATTGCGTCTCAAAACGAATTCTCTTTAGCCTTGCCTTTGTAGCAGCTGCAGTCACATCTATTGTTGCTGAGTGGGAAAAGCCGTTCACATCTATCCTGGTTCCAGACCTCTGAATCACTGCCCTATCCCACATTGTGCTTAATGTGACCCTATAGCCACACAAGAACGGAACTATTGGACGATTCTGTCAAACCCCAGATTACATCCAATGCCAATGTTTTTAAAATTCCAATATGAACATAATTCCTAAGACGGGGGAAGGATAGACTGACTCATTATGGTTGTTCCCGTGTTGGAGAAACGGAAAAACAACTGAGCCAAAAAAGAACTACAGAAATGTCAACAAACCAGTGACAAAATGACTGGAGAGCCACCATCACTGGCAGTTTCATCTGAATAAAATCCAAAGTCAACACCAATACAAATGAGTTAAAAAAAGAAGCCATACATTCTTATATCTGGTTTCACCTGTTAATGTCATAGTTAGCCACATCTCTCTCCCTATCCTTGTGTGCTCTCCTCTCCCTGTGTTCCTTGTCAGTCCTCTGTTCGTCGCTCTGTGTGTGTGTGTGTGTGTGTATACACACTGGTCTGGCACCCTGGTTCTCCCTCCTGCTGCTGATCACCGGCACACCTGACGTTCATCATCCAATCAGTCTCCACAGTCTACCTGGCTCTACCTTACAACCAGCACCAGATCGTCTCTGTACTCCCATACGATACCTTCGCCACGGCTCCCATCTCGACCAAAGTTAAGTTTGTTGTTATCTCTTGTGTAATCTCGTCTGTCTCTGCCACAGAGTCATTCCCTGCCGGTGATCGCAGCCACCGTGTCCTCTCTGATCTCTGCAAAGCTGCTTTCCTGTTCTGCCTGCCACGCTACACGAGCCATATCCAGAAGCCCCGCTCACCGCCTCCGCCCTCTGAGCCCAGTCGATTCTCCATGGACTGTGTTGGCAAACTTCAATACGGGCTACAGCGGACTACACCTGATTCGCCCGCTCATCGACCAGTGACTGTTTGCCATATTTACAATAAAGACTGTTAAAAACTATAATCCAGTTCTCCACCTCGCTGTGTTCTGCTTTTGGGTCCTTAGATCGTGAACTACTACAAATATGTAACGTAATAAATACAGCACATTTAGGCTAATGTCCATTTATCACCTGACTACAAAGCTAGCAATGTGGGTAATCAATGCAACAATACCTGAACACTCCAAAGTCTGCAAAATGTGAGGTTTTCCTGCTCTTCCCATTTTACCGACATAGCCGTGCATGCAGCAGAAACGTCTGAATGAATTCAAAATGCTAACTCAGTGCTTGATACAGGTTGTACCTGTATTTGAATTTCAAAATAGTTTAAAGGTTTTTAAATGGTGGTTAACGTTGTGAAAAGGTTGCAGTTTGGTTGGGTTTAGGCAACAAAACTACTTGGTTAGGTTTAGGAAAAGTTCATGTTTGGGTTAAAATAAGTATATTTTAAGTAACTTACGTAAGTGACGTGATGCGACACGGGACACGAAGCCCGTTCTCTTGGGTGAAAGTCCTGTGTTTGTTTGAACCATCCATCCACCCCAACAGCCTCCATACGCTGACTGCTCTAGTCATAATTTCAACAGCCACTAGAGGTCGCCGCCTAACAAACGTAAATATGGGTTGTAATAAGCTGCTTGCACAGACGACTGATAAGGCCGTTTTTCTGGTGACGGGCTGATATTACAATAACTATATCTAATGTAAATCTGGCTGTATTGACCATCTCTCCCCCGAGCCCCTAAAGTACCTGACAACTGCAGTTTATCTCCATAATAATCAGGCCTGCACTAAATATATCAACATAAGGAGATGATAAAAACACAGCATTCAGCTCCATTGATTAGCATTGTTAATTTCTCGCTCCGTGGTGCAGGGTAAGTGAGGCTGGCTGTGAGAAGCTGCAGAGCTCACTGGGACCGATAACAAAGTTCTGTTACAAGGAAGCAATGAAGCTAGGAAAAAAAAGGCTCTTTATCTCTGTATGTGTCTGACTCTCTCACTGTATGGTACAGTGGTAAATAGAGGTCTGGGTAAACTATAAGCTTCAGTTGCTTTATCTTCTACAGGCAAACAACAACCAATAGAAACTATTTTAAAATGATGAAAAGTAATGATTTGTTTGCCCCTTGCCTCAACAAGTCTTCATACGTATGTCATTTTCTTCAAAAATGACATGCGTTTTCTGATCTGCCACCTCTATGGTGAAGGTCTGGTTAAGTTCAGGAAATATTGCCTTTTGTGGTTAAAAGAAACCAATGTTCCGTGCCTGTTTGAGATGGGACTGGTCTTTGGTGTCGAGGTCACCCAATTTTTATATACAACCATCCACCCCACCTCCCTAAAGCGCTCTACACATGATCAGCAGTGAGTTTAGCTCACTGTAAGGTGGGGTATTCAGCACAGTGAAAAGGTGAGGTGTAGCTTAGGTTTTCATCATCACTGTGCCCCAGATAGCAGGAAAATTGCTATTGTTGAATATCTACCCAAAAAGGACCTGACGGCCCCCTCTAACTGCTGACATTCCTCCTGGCTACCTGCGAAGATTGTGGTATGATTTTAAGGTGCTTTCGTACAATTATAGGAACTGAAACAAAGAAAATTGCCTTTTGTCGGAGACAGCGGTCATCTCGTTGGTTGCCCGTGGAAAGGTCACCACCAAACAAGGTCAGAGAAGAAACTGATTGACCTTTGAGTTCAGCACTGAGGTGTAAACTCCAAGGCAGATTTGGCGCCTTCAGTCTCTCCATCGGAAAATAATGTTGCATGTTAAGCACTTCTGCCGCTGATTATATGTAGGGCCTCAGATGTTTTTGCAGCAGTATAATGGCAAGAGGTTATCAGAAAAATGTAAACAGGTTGTTTTAAGCATTAGAGCACAAGGCCAGTGCTGTCGCTTTTCTGATGAGGATGCTCTCCATTGTTAGGTGGGTTTTACCGTCCAGTGTTTCCTACAGCAGCTGTCTGTCTTCACATCTACACCTTCAGCCTGTCCATCTCTACATCTTTATCTACAAAAGTTCATCAAGTTACAGCTAAGTATTGCATTGTGGTGACAGTTACAGATGACAAGCCCCATAAAAACCAAATGTTTTCTGAAGGAAAATATTTTTGAAGCAACTGTGAACCACCTCCTCCTTGTCCCTCTTTTCTAATTCCTATATTTTTATCCTCTTGTTTCACAGCCAGAAGCTAAAACTGGTTTTAATTCCCATGCAGCCAGGAGCAAAGCTTGTGTGAATAGAAACATCAGTATAAGACACAATGACATCAGACTTTGTAATAGGAAAAATCTGACATTTTGAACATTTGTCTGCTTTTTGCCCGCAACAGGCAATGTTCCTGTTATAATGAAAGGGCTTCTCTGCTGACACTTGGCCCGTTAACATAGTTTGCATTGTGGCTCACTTGCTTACAGCAGTTGGATTCAGTGATGACATTTTTAGGGTAGCTTAAAGGACAAATCCAGGAAGAGTTTCCTGCAATGTAACAACTGACCGGTGAAGAAAATGAACAAAGTACATATTTGAAATGTCATGGTCTCCCTCTAAGGTTGGCCGAGTACCATTACTCAGTAAAGTCTATTAAATGTTTGTCTTTTTTTCTTTTTTCAGCCACTGCTTGAGCTGCCCTCAAGTGAAAGATCACACTTCCTTTGTGTCATTCTAGATTAATTAATTATCAGATGAAAAAAAGTAATTGATTTCATTTCAAATGTGTCATTTTCAAAAAGTGAAGTTTAATCGTCAGTTCCTACAGTGATGATGCTTCCCTCGAAGGCAGAGGTTTCCATTTATTAGATCCTCCGTTATCTAAAGGGGGGAAAAACAGCCCTCAGGACGAAAGAGGAAGAGACTGACAGAGAGAAAGACAGAGAGCCGGAGAAATAGCAGGAAGTCTGGGTAAATACAACCAACAGTGCAGTAAATGCAGCATTGCGGTTCTGCTGTGATATGAGACTGGCTCTCATAAATATTGGAGCTGAATGTCGGCCAGCCTGCCAGCAGCCAGTACACTGCTCCACACACTGGGGAAACAAGGCTAAACAAACACCCTGCTAGTCCTGCTAAACACACATCACAGTGCAGGTATCAATCACCACACTGGAAACATGCAACGTATAACATGCTCACCTGAGACTGAAACACAACGGTAAAGTTGTGGGACGTAAAACCAAAACAATAGGACGCTAAAAAACTCCGTAGTGCCAAGGGGAACTGCAGAGTCTAATTCATTCTCTGTGGGTTTGTCACTATGAGCAACTCTTTACACCTGGTCATTTAATCATTGTTCCAAAACCAGAATCTAAAACCTCACAACTTAAGTAAAAGTGTTAGTTTAGTAGTTAGCAAAAATATAGCTATTTATCTCGTTATTTTGATTGAACACTTGAGTTTAGTAGTTTAACAACAAAAACACAAACTTTTGGATGCGTGGCAACAGACAATGCAGATAAAAGTCAGTCTAAAGCAATCTGCTTCATCTGCAATCTACATGTTTTTCAAGTAAAAATGTAAAAAACTAAATCAATGAGGTTCTATGTACTATTTTCTTGATTTTGTATTTTTTTATACATACCAGGCAGTGAAAACAAGTCACAGTGACAAAAAAAACAAACAGAAAAGTTGACACCACTTAAAAAAATTACAAATTCTCTTAATTGAAGACGATTCTTTTTGAAAGACCATTAAAGTAACGTAATGTACCAATATTTAAATACTGAAACTGAACTTGCACATGAAAGCATCAGCGTTTTCTGCATAATGGCAGAAGAGCAGTGGCAGGAGGGGGACCAGAAACCAACAAGTGTATTTATGCACAATAGCTCCCCATGGAACGTGTGTGTGTGGATTACACCAATAAAAACAGACTATTATCATCGCTGCTCATAAGCAACACTGATTCCTCCCTGATGACTCCAACACAAAACACTGAAAAAAAATGTATAAAAACATTACAGAAGTGAGAAAGAGATGATGGGTTATTAGTGAAAAGAGATCCAAAACAAGTCAAACAGTGGAGCTGCTGAACTGATTTGGGGTGTAAATTGTATTTTTGTGTGTTTGTGTGAGTGTGCGTATGGGAGGGGTCAGGAGTAAACATGAAATGATGCGGCATCTGTTGAGGCTTTAAGTGATATATCACTCCATTCCACTTCGTTTAGCATCACTTCGTCTGAGTTAATTGGTTCATGAGGAGCACTAATTAAGGGGGATGGCCTTGTTTATCATCACGGCGACGCTCGTTAAGCGGAGAGATCTTTTTTTCTTTCAGGACTGGTGACATTAACCCACCCTTCACAACTGTGGGTGGGGGATGCGTCAGTTATATTTACTTTAGTCTTCGATGTGGCAGCTGCATCTAACAGCTTATGTGTAGCAGAGTGCACACACAGCTTGACAACACTGCACATGCGCTGGTAACAAACATATTATACTGTATACACATATTGTAACATACTGAGACATGACAACACATATTATACACACACAACCGTACACAAGATAATGATTTGTCCTACCTCTCTACGTCTTGAGGCCCAGCAGGTCTGTTTGACTTTCCAAACCACAGCAGCGACCAGTAACAGAGACAGGAAACAGCTGGAGAGAGGAGAGGGACACAGGTCATAGACAATCAATCAATCAATCAAAAAAATCAGTGATTTCTTAGTAGTGCATGAACAAAAGTCGTCAAAAAATAGTAAGATAAAGAATGAGATAGTACAACGACCTGACCTAGTGGTGGTTGAAGCAGCAGCAGTCCTTTATTGTTGGGACTCTGACGATACCTAGTCCAATCCAATACTTATATTTAACATTAAATACAGTATGTTTCTGACACATTGAAATAACAGCTGTAGCCTCCTAAATCTGACATACCTTATTTTTCACAAGCTACTTTATTCAAATAGCCTACTGAAGGTCCTGATTCAAAACGAAAAGCTTAAATTATTAATATGATATGAACGAAAGTTTAACTGGGAGAATGTGACTAAAATTGATGCGAAGTGATCTGTTGCAGAGAAGTATGTTTGAGTTGGTGGAACTGCAGAAACACTCGATTGTGCAGTGGTGTTACAGAGTTGAGCTTCTTCCCTCACAAACAATCTTTGTCCAAGTACAGACACCAGCTGCAAAGAGCAATTTAAACAGACACATTTCATTTTTGTTCCAAGTTAATCATGGAATTACCATTCATTAATGACAGATGACATGAAACTGCCACCAACGACGTTTGTGAAACAGTGAAAGCGACGGTTAGCGACAGCTAACCATGAGAAGCTGCTAGCAGAATGTTTTGCTTTTTGCTAATAAGAAACAGAGAGGAGAGATAACAGATTTCTTGGCGTTGAAACTATCAAATCTGTGTATTTTGCCAACCTCTTTCCTGAACTCAAAGTCAGTTGCACCGCTGCGCCTACATTTTCTTTTTTCACATTCACAAGCCTCTAATTTTCCCTTGGGTATGCAGTAAAATGCTGCTCTGTAGAGCCTTGCTATCGTGAAGGAGAGCAGCATTGCAACACTAGCAAGCTGAGGCGGACAGAACAGTTCAGTTCAGTAAAGAAAGGATCAGAACTGGATCAGCTTTATTTTAGCCGATACTGAGACATTAAAATATGCCCAGATTGGCCCAGATACGATCCTTAGGTGATATCAGTCGCTCTTCCTATGAATACTCTTCTAATGCCAATGTCAATAAAAGTTCCTTGCTCAAAGTATACTGTTATGGTTGAGTGCACGTTCCTTACCAGTGAATCGGTCCGTACCATTCTATGTACTTAATCTGTGCCTCAGAAGCATTGCATGGATAGCTGGAAATGTTATCCACCCAAGACATCATGACAATTTTAAACTAATCAGACAACAGTGTTTTTCCTCTTGTACTTTAAGCCTCAGTGGACACGGTGCAGCAAGCAAGAGTCCAAATCAGACCAGATGCCAACAAATCACCTCCAAGTTCTAGACACTCACTACTTCTAGACATATTCAACCTTTTAAGGGGGCACAAGTCAAAAAGGTTAGGAGCCACACTGTGCAATTTCTCCAACATTATATAATTCTACTCAGGGTCTAGTATCTGCAGATAACAATTTAAATAACAATGCATTTCATGCTTGTAGCAGTCTTTGTAGTTGCCCTTAAAAACACCTTCAAGTGCAAAAAGAAAAAGAAAATAATCACACAACCACAATACAATCATAGAGCAGTATCTTCACACTAATTTACTGCCCTCAAGCTCCACTTTTCGGAGAGGAAAGACGACAAGGGAGAGAAAAATTCTTGGGAAATTTGTGGCGAGATACAAAACCGCAGTGACCACAGGCAGCTGGGGATTTTAGGACAGCAAAGGGCAGCAAGAGGTCAACGAGCGACATGATGCTCTCTAACAAAGAACAAGGTCTCATGTACACACAGATGCACACACACACACATACATACATACACACACACACACTCAGCCTTAAAGTTCAATGTCTGGAGGGCAAAGTTATCTGGCCAAACACAAAGCTCCTCTCTCAACCAGAACTTCTGACAAGAACTCAAAACAAGCGCACCCAAAGACTTAACAGGAAGGCCCTGAGAAACTGCTGAGGACAGCATCTCCGAAACAATCCTCTTCTTCATCTATCTGTGTGTGTGTGTGTGTGTGTGTGTGTGATGTGTCCCCCTGTGTCTCTATGTGAGGATGACAGCATTGTAAAGGGTATTAGTTGTGTAATTAGTGTGACATTTTCAGATCCAGTCTGCTGAAAAGGCTGCAGTCATGGCCTCTTCAGTCCACAGCCGACCTCTCAGCTGCATTCAGACACATCACAACCAGGAAATCCCCTCCGGCGATGAAGACAAGATGCTAATTGCTGCTGCTGGACGAAAACCATCCGGTTTTTACAAGATGTATGAAAAGTTTTCATCCAATAGACCTGAAAACGCCCTGACAAGGTGGGTATGTACACTTTACAGAGATGATTCAACCCTGTATGACCTTTACCAGAACTGACCATAATGTCTCCTAGTAGTACTGTATAAAACAAACACACAGAGAGGTCACGAGGGGGGTTTCAGTTTCTGGTCAAGGCACTTAATGTCCATCCTTGTGCTCAGGTTTCTGAATTGGTCTGCAGTACTGTTACTGTACAGTCAAAATAGCTAAGTTGAAAACTAGTTACACATCACTTTGCATTCTTACATACATTCTTTTGTAAAAAGATTTTTCCATCACCTGCTATAACACCTTGATTTGGTTTGATCAGGTTTTTATGATTCTATACTCTACAGAACAAAAAAATAGAGCCAAACTGATAAATCGACCTATAAAAAATTAACTAAATATGATCTAAATATATTGGCAGGGCTAATGTAACCAGCTCTATACACATATATATTAACATCAATATGCAGTGCAGAAATTGCAGTAAAGTCCAGCAATAAATGTTTTATAGGCTGGATTTGTATGATAATTTTATCTTTATTTTTCTTATATCTTTATTTTGTAAATATTCTTTGTTTTTAGTTCTGGTTGTTATATATTGTCATGTTATACATAGTGTATATAGTTTACCAGTGAAGTTCAAAATGTAGTTATATTCTTATCTATATCTTATATTTGATGTTCAAATATCCTGGCTCAGTACATACTATATTTATAAACCATTTTTACAAACAGCACATCAGCAATAAAAATATCAACCAATACTTTGTCTTATTTTCATTATTCTCACATATTGACATCAAAAATCCAGTATTGGCTGCACTCTGTCGTTGCTGAATAAGTGCATATTTTTTGCAAACATCTTAAAACTCACTTGTCATCTCTGGTGTTTTTTTAATCTTAAATGTTTTGAAAAGTAAAAGTTTATACTATCACGCCATAAGCGGTTATCTAAGGTAGTTGTCCGAGGTCAACAGCTGGATATTAGAGACTGTCCTCCCACCAAAAACGACAGCATCCGTTTTCTGTGCCCCAAACCAACATATGTTTATGTTCAAGTGACAAAGCCCCTCTAGCTGCTGTAGGGATTATAACGGGAGCAAAGAAGAAATAAAGGTGACGTTATTATAGAGCAACAAACTCCACACGCGAGGAGGAGGTCGGGGTGGATGGATGGGACAACAGACAGACACACGGGAGGAAGCTCTTCAATTCCCCTATTATTGTTACCATGACGATGATGGTCCCCAAACATTAGTGAAGTGCCATTTTAACCTAAATCACGATGTTTTCCTAACCTTAAAAGTGTGTCTTTAAACTCAAACCATGATCATTCCTTAAATCCAACCAAGTTGTTTTTGTGCTTAAACCTAACCAAACCATAACCACGTCATTGTCACATCGTAAAGCATTTTTATTTTTCAAAAGTGATTTGTAACGGCTTTGGAAGGTAGAGAGAAATCATGTCGTCCTGTTGATAGCGGCATCAGATCTAAAAAATGCTTCTGTGTGTCGTACTAGAGGGCTTGGACAAGCAACATATTTTGTTGTTTAATTTGGAGGACTTGAGGGCTATAATGGGCAGCCAAACATCGTTTATCTATTAAAATTATTGTTACCTGATCTTAATTTCACTGTTGACTCGTTTCTCAAATTGTTTCATGTCGTTGCATTTTGCAATGTCTGGTTTATATTGTTTTCAAAATACTTCCACTTGCTTGTACCATTTGCATCTTCATGGGTTCACCAGGCCAGATACCCAGAACAATTACAGAAAAGACAAATATACTCAGTAACTCCCCTGCAATGATTTTCCATCCATCCTCCAAACGTACTTTCTAAAAACCCTCCACTCGCTGGGATTCAAATCCAATCAGGCCCAAGATTCCCCATTCAGTCTGTATTACCTCAGCTCATCATTAATGGGCCACAGGGCCCGAGCTCAGCCATCTAACCAATGGAGCGGAGTGGCTAATTGTCGCTATTACCAAGGCATTAGGGAGAAGGAAGAAGGAAGAGGAAGGGGGGAGAAGGAGAGGGGAGGCTGGGAGTGTCCTATGGGTTTGTTAACACTCCACTGAGCCCATTGATAGGTTTAAGACTGTTCAGCCACAGGTAATAGCAATCGAACTGATTAAACAACCAGGGAATGTGGGTAAGAATGAGTCTAGGTCCACGTATGAGTGTGTATATGATTGTGTGTGAGGTTGTGGTCCCGCACTTTAAGTGGTGCGGCTTGGTTTAAACTAACAACAAGAAATTCAAAAGCACAGCACACAGTAAACACACATACACACACATATGCAGGAGAACAGTGAAACATCTGAACCCCAGCGGGCAGAGCAAAAAAATCAATAACCTATTCGTTGAACATGAGCCACATATAGCACACAATCAGAAAAAGCTTCCCATCTGCACAACCAGCAAATCAACGCTCAGTGTAGAGACGGACCAAAGTGAGGCCCCCCGTCCTGTAACCTTTTCAACATTTAAACTTCTGACTATCTGTTGTTCACCACGGGGATCTGTCTTTTTCTAACTACTTTTCAAATTTTTTTTTTTATCCTTTGCGCAGATGCCTACTTTACATATCTAAACATCCCAATAAACTCTGCTATCCCACGCCATAGGGCTGCTTCCTAAAGATGGGCTATTTGAATTTTGAGTCGAAAAGCCCTGAATCAATTTCACATCATCAGTCAGGCGCGTGAAAAGCAGGAACCACTAGGACAAAAATAAAAAAATAAAATGTTATATTATTTAAACATTGGACTGGACTGCTACATTTCTTCCATGTATGAAGTCTTCAGTTGAGTTTGTAATTACTTGCTTACTTTGTATTTTGTACTTCTTGTTAGCATACAGCAAGTTTTTCAGTTTTTCTCTGGTACTCTGTACCTCTGCTACTTTGCAGTTCCTCACTGTATACTGTGACTCTCCCTACTACTGCTACTTCTGTCTAATCTGGTGCATGTCTGTCTGTTGTCCTGGAAGATTAATCCGCTTCTTTCTACTACTTTGTGTTTTTTATGACTGAGTGTTAAAATCCCTTTGCTCTTCTCCCATTTTCTCCTTTTCCTTAAGTATTTTTTGGAGGAAGAGTTTTCCCTGATCTGAGTCGAGGGTCTAAAGACAGACGGTGTCATATAATACACAATGTAAAGCTTGCCAGGGAAAAAAGGTGATTTTGGGCTCCATAAATATACTTGAGTTGACATGAATTAAAGTTGAGCTGCATAATTCTGAATCATGTAAAGCCATAGCTATGTATAACCGCCAAACTGCAAAAAAGTCCAAACAGTGGTTAAGTCCTTAATGTACTCAAGAAACATGCTGCTCTTGGAGAAAAAAAAAGGGTTGAAAACTTAATGCATATAGGATTATACTTTGGCTATAACCTCCACATCACTCCTGCTTACGAGTGCCTATGAGTTTGCTTTTTGCATATGTTTAAACAAATGAAGCAACTCCAAATCTGGAAAAGGTGTGGACTAATAAAATATTATAATATTTGAACAAACAGACTAAAATTTCCACAGAGAATGCTGGTGGAAGTGAACGTTGATAGGGATGGTCATTTTGAAATAAAGTGTGGGAGCTCGGGCAGTCTCATGAGCCACTTAGTGCTGAGTAGCTTCTCTGTTTTGGGAAAGAGAGAGAGACAGAGTGAGAGAGAACCTGATTGCTAATCAAGCGAGCGAGAGCTGGAAGTAATTGGACAAAGCTGAACTGCAGTGTCACCAATTAGCATTTGAGACTGTGGAGAGTGGAGACATAAATGATGTTTAATTATGGCCATTTTGCTTTTTTTCTCTCCTTCTTAGAGATGAGAAAGAATACATGAGGAGGATGGATGGAGGGGGAAGACAGGAAGAGGATGGGAAGAGAGTTTTAAACTTTTCAAAATCTTTGTGGAAGGGGATTTCACAGCTAATCAGGAAGACAGGAAGTAGAAACTTTAAGCAGTCGGGCCTAATTTTCTGGGGGGAAAAAAGTCAGTATTTAATAAAAACACAGACAAAGATTGTCCTCTGGGCCATTACAGCATAGTATATGCTTAAAATTACGTCATTGTACAAGCGTACACTAAATGATGATGGCAGCAATGAAATTATGCCATTAGCTGAGGTTTTTTTCTTTTGACATTTTTCGGTTGATTCTGCAGCATTTGAGACTTTCATCTTTCACCTTGCTGCCCTTATATTTGCCCTGCCAGCTTCCTTCTTGTTCCATTTTTTTGGATTTCACCATTTGGATTCACTGTATATAAAAATTGTATCACTAATGGAGCTACACCATTGTTCAGGCAGCAATGGAAGCAAACAGAATATGTTTTATATGTGTCTGATTTCCTTTTGCCAAATAGATTTAGGAGGAAACGTAACTACTCAATATTTAACCAAGGGCTTTGATTTGCCTAAACATACAGTAACTATAAAATGTGAATCATGCTTTAGTTGCCAGGAGTGGATATTGTGGGAAAACAAAGAAAAACATTGACAGTGACCATACGTAACTAATGTTTGTTAACGTAAATGTTTCTCTGTTATGTTAATTAGGGCCAGGTTATGTTTCCTTCAAATGTATTTGCTTGATGAGACAGACAGATACTGTACATTAGTCGATAGACAATACAGAGAGATCTCCAATCTCTCAATCACTTTACTTCTTTCTTTATTTGCTGCATATCTTTCCTCTTCTCATCCTTCCCAGTGCCAGACTGCATCTCATCACTGTGCCTTCTGCCTACAGGCTACCCTGCACACACACTCACACACAATGGGAGTCATGACTCAGGCTCTTTGGCACTCTGGCTCCTGACTACATCAGCACAGTGGAGCCAAAATGAATACACATACACACACACACACACACACACACACCCCTATGTAATGTACTGTAGACCAACAAGTCTGCATCTCTGACATGCACACAACCTATAGTTTATATGTACATGCACAACAAAACATAAAAACAGAAGAGGGAAAAAGTGTATTTACTATAGTACACTTTGATTGCTTTTACTTTGGATAGTTATATTAAGGTAAATGAATATGTATGTAACTTAATATTTGCATTCTTTAACTTAAAGCTGCATAATTTATGGTGAACGTATTAGAAAACAGTTACCCAACTACTACTACCCAGCTACTGGAAACTGGGCTTATACAGAAAGGTAAACTATACAGAAAATGTGCCATACAGCCAAAACTTTGAGCTAAAAGAGGATAAACAGCCTTGTAGAGCTGCAAATTGGTGATAAATTTATGTGAGTTTGTCACTACCCATTACATAGATTACACAGATTTGTTTGATTCTCTGTTAATATTAAAAACATTGATTAATACAGGTTTGAGTAAAAATTTAAAAACCTTTTCTTTTAATTGAGCCTTTTTCCATTATGGTCATAGTTCTATTATATAAGTAAAGGACCTTAATACCTTTTCCAGCAGTAAACATGCACATTACATTATATAACAGGGGCAGGAAATAAACCAACAACAAATCCAAAAAAAAGTCCTGTAGTTGTAGCACATAACCTTTTCTCACTGAGAGTCTGGTGCAGTGCAGAAGAGAGCAACTCATAAACAGAGCAGTGACTAACACACACACCCACACAGGCGACACTGAACTCTCCCGGCAAAACTTGACGCTGTCCCCTACTGATGACATCATCCCTCTATGCTGGCCTAAAGGTCTCTGATGTCCGGAAGCCGGCCGTGGGCACAAAAATGGCTTACTTCCTCACATGGCTGCACAGTGACACACATAAACACACACACACAAGCACGAACACACAGTCAGGAGGACACATACATACATATACAGGCAACATCGTGCACATACACGCTCACACAGACAAACACACACTTGTCCGGTGTCATAGCTGAGTGACAGAATCTTGCCTGAAGAGTGTAGACTTTATTCCAGACTTCTTCCCCAAAACACTCTCTCATTATATCCACTGCCTGTCTGCAGGACAAGCTGTAACACAAATGTCTCTCACCCACTCCAAGAAAATTCACTGCTTTGTCTGGGTGTTTGCTTTTTATTGGACTTGATGTGTGTGGAAACTGTGGTGGAGATGGGAATCATTTTTAGGATTTAAGTATTTCTATTTAAACCTTATTAAGCATAAAAATTAGTAAACAAACAACAGCTTCAGACAGTCTGCTTCAGACAGACAAACAGGAAAACAGCTACACACACACACAACAGGATGTTGTCCTGAATCTCCTTTGGGCCACCAAGCAGCTCCAGGATCAGGTCATCCAAATTACAACAAAATCCTTACTTAGTTCCAGTGGTATCTAGTCATGCAGATAGTTCAAGATGAATTGGGTTTTGATATATCTGTTGCTGATACTGCTACCACACCACAAGCAAAAAAATACATTCACTGCCATTGTATTAATGAAGGTTCGTTTTCTACTGATTTGTAAAACTGTCCACAGTGAGCTCTATGGAATATCCTGAGTAACCAAGATTGTACGTTCTAACATCAGCAGACGCCTAGCTGCTTCTCTAATTGCTCGATGATGCTAACATATACAGCAGACAGACAGTGAAGAGAACTTTTGCCTCAAATTTGACCACGCTGCTAACTCTACAGATGTTAGCTCTAGATGATGCTAATCTTCATTTATCAGAAGAACTTTCATTTGCCAGTTTTTTTACTCTGTTTCTGCAGCATCAAGCCCGGGTTGAGTGTGAATTTTCGAAGTTGAAACTTTTTGAACTCCTGCAGATATCTTTGCACCAGGTCGTGCTGCGACTTGACTTGCAAATCACCAAATCATAGTTTCAAGATTGTTAATTTGGTTTGCCAATTTTCTTTTTCTAGAGTGTAAAATTAGGCATTTTTCATCAGTTGAGGATCTTTGCTCTTTCTCCACAACCCAACTCTTACCTAGGAGTTACCCCACACTTCTGCTTGTTGCTGTTGAGCAGACTTGTGGGGTGCAAGTGACTTGCCTGAGGCTGCTGCCACCTACTGTAACTCAGTGAGTTCAGGTTATGGCCCAGTTGTGCAAAGAGCCTCTGGGAACTGAACCACTGAGCAGCAAAGCCCTGTGAGGAGCAGCTGGATGCTCTGCAGCAAACACAGTACATACAGTAAATAAGATAGTCAGGAAAAACTAACCTGAAGAAGGTGACAAAAAACTGCACCAGGTCCATGATGCTGTTGTGCTGAGAGAAAGCAATCTGTTGGAAAAGGGAAAGAGCAGAGAGGAAAAGACAGTGTATCAGTGTAAATATATACAGTTAACATATACTGAAAGTTCAAAATCTGTGGCCCAAAATGTAAAAACCAACAACAAAAACCAAACACACCAGACAAACTAAAACAGTTATGAATATTTTCTTATGCTGTAAAGAAATTTCCCAGAGCCAAACATGTCATGTCATCAAAAGTAGCAAATCCTCACATTTAAAATGCTTGGCATTTTTGCTGGATTTATTGATTACCTTTTGTATGTGTGCATTAATGTGTGTTAGTGCTCTATTCTTTCTTCCTTTAAACCTTTACTATTTAAATACAGAACCAAAATCACATATCACAATTACATAAAATCACACCTGTTGGGACTCCACAGATGAATTTGGGTGATTGAACTTTTGTTAGGAGACTGCATTCTCTTTTGTGCCACAATCCTGCCATTGAACGCAGCATTGGCCTGTCTGAACTGTGACCCGGATGTCACCAGGTCAATAAAAAGGTCAGCGATGCTTTGTTCACTCTCTTTTCTCCCGGAATCTTTCATTGCAGCAGACAGCTCGTGGCTGTTCCCCTCTCAGTGTATGCTCACCAGCAGATACCCAACTGAACTCTCCCCTCCTGGCTTTGCCGTGTAATCTGCTCGGAGCAGAAACTCGCAGTCCCCTGATCTACCAAAGTGCTGCCAAGGCCTATTAGATCTCTGCAACAAAGTTTAGCGCAAATGGCTGCCTGCCAGCTAACAGAGTACAAAGGAAGTTAACGCTGAGCTGGTAGCCACATTTTAAGTTGATGTTAGTTATGTTATGCTCCACACAGACAGAGTCTCTGCATGCTAACTAACTCCTTTTAAGCACCGTTATCCTAAACAGACCACAAACATACACCTCTAGTTTGACGCAAACACAACCACACACACGGCGGAGAGAAACTTTAAAGCTCCCGCTTCACATGTTCCTTTGTTTCTGACCACGTGGGTTCATGCTCATGCACACGAGACATTCGGAGGCAGAACAAAGAAACATACACACATTCCCTTTGGCATGCATCCAGACCTGCACGCATGCACACACACTTTTTGTTCTGTAGTTTATTGTGTGTTTTTGCTTGGTTTATCTTTTTAAATAAATGCTTGTGTATAATTATACTGGCCTCTTTGCTGCACAAGATTGAGTAATTTGCCAACCTCTTTTATGTTGAACTCCACATCCTTCAACCTACCAGCTATTAATGGTAATTATGGTTATAGTTATTAATTTAATTATTAATCTGAGTTCCAAATTGATAGTTTAGTATATTTTATGAGATCATTTCTCTTCTTTAAGAAGAGTGGTGCCCCTGAGGACTTTATTAATTAAAGTTATTTAGGATTATCTTTGATTATCTTTCTGATAACCATAATTAATTGATCACACCTAAACAAGTGGGTGTTCCCCCAAATCATTGTAAATCCCAACACACCTAAATAAAGTTAGACAAACAAAGCTCCAGGTTAAGATTAAAAATACATCAGGCCAGAGGTAGGTGATGAATAGTTTTGAAATTAACAATTACCTGTCTTAAACTGATTGAGGATGTATTCCATATCTGTAGTATAGATATTGTTTGCACAAAGCAACCAAAACACTCGGCCCTTATGTAACTGTGCTTTTCCTTAACATGTGTTATAGAGCATCATGTGAAACTGATGCAATAACTGTGGATGAACATCTTTCTTACCTAAGGCCAATGTTCAGACCTCTTACATAATTTTATTTCTGCCAAATACATTCTCACATGCTCTCTATCTCCTTGTCTGACACTCACTAAGAATACAATACAAGCCACCACCCATATGGTTTGTAGGTTATTATAAGATTAGCCTGTGAAAAAAGGTTTCTAGCCTTTTGTGCTCTCCAGTATTCTGCAGCACTTTGTTCAATTGAAGTCCGACAAACCTGCTGGATGCTACAGCACCACTAAATCCACTTACTGCACCATCCATCATCATGTTTTCTGTTCTGGGATGCTGGTGCAGTGTGTGGCCCTCTGCTGTCCTGAGTCACAGATGGGATACATGTTGACTCAGACATCCTGCGGGATTATTTTAAAGGGTCAATTCACCCAAATTACAAAAGAGAAACAAACATATTGTGCCATTTAGTCCCCGTGGTATTTAGTCATGCAGAGTTTCTGGTTTTAAGTACTGAGATTTTCAGACTGAATCATCTGCCTCCACCTAAATACAATGGAGATTAATTGAATTTTGAACTTAATAGAAACTTGACTTTCCAGAAACAACATCCTGTCACTTGGGATAATCCACAGACATTACTGGTAGTTCCCAAAGTAGTTTACAGTTAGGTCTATGACTAGATTCACCACAGCAGGTCGTTTCTAGGATGTGTTCTTTCATATGTTTCTTATTGGCAATTAAATTTATGATTTTCAAATCACAGTTTTGTTTAATTCTGACCTTGTGACACCTTTTGTGGTATGTAGTTTATGTTGTTAGTTTTTGACTCATTGTTGTTGCTGCTTATCTTGTCCAGGACATTCTTGAAAAGGAGATTTTTAATTTCAATGAGGGCCCCGTGAAATTCAATTCACCTCAAATGCATTGTAGCTTAGGCAGAAATCTCAGAATTTCTCAAAACCTGGGCCAATGAAACCAAAACTATCTGCATGAATAAATACCACCAGGGCTAAGTAGCAAAATGTGCCTTTTTATGATTTAGATGAACTGAACCTTAAAATGAAACATATGCTTTCTATGTCAACTAATGAAACGGACATATGGCACAAAAACCGTAATAAACTTTTCTCTCTCTCTCTCCATATATATATATTATTATTATTATGTTGCACCATTAAAATAAAAAATAAAAGTTAAATATATTTCCACTTCTTTCATCAGCATACACACCCACACATTGCTCACACACAACTATAAAACTATAAAAACTGTTTCTCACCTCTCACCTTATCTCATCCCTCAAAATAAAATAAAAAATAAAATAAAAAACTCTGCAATCTATCTTCATCAGCTGTTTGTGTTCACTGTATGTGTGCGCTGTTTTTGTGCATCTCAGTATATGAGAGATGCACCCTGCTGCTTCAGAGCAAAGTTTTGGCCTTCAGCTATAAAAACCTCCTGAAAAGCCATTGTTGTCCATGTTTAAACTCCCTCATGTTAAGAGGATTAATTATTACAGGAATAATTGATTTTCCATTCACTTTTCTGCCCTGTAGGAACAGAACAGAGTTTTCTCACAGACACCTGATGTCTTGTTTCTAGACAGTTGAAGGAGGATGTACATTCTGAGATAGATGCACACAGCAGAACAAGGTACTTGTAGGACATAGCTAAGCCTGGCAGTAAAATGTAATGGCCAAGCTCAAGACCACAACCAAAAGTGGACCAAAGACAATTTCTTAACCAATTTTCTGAAAGAAACGCTGAAATATGGGGTGTATAGATGCCACACGAGCAAAATTCTTGCCACCACTCCAGAGACCCAAATCAATTCCTATAAATGGAACCTGCAGTTTCGTTGCAGGTTTCAACAAAAACAGAGTCATAGACTTAGCAAATCCTACTGGCTGGTCGTTGGTTGAGTTGGTTGTTTTCATTGATGAAAACTCAAGTGCAACACACATTGGCCGCTACACATAGCGTCACATCATTTGACACCCGTAGCGCACATGGTACAGAAGCACAGAAGTAGCCAAGGTACCATAGCCATGATGCCCGATGTGGGGAGTAAAAGTGTCAGCATTACTGCCTTTCTGGAGCACCGACATGTGTCAACATTGAAATACAACAGTGGGGTATCCGAACGATCTGAAGTGCATTAACCTGGGAGAACGCCACTTATGTGTGGACTTACTTAGAAAACAAAGAGTCTGGTGTGTGTTGACCTAAATGGAATGGGAAAATACATCACCAAATCTAAACTGTACAAGGCTGTGTTGCAATAACAAAACAAGGGACAAAGCCCCGATCAGTGAATTGTAGATGTTGGGATGTGTTCATATTCAAGTTGTAACGATCAGGTTGCAACACTGACCCTTTAACAGGGATAAAATGTAAGAGTAAGTAACTTGACATTTATGATGTCTAGTTCTCAGAACCTAAATGACAAAATAAGTTACTTGTCAGTATCTTCCAAGATCAACCAATATGACTGTTCCAAAAACAACTGACTTCCCTGATCTGCCACCTCTATGGTTAAGATTTGATGAGGTTTAGCCAAGTGAAACTACTTGGTTAGGGTTAGGAAAACATCGCTGTCCTGGTTAAAAGAATTTAATGTTGACTGGTGGCATGAGACCAGACCAAATCACAGTCTCTTGTGTCAAAGTACTACTAACTATCTATTCCTACCTCCCCCCAAAGATGTTTTACGACAGTATAACAACGTCACACTTCTTTCACTTTTGCTACTTTGACAGTAATTTAAGTACATGCCAGTATTAACAAAAGTATACTTATTTATATTTGAAAAATATTTCTGTGAAAAAACAATTTAATAATGCTTTTCTGGCTAAATAAAGACCCTATAAAAAAACATTAAAAAAGTTATGTACATTCATTATTTTCATAATGGAAACTACTGCTTATACTTTGGAATCTACAGTGTGTTAGAGCAGAAGCAGACATTGGATGACATTGACTTCAGCTTCCAGCTTACTGTGGATGAGGACATGCTTTGTAACATTTTGTTGTTTACTCGGCTGTCAAGTCTTTAGTGTGAAAACTAAGTTCAGGATCTAATAAGTTCCTAATAATGAGGCTGCAATTTAACTTTAGACGTCTTCACATGTTTCTCAGTGAGCTGTTTCATAAGATATCAACCCTGTCAGGCAGAACTGAACTCTTTTATTCATTTTAATTTTTACATTAAGAGGTGCATAGTCACATGTATATTTCATTTTAATTGCCTTAAAAGACTCAAAGTCTTGCATTTTCTGTTATAAAACTTTAAGACAACGTGAAAGTGGTACAGCAGAGGCCACCGATGTGCAAATTAGCATGTGACATCATCTGATCCTCATGACAGGTGGACTGCCAAAGATCCACTTTGAAAATCTGTAAGAACCCTGAGCAGCACTGCTTCTAACAGGGACTATAAAGTATAAAAATACTGATCACAGGCATCACAATACATTTGACAGCAATATATTTCAAGCATGTTCGACATGGGGATACCTTTAAATGGCCCTAATAGCCGGAAAGGCTGTGTCTTTGTCTTTGGTGAATCCTCTGAGACTAGTTGGGAGGGGAAGAGAGAAAGAAATGGGGCAGAATGGGCTTAAGAGGTTTACCGGCATTTGTGCAGCAGGTAAAATGGCCTGACAGTGAAAAACCTGCAGAAAAGCTGATTTTGGTCCAGAGGGATGCAGCATTAATACAGGCATCAGGGAGAAAAGAGTCTGGCTTTGCATTCAGGCCTCCAATACAACAATTTACATCATAACCCCCTGACAATATAAAGACTTATCACAAATGTACACACATGCACATATACTGCAAGAAAATGGATAAACATACATTCAAAAACTAATGCAACAAATAACTATTCATAACAGGTAAGACAATTGTGGACCAATTGTGAACATTATACTTATTATAGTAAATTAATACATTCTCTATCATTCCTCCTAATTTATTTTTCACACACACACACACACACTTTCCAGTCCCACACCAACTTCAGCCAACAGCCATCATTTCAATTTACAACAACTGCAGTCGTTAAACAACTATAATCAATAAGCTGTTTAGACCACACCCTTTTCTTCCTGATCCAACACCACTGCAGAGCCACAAACCCACAAGTCTGAAAGCATTACAAATACAAACACATAAGCATGACACAAGCTAAATGCACACAAAAGAATGTAAACATTATCATAAACATGTAATACTTAATGCAATCCAATAATCCTGAAAAGTATGTACTCTATGACTGTGTCATAGAGGTGGTGAATCTGTTCTATGGTCATTTCACAAGCTACACTTTTTTGTCAAAACAAAACATTCTGTCTCTCTGATTTATTTTATAGAAAAAACTGTGCAGGATATAACTGTTGCTGTTGCATTTACATGTACAGTAGAAGACTGCAATTTTGGAAGCAAGGACTGTTGCACAGTGTCACAGTTTGAGTAGTTTGTTACCATAGCAACACTCGCCACTTCCTTACACAAAACTGGTAAAAGTAAGACAATATCTTAAATTATTTACTGATGTCCTAATATAAATCGCTGTCTACTACTGTTAAGTACCATATTGGCTCAAACATAAGACAATATTTTAATCTGGAATTTACAGTGAAATTAAGTGTGGTCATATTATATGTGAGGACTAAACATACATAAAATATTCTTTTTGAGTTGAGAGAGTATCGGTATAACACCGGCTTCTACACAGAGTGTTGTGTTGGGCCTCGCCGCGCACGTGTGCAGAACACAGACAGTGGCCTAGTTGGGAAGGGCAAAGCTTTGACCCGAGGCCTGAATGGGAAACAAAGGCAGGACAGTAGAACAGCACCAAATCTCCATTCACTTCATTCACACTTAGGTGTAAGATTGATGCGAGATCCAGGTGGAAGCCAATGCGAGATCTCAGTTGAATCTAAACACAGGATTCCTATTGGACGAGACGCGCAATACAGCGCATGAAATCCCAGCGCACAGCTATGAAGTCATCACCTCTACCTCTACCTGCAGAAGGAAGAGACACGGACTGAACGTTTTCTTTATGGAGAGCAAGACCGCAGCCGAGCCTCTCTCCCCACCAATGTCGACTACTGCTTCCCTCCACTGCCATTCAAAGGCGTTCTGCTGTTGAAACCACCGACAGTGCTGACCGACCCCACACAACAGACATTATATGTTTGCTGATTGTTGTATGCTTATTGTGCTTAGACTAGACGATGGTGGTTGTTGGCTGAAGTTATTGTTAATCAGTGCTAAGGTTAAATAAACGCTATTGTATCTTTAAAAGGCCAGTTGCCTGTGGTTATTGTGCGTACATGTTGTAATGACAGCTGGTTGTGACGGTCAGTGCTCGGATTCACCCTTCACTGTCCACTATTATTAATGTAAGATGGTACTTTAAATATCAGCATTTTTAGGTGGACAGCCACTTTGAGACTGTTTTTCACATTTGGATATTGGTCCCTGATCCCATGGTGGTGCCCCATAATTATTAATCCATATTAATAATTTTGTTATATAAATAATTTGATTAATATTCATAAATATCTTTGATATTTTGCTAATAACCAAACCTGCCCTACCTGAATCCCAACAGTTGCATTATGGGTTGTTTGTAGCCTTAAACCTGCAATACCTTTTTAGCCACTTGGGGGCAGCGAAAAATGTTGTGAACACACAGTGACATATCATCACCTTTTAAGTTGATATGGTGAACTTGTTAGCAAACAGTTTCTTATTTACATATCTAGCAGGTACGGAGCAATATTATCATTCATTTGGAGTCGTGTTTGTGTCCACCTGGCGACGTTAGCTCTGATTTTGGTCTCTACAGACTCCTGAGGGAAATATCCGACTCTATAGCTGCAAAATGCTCCACTATGTTCAGCAGTTAGTCACTAACTTGTGTGTGTCTGCTGTTGGTCCTGAGCAGGTAGTGTACAGTGGGTTCGTAGAGCTTTTTCTCTGAAAACAGTTGCCTGCTGCGCCCGAAAACAACACTATGAGCGGTGAAAGTGAACCAGAACAGTAAAGTTGTGGGCCAGACAGCTAAACAATGATATAAATAATAATATATACTCAATATGAAGCTCCCTTAAGCCGAGGGGAGCTGCAGAACCGGGTGATAGTTCTCTGTGGGTTCATCACTAGGAGTGACCCCTTTGACATTGTCATTTGACACATTGTTATTATAAAAATATCGATTATAGCCACTTTAATCTTGCTAGGCTAGCGAGTTTGTCTGTTTATAGTGTTTCTTTTAGAGTTAATCAGTCCTAAAAGTTTTCAATTGGTTCGGTTTAAGCTATAGGAGTTCCCGCCGGCTTGTGTAATGTGTGACAAGTGAAAATGTGTCAAAGGGTCTCCCGAATCATCTGTTAGGCAGCTAGAAATTAACGGTGTCACAGAATGTCAAGATATAGGAGCTCAAACTATTTGACAAAGTTTGTGAAAGCACGCTTAGTCTTCTATGAATGGGTAGGAGGCACTCTGACGCTTTTCGGAAACACAACTTAAGTTTAAGAAGGTTCCTAAGATTTTACGATCATCTTAGCCATGAGATTTTCTCTCTCTCAGAAAGGGACCCAGATCAATAAGCTGAAGAACTGTTTGCCTTATGTGTTTCCTGAACTCACTGGAAATGCCTGAAATGTGTCCTTCAGTATATTCACCTCTAAGATTTTAATGACTCCAGTGTTAGACAGATAAATGTAACTAATGCAATAAACCAAGTGTTTAATGTGGAGATTGGAGCTTCTGCAACAAGGTGTGATGACTCTGCTGACACAGAGTTGGTTCTGATTCAAAAGGCAAGTAGAAGAAATACTGCAGGGAAGATGACCACAGATGGGACTTCTCTAACAGACTAATAAATACTGAAATAACCTACACATTATGGCACACATATAAAAAAACAGCAGCTGTATTCCTTTTCTATAGAATATAATTGTTTTGAGATCAGGGGTCAACTGACTGTTCAGGGGGGATATTTTTTTAATCTTGAAGCTAGAACTGCAATTACTACAGGAGAAAGCGTGAGAATAAGAGAAAGGAACTGAGGGAGGAGAGAGAGGCAAAAGATGAGAGAAACAGGAATGACGTAAAGAGGACTCCAAGGACCCCGATTCTTCAGTCCAGTCATTACTGAGGGCCAACGGTGGCCTTCGGGGGACAAACTCACGAGCTGTGACAGCAATGGGCTGCCTTTTATTTCCCTAACCCTGAGCCAAGGGCCGCTTGTTAAAACCTGGAATGAAAGAAAGTATTTGGCTAATCAATAAGGGAAGGGAGGGGAGAAAAAGAGAAAGTCATAAGAAGTATGACACAAGTGAAAAAGAGATGAAAACAAGAAGAGAAGCTGATGCAGATGAATGGAAGACTGGAGATGATGAGAGGGGAGCAGGAGAGAGGATGATGGTGGGTAAAGATAAAGGAATCAGTTCATTTACTCTTCTCACTTAATCCTCATCAGGACTGCAGGCTGCTCATATACACTGGGTAGAAGGCAGGAAGACAAGCCTGGAAAACCAACCATCACTGGGACAACACTGATAGACACTCACTCATAGCTACAGAAGATGAGGAGCAGAGGAGCATGTGATTATTCCTTTCCACACTAGGAAAAACATACAGTAGCTGCACTGGCCTCTATGGGTCTGTTTTTGCTCTCAAGCCTCTGACCACAGCCAACATCACAGCTGGGTGTGGTCAGGTGTGGTCTATTTTAATTGTGACCACACCCATGTGTAATGTAATAGCACCACCACGATACACACTGCTGTAGAGGGTGTGGAAAAAATATATACTAGCCACCACTAGTTGTTAGTGCAAGCCAGATTATGAGACTGGGTGCAGTTACTCTTTAAGTCTGAAGTATGACAGTTAAACATTAATCAATGACATCATTAAATTAAAAATAATAATACGATTAGAATAATAATTTGATTAGAAACTGTACTTCCAAAAGAAATGTCACTTCAAAGTCCAGCGTCTGTTTTTTCTGAGCTTTTTATCTTTAGAAACCGTCACTGAAGTTCACCTTCTTTTCTGACACAATTGTGTTGAATTTTTTCTATGCCTCTTTTACACCTTTTTTTGGTCTAACTCTACAGAGCCTAGCAGGTGTAAGATAGGGAAATATGTGATGGTTCCATCCAATCATTAATTTGAGTGTTCCAATAACAAATGGCTCCCTCAAATGACAAATTATTATGCTCAATATATGCATTTAATTCCTTCATTTTAGTCATTAATTTTCTCAAATTAACAATTCCCAACCATGAAATACTAAATTATGCTATCACATTAGTACAAGATCAAAATCAAACTATATTAAATTCAACGGTCTAAAGTGAGATTGTTGAGAGGCAAAAACAAAAGGAATGATAACAGTTTTACAGACATTTACATCATTTAATCCAGAAGGAAATGAAATGACTGTGCATGCTTCTTATTGTGACTTTGGGTAGTTTGTGTTTTCCCTGTCAAACAGGTTTAAATTAGGCCAAGGCAATTGTGCAGTACTCTTATTATACAGTGATTTTAGTGGAACTTATGTACCCTACAGTATTCACAGCTATTGGTTTTATAAGTAATAATGTTTAGGACACACATGTTAACATCAGCATGTTAGCAAATGTACATGTGAATTTTCCAGGGATTAAAATGTGTTTACCACACACACTCTTCCTCTGCATTTACATATTCATGAGGACCTAATGACCAAAGTGAGGCAGTTGCCAAGTGCCACTCCACCTACATGGTATGCAAATGTGTCCAGCTCTGCCATATGTGTGCACTTGTTTGGAGAGCTCACAGATGTAGCACATTTTAACACGAGCTTAAGACCCACTGCTGCATCAATCTGCAGCTCAAACTCCAGTATCAAACTGCAGTGAAAACACAACATGTAACACCTGAACAGTCAGAATGTTTGATTTCTGTTCACTCTGGAATGTGTAATGTCGTCTTCCATGTTGTCATGTACAATTCTATCACTCACTAATCAGTCACCATCAGTAACTAACTTAAGTCTGTTCAAACAGTCAAATGACAGTGGCTTGTGAAAATGTCTCTTTAAATGAACTCAAAGTGTGAATAACATGTTTATGCAGTATATTACGTAAAATTACACCACTATTTTTGGCTGGACAGCAGCAAAGCAGTGCCAGCCTTATAAACGCAAAGGTCTGTCCCTGAGTGAGTGAGTGAGTGAGTGAGTGAGTGAGTGAAGTTACAGCGTTGGTTGGTCCATTGTGGTACTTTCCCCATTGGCTGTTGCCCTTTCAAAATGAATAGGCGCGAACGTTAGTTACGTACCGTAACTCCAGATTCTATAAGTATAGGTGCAGCCCTCTAAGGCTATTTCTAGTTCACCCCTCGCTCGCACAGCACTGAGGACTTTTAGTCTACACCCACTTACTACGTGGGCCCCACCTCGGTCTCACCTTGTGTATAAGGTGACAACAGACAATCAACTCCCAAAAAGCTAGTTAAAGGAACCAGTTGGGCCCATTTGCTTAGAGTGCTGTGCCTACTCCGAATCTGGAGTTATGGTACGTAACTAACGTTCTAATTCGAATAGGCTTCGCCCTCTAAGGCTATCGCTAGTGGACTAAGAGCGAAACAGGATGTGGTCCATGCCCCACTGGGGCTAACCACAAGCACAAACACACCCACTTCACGAGAAACCAATAATCAGTCCATGCCTCGCCAATGTATCACAGTGCAATGGCGCATCACAGTACATTATGACACAGACACAGTACAATACCTGATATTCACCATGAGGGAATGAGACTGGAAAACATAAAAACTACTGCTGTGGGAAGCGTAGCCAATGGTTATGCACTGCAGAGCAGCAGAGAAAATAGCTCTCCAGCCACTGAGAGGCATGAGGGAGAGCGCACAGTTATAGCACCCCAAACAACAACCACTCTGTCGATACTGTGAGTCATAGAAAAACTAGAGACATCCCGCAGACAGAAACGAATGAAAGAGCAGGGGGAGTTAAGAGATTATTAGTGTAGAACCATGTAACAATGAAAATAAATGGTAATAAATGTGATGTTACTAGATTAACCAGCAGAGAGAGAGACAGAGAGATAGATCGAGAGATATTTTTTACATAAACATTTTTGATGAGTTGTTTCAGATAAATTTTACTATCAGAGTACGAGAAATATTTCACTGAGCGTTAAAATATTATGCTGCCTAAATATATTCTAATTATTATTTGTAATATTTATCATTTCGCCAGTTTCTCATGTTCCAAACTCAGAATGGTGCACTGCACCGGTGTTTGAAGACCTGCAATTCAACCAATAAGAGCCCAGTCAGACTAGAAAGAGGCTCAGCAAAATTCATTTGCTGGTCCTCACAAAATAGGTGGAGCTCGAAGCTTAGTGATGTAGTGACTATTTGCAGTGCAAGTTGATGATCTACTACCAGTCACTAACTGGACATTAAGTTAAAGTTTATTCAAGAGATGTATTTGTACCATCAACTCCTGCTGCAGATTATGCTGCATCTCTTTTGTGGAGCAGTTTATACTTTTTATAATTTGTGGAGCACAGACGTTTTACATTAAACTCTCCATTCCCTCAAGGGTCAGAGCTGTCAGCGGTGCTAATGTATGTGTGAAAGTTACCTTGCCTCTACAAGCGAATGCACTGATCACAGGGATTCCATTGAAACAATGATTTTTTTCCCCAAATAAATGCTAGTGTGACCAGGCCCTAACACATACCATGTATGTATTCCCAGGACCAGCCTAATTTGTCCTGATGTTGCTGATGACTGCTGCTGACTTCCTGCCTCGTCAAATGGGCAGCACTCAGCCTTTCCTCTTCTCTTCCCCCCTATGGAACATAATACTGCCTCAATGAGATGCATCAGATAGACCCTGCTCCTCATCTGTCTGTGTGTGTGTGTGTGTGTGCTGGTCAGACAGTTAACCGTTTCAGCTTCTGTTTCAACCGAATAAAGGACACTGACATGATCAGAGACGTGTGTGTGTGTGTGTGTGTGTGAGAGAGTATGTCAGATATCTGATTAGGAGAGGCATCCTATTTAATGATGACAGGCACAGAGGATAAATAAGTGACTGAGCGGCAAATCAAATCAACCGACCACTCACACCAGCACTGACATTCGTCTGCAACAAAATGGCTGCTCACCTCTGACAGAAGGCTTTTAATCAGCTGGCCTATAGGCTGAGATGCATGGAGGGACGTAGACAGGGAGGCAGAAGATGCGGACAGATGGAAGTGGACATGAGAAGAACCGTGTGTTGTTCAGTAAAAATTACAAATGTGGAGCAGAAACTATTTTTTCTATTTTTTCAGCTAAGTGTGTTTTGTTTCCTGCTGTCGTTTTTAATTTAGTGTCTCTGAAACAGAGTGGAAACAAAGGGCTGTTCATCGCAGTCGATTTTCAAGTTATTACAGTCCTCTCTTGTTGAGATAACATTTTCTGCTAAATTACAAACAGAGATGTTCAAATTAGAAACAGTTATGGTCCCAAGTTATACAACTTCTGGCTAAATTAACAGTTAGTTCTTTCAAAACAGAAAGATGGAGAGAAACTGGGTCATGTTCCCATAATGTTTGTAGGCTCAATCAATAAAACATGATTTTTTGATTAGAAACAAATCCAGGCCAGTCCTTGTTTGTGGAAAAATTGTGTCAAAATTAACAACGTAACGAACTGTGACCCTAAAAACCGAGGCACATACCGAACCGGGATTTTTGCTGTTGTTACACCCATAAACTTGACTATTTCCTGTTTAGTTAAAACACTGAGTATTTAGCATCTTTTTCACAAAATGGAGACATACTTGTGTTAACAGCTAAAGGGATCCTAAATAATGTCTGGGCCGATGCTGTAACTCGCCCCTGCATACATTTAAACCAGGAACATTCTGGTAAATGTCGTGTCATGATGGTGAGTGCAGGAGAGCGAAGATGAAGGTGCAAGGTCAGTGTGACAGAACCAATCAAAATCTGTTTCAGCAGAAGGGCCGATCCCAACACCTCCCTCTGCCTTACAACCAGCCCCTACCTCCCAGCTGACGTCAGGATGCCGCCAGGGAAACACTCACAGGTCACATTAGTGTCTGTGCATATACTGTATGTGTGTGTTTTCATGGATTTCTACCTTTCTGAGGACAAATTTAAGTTTTAGACCTGCTAGGTAAGGACATTTTGCAGTGAGAACTCTATTTTTACCTTTTCTCCCAACATAGAATGTTGTGTGCAAGTCCGAATGCTTTATCAGTGTTTCAACTTGGCTGATTCAGATCTAGCGTTCTACATGTAAGACTTTTTACCCATTCTGGGAGACGTTTCTTGTCTGCCAATTTTCCTGTCTCTTTGTTGCATGTTGTTTAGGTATCTACTACTGTGCCGCTTTGCTATCATACAATACTAGAAAAAAGACATCATTAGCATGGCCACAAGAGGTCGTTTTAAGGGTTTGAACTAATGAACTAATGACTATTGCTGATGTATTTTGGATGAGTACAGCCTTAGTGAAAAAGAAGAAGAGAGCCAACCAGCAACACAAACCACAGGTCGCAGGGTTGCAGTGTCACGGGTGTACATGGGTCTAAATGCTTTTGCGTGTGGGGCAAATGTTGAAATCTTTGTTCTTTGGCAAAGACATGAAGAGGCTTTCACAGAATAAGAGAAAGGAGATAAATATAGAAATAAAGTGAGAGAGGGATACATCATGTGCTGTAAGTGAAGCAGTGCCCTGAGTCTGTCAGAGAGTCAACGACAGACTTCAGACCAGCAGAGGCCTGCAGTGCAGCTAGCCAAGGGGTCCCTATGAGTTAGAGGAGGACCTGACATCCAGACCGTGTGAAGTGAGTCTGTGTGTCAGTGTGTGTGTTTGTGTTTCACTGCCACAAACAATAACTCCAAATTTGGTGTTAACACAGGTTGCCCAACTTTCACACATACGCAGCTAAAGGGTTAGATCGGTAAGATTCTGTGAGTAAGCAAGATTTACTTTCAGTTATGATCTCTGATATTCAAAATACTATATGTTCACTACACCCCACAATAAGAACGTGTTAGAAGAAATGGCCTTATCGGCTTTATGAGTACAAATGCTAAATCTTGAGAAAGTCAGAGAAAAAGTCATAGTGTAAAATAAACTGGGGTTTATCCTGTTGGAAGCATGAATGCGCTCAGTACATCTTACTACTCACTACTTGCCTTTTAGATTACAAAATACACTACTTAAGTTGACAATTTGTGAGAGGGTCCCAAAAGAAAGCCCATATAGACTGTCCAAAAACAAAATAGTTCATCATCAGTAATTTCATGGCAATCTGTCTTTTAGATTTTGGCATTTTTCATGAACAATTAAGAATTTTAGGCTGATAGTAACACTTGACAATGGTAAACGTCACAGAATGAGCAAAAATATTCCTCCTCTGGGGACCATGAATATTCACAGCCAATTTCACAGACATCCAGCCACTGTTTATTGGTCAAGGAGAAAGTTTGACCTGACGGTGGCAGTAAACAAAAGGTCAGAAGGGCATTAAAATAATTTGAAATCATCCCCCCAGGGAGTAATGAATAACTATTCCACATTTCCTGACATCTGGCCAGTACTTGTCGAGATCTGTTGCTGTGAGGTGTTTGTGCTCTCTCTCTTCAGCCTTCATGTTTGTACACGTGTGTGTGTTTGTGTGCATGCTATTTTGTGTGCACCTGTATATGTGTGTGCGCGCGAAGGTCTATTAGATCAAATATATCAGACCAGGTCATTACCAATTCTCAGGACAATTTCTCATTCTCACCCTGTTCTGGAGTCGGAAGCCACCAAGGTTACAGGGCTGGACGTTGAGTGCTTCTCATGTTACACACAGGCACATCTGACATGGCGGCAAGATAGGCCTCATCGTGGTAATTATCATATCACCTTTCAACCAGCAGATATATGGAGCTCTGATAATGTAGCATTAATGGGAAATGCATATGAGGGGAGCGATCGATGGACAAATGACCCATAACGAGGCGCATACACCAAAACGACTACAAGCTGTGACTACAAGTGATAATACAAACTGATTGGGATTAAGTTTCCAAATTATGTTTCCACTTGAAATGACAAGGTGACCTTTTATCTTTTAGCAGCACTAGCCTAAACTGGTCATGGCTTTATTTCTTGCTGCTCAGTAGGCCCTCAACATATGATCAGTAGCAGAATCGCTTTAACTAAGTGGGAGTATTATTTGTTTGCACAAAAAGAGCAAAGATGCCAAACCTTATGGCAGTAGTACCTTACAACACACACTCACATTTTACACCTCTCCGCTACGTTCAATCAGCTTCAAGTTCAAGACCTTGTTTGTCGGTGACTGCTTCATGAGATGACAGCTGTCTGTCATGTAACGTCCCATTATGGACAAAAACAAACAAAAACAAAGCCTTATATTTTAAATATTATTCATATCATAAATCTAATTTTTCAAAATAACCGTTACAGTGAGGGATCATTTCACATCTGCAAGATGATTTCAATTCTGTATTTTCCCTTTAACTTTTACCTGAATGCTAATGAAACCTAGCAGATACTGTAGTCCTTCCCATTTATCGTTCTTCCATCCATCTCTCCATTCATCAGTCCATCCATCCATCCATCTATCCATCCTCTGCTTTACACCTTTATTTGTCTCCAGACCTGATGTCCTTCTCCCTCAATCTATCAATTAGGCTGTCTCCACTTTCTCAACACTGGGCATTTTGACTGTACGGTAGTCTTAACATCAGTTAACCAGTCAGCCTGTCTTCACTCTCCCCTAATTTCTCCATTCTGTCACTTCTTGACTCCATCCATCAGCACACACCCCGCACCCTGCATGACAGTCATCTTAAAATATCACCGCTAAAAGTCTACTTCAATTTAATGGATCATAAGGCTGGAGCGTTTATAGTTTAGTGTGTGTGGCTGCCGCCTGGAGATTTAATCCAGTGCTGCATAATTGATGGAGAAACATTGGAAAACTCACAGATCATTAAATGTGATAGCAGATTTGCCAAACACTTTTCAGAATAGTTTATGCTCAACGTCCTGTCAGGGCTATATGTTCTGCAGAGAGACAGCTCCTGAAAATTGCCGATGATGATGACGATGATGATGATGCAAATCATACTTTGTGCTTTACCTTGTTCATCCAAACATCTTAACTGACATACTTAGGAATGAGATTCAATATAATGGCTGTAAATCCCTTGCAGATTGTTTCTGTTACTTTCTGCAGATCTCAACATGCCGGACCTGACAGTTATATTAAACTTTAATCATTTTTACATGAAAACCTTTTTTAAACTTTGGAAATTCCATAATTAAAGGCATAAACTGTGTTGTGAAAATAGAGATTTCGTTTCTGAATTCAATTTTTTTATTATCAATCTATTTTAACACAAAAGCAGTTTTTAACTTGCATACTGTACTGTACAACTTGTAGGTGAGAAATATTGTTACATTTTAAGAGTAAATGTCACAGTGAAGATAATAATACACTTTATTATTTATGTCTTCTGTTATTTAAAAAATTGAGAAAGAATTTCAGAATATTCCCTCAGCAATTACAAGATATATTCATTTCACCAACATGGTTTATTGGAAACTGATGCTTGTCAAACAAAAGGTTTGAGTAACTACATCACATGGTGTCTTAGTATGAGTGTCAGCATAACTTGACAGTCTTTAAAATATAGTATTATACTGAACAGACGTGCATCTTGTATTTTATTATTCACTGATTATTGAATAACTTTATTATTCCCAAAGGAAAATTGATTTACAGTGTGGGCACAGAAATAATAAACTTACAAATTAAAAACAAATTAAAGACACAAGTAATTTAATAGAGCACTTGCACAATGCAGTGAACTGAACTGCATTTAAAACATTGTTGTGAAAGACAACAAATGAAAAGTATAATTAATTTTGTGAACCCAATGCGATGAACATTCTTTTTCTTTCTTTGATTCAGATTTGTTAAAGATGAAGGTAAATTAGACAACCAACCTAACTCTTCGGTGGTATTTTCCTTCCTGTAAATCAAACCCGATACACTGAATTTATCACCTGCTTCACGTCATAAGTCACCATCAGCACCACCACTGCCACCATCATCATCGCCCAAATCAGCAGCAGAGTTCTCTTTCTGTGGCCACATAATGTAGCTATTAAACAGAACAAGAAGAACCGTGAGCTCAGGGCTCCAAACTGCGACCATTTAGTTCCATTTTGTAGCCATTTTTGGAGACAGTGCTACTAATTTTTTTTAACTAGAAGCACCAGTGTGACTTGCAAATTCCCGCCGTTTTTGTTTTGTTTTTTAAAATAGTCATCGTATATCATTTGAAACACCAGAGGGAGCGAGAATTGGTGTGTGTTTGTGTAAGCGTGTAGTACTCATGTTGTAGGGACATAAATCTGTGTACACAGTCCCATTGTGGGGACTCGCCTTCCTTGTGTGTGTGTGTGTGTGTGTGTGTGTGTGTGTGTAGCTACCTGTGTCTGGTCTGTAAGTGCTCTCGCTTGGCCCTTTGGTGACAATGAAACGAACTATCGATTCATTTTTCAAAAGAAAAGATCATTCAGACCGTCCTATAGTCGGACTGGCCATCGCGAGACCCGGGAGAAATCCCGGTGGGCCGGTCGCTCTGTGGGCCGCTTGAGCAGCCCATTATAGAAAAACAAGAGCGAGAGATGCATGTCGTCGGCCAACATCCTCCTCCAATACCAGTTCAACTGTTAGTCAAGGTTTTGCAGCTGAAGCCATAAGAGAGAAGACAACAGGGATAAGATAAGCAAGGTTTGGGGTTGGTTAGTTGGCCATTTAGCTGCATCGGGTGCCTTTTGTTGTAACATCAACTTTTCATGTAGCCGATGCGCTCGTCAATGGCACTTTTCATGAACCGACCAAACGCAGCCTTGATGGGGCAGGACATTATAAAGAGGTTGACGTGCTACAGTAAACTTTCGAAATGTCAAACTCGTTGTTAAGCAATGAATGGTTATGGTTATTGACAAGGTTGTACTTAACATTAACAAATTAGAGAATAACCACCGAATTAATGAAGGAACACAACCTACAGAAATTAGAAATGTTGGTTGTGTGTTTCTTAAACTGCTGTATTGTCCAACTGGAATTAATACTATCATTATATAATTATTATATTTATATAATACTGACATTATACTAATATATTGAAATTATACTATTTATTTAATGTTATAATATTCTACTAATACAATAATTTATACTAGTTACTCATCCAGGTTGTGGATAGTGCATCCGCAGTGGACAGTAGCTTTAGCCCGAGCCAGAATGCCAGAGCCATTGTGCCAATGGATGGGTATCGTGTGCTCCTTCCAGCCAGCCACCTTCCCCTTGTTATATTTTACATCTATTTTACTAAGTTATTTTTGTAAATATTGTTCAGTAATCGTGTTTAGGCTACATGAAGTGTGGCGTGAGTTGCGTGGGTGGTGGTGTATCACCGGGTTATATTTATTACTGAATTTCTGTCTGTTAGAGCAACTTCATTTAGTTTTCAGTTACTTTAGTTGTCTTATTTCTCTGTTTAAGTATCTGTCTGTGTCTCCTTTCTGGGTTTACATATTGTTTGCCTGAAACATTGGAACAATTAGTCGATTAATTGGGTTAATCAATACGTTCATCCGCAATGGTTCCAGCTTCTCAATGTCAGGCTTTGCTGCTTTTCTATGTTTTATATGACTATAAATTAATTAGCTTTGATTGGGGACTCTTGATCTGGCAAAACAAGTCATTTGTAGACTTCACCTTGGGCACTGGGGACTTGTGATGGGCAGTTTTCACTGTTCTAGATAACAGTGATAATCAATAACGATTAAATTAATCAATAGCCCTTATAGCCAGCCTGTTGGCCTGATTTTTCCTATTCACTGATCAGTGGTGAGTTTTGGTAAAAATTAAATGCAATGAAGTTAAAATGATTGTAAACATCAATTTATGTTGTCATTATCCTTCATCCTCCTCACAACCAAACCCCATGTATCCTTCCCGCCCCTAAGCCTCTAACCTGGATCTTGATTGGCCAGCTGAAGTTGGACACATAGACGTAGAAGGTGATGTTGTGGTGAAGTCTGAAGTTGAACTTTTCACACGAGAAACTGTCACGGTGCTCCTTGATGTTGGTCCTCGCTATGATGGGCATCTCTTCACCTGAGATGGTGCCAGCTGTGAGGGACAGAGAATAGTTTGAGAGAAATATAGTAGAACAAAGTGTAAAAATGAATTACAAAAGGGGATACTTTCTAGGGTATAGAAAAACAAATCAATCAAGCACAGAACTATTTTGCTATCCTAGCAGTCTGACGCTAAAAGAATATCATTCACAAAGTAATTTACTAGCATCTCAACCGTGTTCAATGTCTAAGGCTAAAGGGACAAACAGTGATACCTTTCAGGGTGTTTATTGCATTTCTGCTCAAGAGCCTTCATTTATTGTAGAAAACCAATAGACAACATATCAAATGCAGCTCGTGGCTAGCAGTGTCTCTTTGTTTTCAACGAGAAATGTCACCAGAGGTCCTCTCAGAGGTGAAGGATGTGAGAGAGTAAACAAAACAAAAAACCCTGTCAGATAAGGAAAGGCATTGTAAGTTAACCTACCCACGTTCTATGGATAACAGCTCTTGCATAGGGTCGTGTGATATGACAACTGACACAATAGTGATCTGTCAACTGATAGAAACACTGTTTATACCTACCGCTGTATATCTCTGGTTGTATTAAACCATTGTGGACAAGGTTACAAATCAATGAGCAGAGCTGATTGTTTAATGGCAACACTGGATTTTACAGGAATTTTGTATCAACATGAGGAAGTACCTTGATTTTTTAGGTAGTTAACTGATTGCATTTCATAATGATGAAAACCATGATCAGACAACATGACATCTGTCACTTGAGATGAATAGAGATGTTAGATTTGGTAATCAGGGTCCTGCCAACACTTGGCTGAAAGACATGTCAAACCAATGACCAATTATCGCTTGCAGTCTTTTATGACATACATGATAAAGGTGATCGGGCAGGAGGGGCCAGAGACAGACTTCTGGGATCAGGAATGTCAACAGCCATGATTTCCCAAAGTAGTTTTAAATGTCAAAATAGGCGAAAAAGAATAAATGTTTTTACATGCCAGTCTCTCTAGCATCAGGATCTCTTGGCCGTGTGAGGAGTCCTAGACGCAGAATTGTCTTCCGCTGTAATACGCTCACTACATGAGACAAATTCTTGTGTCTGATGCTCATTTTAGACACCTCACCTTTTGTTGTATCAACAGTTTGACCATGTCTTTAGCCAAAAACGTGTATTCTCATCTATATTTCGTATTGAATTTCTAGAAATGTTACTATATTGTACATTATGGTAAAAGATTCCGTATATTTTGATAGAGGACTTTGTCCATATGCCCACACCCCCCTTTACTTTTTAATACTGAACATGTGACATAATTACTGTGACTCAACTGAGAGTAAAAGTGACAGATTTAGGATGGGTTAAGATAGCAACAACAAATGGTGCGGCCCAGGTGGGACTGGGAAGGAATAACTTGGGATCAGAACAAATCAGATTAAAATTTCACTCCCTTGTCACCTTGTGGAAGGAAACACTAGAGCAGCAAAAACTTTCCAGTTTAAAACTCTGCAGCCACATGAAACCAGCACAATAAGAGTCAAACTGAGTGACCGACCAGCCAAGCTGCTTTCAGTATGAACATCCTTATAAAGATATTTTTACGCAGAAAGTGGTAAATGAGCAGGCTGAGTGAAAACAGTCTATATTTTAAAATGTCAAGGGGTGCCTTTTAATCTCAAGCAGGCAAATAATTTTCATGACACCTCGCAGTAATTCGGAGCGAGCTTGTAAATTTCTCTCAGTGCTGAAGTGGTCTGATTTCAGTATCCTTCAGCGCATTATCAGCAGTTTTGTGTTAATGGCTGAGTTTTTCAGACTTTGTGAATAAAATGTTTCCACCTCCTGCTTTATCAGGGCCATTAAACACTCTGTAATAGTCTGCACATACACACACACACACACACACACACACAAGGCCCACAGTCCCAAACTGAAGACGCTCTGGGCCCCAAGACACTGCGAGTGTGAAAGCAGAGTTCTTTTATCTTAATTGAAATCAGGAGGGAAAATGTATAAAAAGCCCTAATGCCAAAATTCAAAATAGCTTCTGACGTGTTTTGTCAAGAGGGGGAATCCCCAGGAGGCGAGCAGGAAGTGGATCTGACCATTTTACTTCAGGATACTTGGCCACCAATAAAAAGATACTGACTGTGGGGTATCAGACAGACAGCTAAATGACAGTGCTTTAGAGAGACAGGCTAAACAATCAACCACTGTATCAAATTCAAATCAAATTACATTTTATATTACAGCTCACTTTCTGTTTCATTAGACAGCACTGAAATGACCTTGCAGAGAAAACCACAGAGAAATGTCTCAGGGCTAATTTTTAAAGAGAAGATTGCTGTAGTCTCTACAGATCTGTGTCATCACTATGGGCTCTATGTGACCATGTGCCTTAACAATTATTATTATTATTATTATTATTATTACTACTACTACTACTACTACTACTATCATCACTCAGATTTTTCTACTTGTGTTTGTTTCCTTCTTTTGTTTTCCTCTGTTTGCTGTAAAGCACTTTGGATCAACTGTGTTGTGTGTAAAGTGCTATATAAATAACGTTGAGTTTATTCTGGCTGATTAGACCTCTGCTCAGGTTGAAGGTCGTCAGGACTATACTTGGAATAACACTAACAGGAGAGTTAAGAACAACACACATCAAAACATCTGTTGCTTTCTATGTAAACTCACACGCCTGCAGCTTCTTGAAGATGCATAGTGGCTGTCATATGTCTCAGCATGTCAAAGCTACATTACATAGTACCAGCTTCTTGATTTTGAGGATTTGTTGCTTTCCTTTGTCTTATGTGATAGTAAACTCAATATCATTGAGTTTGAAATGTTGGTCAGACACAACACACAACTTAAAAGGTCCAGTGTGTAACATTTAGGAGGCGCTATTTGCAGAAATGGTATATAATGTTCATAAGTACGATTTCTTTAGTGTATAATCACCTGAAAAGAACAATCGCTGCGTTTTCGTTACCTTAGAATAAGCCCTTTATATCTACAGAGGGAGCGGGTCCCCTTCCATGGAGGCCGCCATGCTGCACCGCCATGTTTCTACAGTAGCCCAGAATGGACAAACCAAACACTGGCTCTCGATAGGGCCGTTAGCGTTTTTCACGAGTTTCGCAGCCACCGAAGTTTCTACTACACGCTTGGAAGGGGAGGGTGAGGCGAGCGATATTCAAACGGTTGCAAACTGCAATTTCAACGCTAGATGCGACTAAATCCTACATGCTGTTCCTTTAAAGACAACATCTTGGACTCTGGAAAATAGTTGTGGGCATTTTCTGACATTCTGGGTAATTGGTAGAGACAATAATTAATTAGCTGCAGTCCTAACGCTAATTAAACACAGTCTGTATACACACACATTCCTGAGAGGAGGTCTAATCAGCCAAAATCACCTGTGTGGGTGTATGCTGGTCTACTCCAAATAGGTGGAGAAACAAAAATGCCTTAAAGAAAATCAAACGAAAGTGACTTTTAAGACAAGTATAAATATGTGAACATGTTCTTTACCTGTTGAGCTTAAGGACCAAGTGATGTTGAGGTTGAAGTTGTTCGAGGCATTGATGGACATGTCGAGGTTCTTGTTGGCCTGCACAAAAAGAAAAAAGAAACACATGCAAGGCTGGCTTACCGAGCGAGACAAAGCAACACATTTTTCAGGACAAACTGATTTGGATCTAAAGTAAATGGAAGTGGAACACTGTAGGGGAAGCAAATGATGAAGGCTAACGATGCATTCAGACTATGCAAAGCAAATTCTTGTTGCTTTCCTTTCTTACTTTATTTATTGACTGCTGGAGTGATTTTGCAGTTCATGTTGCTGGACATGCTCCTCAGAGTATATATAGTTGTTTTACTTATTTTCTTTCAGGTCTGCTGACATTTTGCACTTTCTTGTGTACATTCTTGAAGTACAAGAGAAGAATTCTTTGCTAAAACATTTTTTACTTGAGCAGACTCGTCTTTGCCTCAACTTGTGTCACCTAGGGCGAATTTTAATCTGTTGACCTCTTGTGCATCGTTCCATTGATTTTGTCTGCAATGCTGCCTCGAAATTCCACTTAGAGCTGTATCTGAACACACCTTTAGGTACTGAGAAGGAAAAACAAGTTTGATAAAACTCAAGAATTTAGTTTCTCACTGTCGACAGCAGATACATTTAGAGAATAAATGTTGGGGCATCCTGGTGATCAAATTGTTTATGTTGCATATCAAGTAACCACGACATACCCAGTTCAATTTCAGCCGCGGGCCCTTGTATCATGCCATCACCATTTCTCTGTCCTTGTTTTTTGTCTGTCTGTCTTTACTGTCCACTATCTAATAAATGCAAAACAAATCGTACAAATACATTATAAAAAGAAAAACAAGTCCAACCTACCAGTCGTTTGATGTTTTGATCATAAGAGTGTGGCACAAATATGAAAAACTGAGTCACATTTATTTGGAAATACTTCCAATTTGCACCATTAATTAAATCTAATGAGGAGCAAAAGTCGACTTTTCACTTAACCCTGCGTGCCTTTGAGTGCATGCAGTACCTGTTCAGGTGTAGCCATGAAGTTTATGGCGGTGTAGTAGCGGTCATCTTCCTGAAGCAAACTGAAGGTAAACTGGTAATCGATCAACAGGTTGTCTAGGGAACGCCGAGAGAGACAAAGACAGAAAGAGACAGATAAAACAAACCAGAGATTTAAATTGTTTTGAATTATTCAATCTATTAGCAGCGGTGCATTACTGCTTTATTTGCACCAAAAGCTTCAGCCAGTTAAATGTTCATTGGGATGACGTGTTTAGGTAAAAATGCAGTTCTTTCTGGAGTTTGTTTTAATTTGTGTGTATTTGGTCCGCCTCTGATCTCACTCATTTTCCCTGTAAGAATGCAATTCCAAATAAACCTCCATTCTGGCTCATTTTATTGACGACGCCGTCAAGCACCGACAGATTTATGAAAGTTAAATATGGGAGACGCTGACTGTGAGTCAATATTCAATTAGATGAATAAGGCTACAGCGGTGGCGTTCTGGTCAAAGATCTCAATCAGTGACAAAATAAACAAGGTGAGCATGTATGTGTACAATCACATACACACAAATGTTTTATAATATGTTTTATAATATGAACACGAGTGCTCACAATGAGGATGCCATTTTCTTAGACAAGCAAACGGTCAGATCAATAGAACAGGAGTGAGAGTGTAAATAATCATGTTCTCTCAGAGATTTAATCATTTCTGAAAGCGACTCCTGGAAGCAGCTCTTTGTCAGCTAGACAATGGTCAGCGTATAGAGGGAATCACAGTGATTCAACATCTGGACAGACAGCAGGAGCCACGTTGGGTCACCTTGTCTGCCTGCCTGATGGGGGAGAAAAGGAGGGGGACACAGACGAGGAGAAGAGAGAAAAAGGGAATAAGGAGAGAAAGCAGCTATGTGGCCATGAGAGGATAAGGGGGTGAGAGGATATTTTTTAAGTTAATCAGCGTGACTGCTGAGTGCTAAAACCTTCAGGGGAATCCAGGTGTGTGTGTGTATGTGTTTGTATGATGTCTGCATCCAAGGGCAGCTCAGGTTAAAAACAGACTCAGGCAAGGTACACTTTTTTTTTTAATCTCAAAGAAAAGTTGATGTTTTCACACTCGGGGTCCTATTTTCATAGATTTAGCCATCAGTGCGGTTATTGTAATGTTATATTTTCCTACCATAATTGATAGTCAGCCAGATTCCAGTAGCTAAGATGACTCAAGCTGTTAGACGATCAGTTAAAGTGAAAATGAAAGGGAAAAAATAACCACATTGGACATTTCTTGCCAAAACACATTGCAAAACAATAATTCCAAGCATCAACCAACTCCCATTTAAAAAATTAAAATAATAAAAATAACATGGCATGCAGCTTTTCTTTCCTTTCTGCTTGCAAGTGGGAAATAGAACTGTGTCTTTTCTTTCTGTGCTTCGTTGCAGCAGTGCAACTAGCCAATCATGGCCCTCCCAACAGAACACATCCTGTTGTTTTGTAAATTAAAAGACTGATTTGCAGTTTGAACCACATCTGTCAACCTTCCACAGAAATGGAGGTTGATGGAAATTGTTTTCTCCACTGTGGCTAAATCAGTATTAATAATGATAACAATTACTTTATCTATGTAGCACTTCTCAAAAACAAGTGTTTTACAAAAGACATAAAACCAATAACACCAACCATAATACGAGAACAGTAGCCAATGAGACAACGACACAAATGCAACCCTGGGTGCTCTGTCATCTTTGTTGCAGTTCCAGCATTATTTCAGTTATCATTCGCCATCAGAGAGGGCAATAATGTGTGCAAACTCATGGATTTCAGCTTTAATGAGCTCTTGGACAAGGCACCTAAATCTATACATCCACTAATCTCTCTGTTTCTTTCCTGGTACTAACTCACAAGACTAAACAGAGAGTAATGACCATTATAGAGTATTAATCTGACAACCCGCTCTTTTTGTATTTTGATTTAAAATTGGTGTACCTCACTTTGTGTAACTGATTGGCAGCGGTTGAACGTAACTAAGGGCATTGGTATTGGTACTTTAGATACTTTAAGTACATTTTGCTGATAATACTTCTGTAATTATATTTAAGATTTTAGAAATTTGGCATTGCTACTTTTATTCAAGTAAAATATCTGGATATATATATAAAAATATACTGAATCCACCGCTGCTCATGGGTATCATTTTTCAATGTGTCAGATAACATGAGTCTATGACTACAAATCTTCATAATTACCACCAACATTCCTGTCAGGCTTCATCAAATTAATTATATTTTATAGAGGGATTTATAAAAGTGCATTATTACAATTATGTGATGACAGTGACAAAAGACAGTATTTAATGTGAACTGGTTACAACTGACCAATGCACTATGTTTCATAAAGTCAGCATTGGTGGCAATAGCAATCTACTGAATGCGAAATTCTAGCTTCTAGTCTTTTTAGCTCCACAGAGTAGCTGCTTAGTAGTCAGTAGCAGAGGACTTTGGTTGTGGTGGGCAGGCAGTCAGACATGTCAGAAACTGTATGAATGTTCCTGAAAAAGAACATCCACTGCTGTTACAGGTAATATGTTGCTGTCTAACACTGAGCAGCAGCAGTCAGCAGTGACACTGTAAGAGCTTTTCAACTTACAGAGCTGAAGAACTTTGTGTCACACTCTGTAGAGAGAGAGAAAGAGAGATGTTTAGTTATCACCTTCTTTTCAGCTGTACAATCCCGGGGCGTCACCAAGACGAAAGCAAATTATGTTTGACAAACACCCTTGTTTTGTTCAGCCTTCATGGCAAGTTAGCCTGAACAGCAGATATCATCAGATCAAAGACAATATTTTTCCCCTAACATCTCTCTCTTTCTCCCTCCCTCCCAGGCTGACGTGCACTGCTGCTGCTCAGTTGTTTATCCCATAAGGGTCGTCAGTACAACTTCAGAGTATTTGGGGGGTTTTATACTTTGTAAAGGGGATAGGGACTTGTGTGTGTGCATATTTGTGTGTTTGCATGTACGGTGTGTTTGTGTATTCACCTCTCAATGCATCCGGTATGTAAACGTCTGTACATGCGTATTAGGGTGGTTGCATACATCTACCTGCTTGTGCATCTGTGTTTGTGAGAGCGTTTACAGGTGTGTACGTGTCTGCATGGTTAACCAAACAAATGAGAGTACAGCACAAAAAATAACCTACACCACTCCCTCTGTGTGTTTCCAACGTTTGATTTCAAGGCTGTTGGGAACAAGAGCATCAGCCAGGTTTAAAAGTTCATCTCAGCTAATTACAAATCCCATCTGAGAAATCTGACAGCAGTTTCACTTTACCAATCTCAACTGCACCCATACATGTGCGAATTCTCACTCTGGATGAATTGTATCAAGGTATCACTAAAGGTGTTAACAATCCCCAGAAGAAATGAAATAGAATAATAGAAATAGTCCATGCCAATTCCTCAGGTTCACAGATGGGTGATCTTATTACCATAATATGTAAGATGATTCAGCCTACATGAAACAATGAGAAGGCAGAAGAGAAAGCCCTCACCCGGAACGTAATCTGATATTCCAGCAGTCTGCTTTGAATAGAAATCCAAAACAAGTGTGAACTCACCTACAATGTCAGTTTGTCAGAATCTCTTGCCGAGGTTTCATTTAATGCTTGTTAACAACTCATTATTCCCCATTTGCAACACCTGCCCGACGGAGCGTAGGCTAGACGTTACAGCATCACCTCACTGAGACAACAGGTTAGAACCAGGGGAGTAAACACCGGGACAACATGGATTCACTGTCAGTCCTAAACGGAGGTCAAGGTAACCTGCAATATGTAATGTATGCATGAGGTCAGGTGACCTCACTGTTCCTTAACAATACAATGATCTGAGGGATGGCTAGCCACAAAGTTCACAATCACCAGTGTCTCAACTGGAGACTATTTAATATATAGCATGGAATTGAGACATAGCCAACGTGTACTTTTCTTCTGGTGTGTGTGTCCTCCCAAAATGTCACATACTGTATCAACATGTATCAGACTCTCACTGAAACTTACTCAAACTGATCTAAAATCAGTCAGAATATTTAATAGTCTGTCAGGGTAACTATTGGATTGCAAAAAAGGTTTTTGGCCTGATAGGACCAATTATTCCAAGTTGGATAGGCGTCCATACGGACTGCCTGTCAGCAAATATTGAGGCATCCTGGACTGACACCAGATCGTGGTCTAATGAACGGCCTTAGGCAAGGAACGTTGTTGACTGCTGATCAGTGCCATGCGACTACTTTGAGGTCTGAATTGGCCCCAACATTCACTAGCTTTTGTCTAGCTATTTCTCTTTGATATCATTTTAGCACTATAAGAAGAAATCTAATCATATCTAGTAGAAATTGGGGATATGACAAATCAACCGTCGTCATTTCTCTCCATTCAGATGTTGGACATGGCATCATTATTCAGTACTATTTTGCGCTGCCCAACACTAATTGTCGTTTTAATTGCAATTGTGAGGCTGTCAGTAAATACTGGAGCCACTGTTGTTTGGCCTGACTAAGCTTTCCCAGCAGCCTGAGGGCAGCAGGCGGCACTGACAGTGGACTGACTGGTGTTAGCTGGTAATTCAACTGACTGCTGGTCTTTCCAGTGGAAGTGGCGGGACACTTGGTGGCCGTCCCTAATTAGACATCCCTTGTAACTGCCTGTGATGGAATATGACAGGGGTTCATTAAAGCGTTGTCCTGCTGATGCCTGCTCATAAACACTAGTCTGACTGGGGGCAAACTCATTAAATAGCAAAGTTGCTTTTCATCAATTGACTGGTGGTTTAATATGACAGTGTTAACTGAACCAAAGCATCACTCTCTGCACTACATCCCCGAGTGAGATGAGGAACACTGCCATCCATAGCTGGACACATTTATCAGTCTGATGAAAACATTTCACCAACCAATGAATTTCTGAATAAGTTTCTAAATGTGACATGACTTCATTATGTATTTTTGTTCAATTGCAGTGTGTTACAATGAAGCTGACTAAAGTTGTCAGATGTAGTGATTAAATGATAAGGCTGACATTTTTTTCCTTCTATTATTATCAACCAATCCCAAAGCCAGAAAGTATTGTCTGTAGGGCTGAGCCTGATAAACAGTAGCTGCTGCCTCTCTGCCACTGTTGTCAAAAAACACATACAGTAAAAGATCTATGACAAGGAGGCCTAGGCTATATCAGTGGTTAAGTCCTAGAATGTCCTCAGCAGACAAACGCTGCATTGGTCATTTGTTAACTTTTTTTTTTACTATTTTACATTATTTTAACAGGTAACAACATATGGTAGACTGTCCTCTATCAGTAGCAAAGGAGGAAGAAGCGTAATGTTGCTATAATGCTGCAAACCTCTTAGAATAAAATAAATAAATAAATCAAGAAAAGGCTTGCTCCAAAAAATAAATAAATAAATAAAACTCAGGGTAAAACTATTGGTATTTATTTAATGCTTTAGTGCAATTGAGCACACATACACTACATAGTCCATGACTACTACAATAGTTTGGGTTCAATGAGTCTGCTTCCAACTGACTTTGAAATAGTAACTCTATACAAATGGGTAAGAGAAAGAGAGGCAGACAGACAGACAGAGAAGGGAGTAGACTACTGAACATGTCTGAATCAGAGCAGATGTCAAGGGGGCTGGACTTGTTATGATATTCAGCTGTTCAGCTTGAGTGGTTGTTTGGTTTAGATAATGGCTTTCTATTCGAAGGAGTTTGAGGAAAGTGCTTAACCTCTATTCCTGGTCTTTTGGTTCCCTGTAAGTGTTTTGTGTCAGGGCCGCTGCTCTCTAAAGCAGACAAGCAGTCGGTTACTGCCACATGGATGGAATAAATCCAGCCCGGTGTACTCTCTCCGGCAGCAGTGAAATACATCTTTACAGGAGACAAACCATATACATTGACTATGGCTGTGTCACTTAAGGGGCCATCACATTAAAGGATGAACCTTGCAAAGGTGTGACCTTCAGTGCACTACAGGTTAGTAGGCTGAACCTGTGTCATTTCAAGTTCCTGTTTTTTAAAGTAGTGGTTAACCTCCTTTTTGGCTTGTTACCCTTTAAAGTGAAGCAATGTTTGCTCTTGACCCCTTGTTACAGGTTGACTAGAGTATCAACATGCACCTTTTCCCTGAGTAAGATCTATGGATGATCTGAGTGACCGGCTTGTAACTGATTTTGTACATCAGCTATGTCCTTGGGCAAAAGAAGGCTGCATTCCTGGCTTCAAAGGAGACTTAGGACTTGGAATGAGACAGGTCTTGTTGATCTGTTATAATGCACTTTGTCTTTAAATGTGGAGGCTGTGACCATTAAAATGGAACCACGTAACTGGCTGCATCCACCAAATTCTAGGAAAAAGGAAAGTCACAGTTCTCTGCTGGATTCTTTGTAATGGGACAGCCAGACCCATATTAGTTCTTAAAAACACACGTAGAAGGAAGAAGCTCCGAATTATGGGACACAGCTTGTGTGTAAACATTTATGCACAGTAACTACAACTACATGAAAGTTTAAATTGACCATCTTGGACTATCGACAGGCTAATAGTGACAATACTGTCTCCTCACATTCCAGTTAATTTCTCTGCTGTCCGCTGTTTGATGCGAAGAGATGGTGAAACGTTTTCAAACTTCTACTGTAAATCTGTCAGAATCTCCAGCAAGGACAGTGCTGCCTCTCATGTACTCTACGCACTATGGTACTAATTTTACATGAGAGAGATAAAGCTTTTTTATCAGCACCTTCCGTCAGATGACATTTAAGACTACATTGACCTCAACCACAATTGTGTCTGCTTTCCTTGGAGTACAAGGAAATGGATGGCTTTTAAATCTGTAATTTAAACACACTACCTCTCTGCATGTGTGAGAGAAAGGGTGCTGTGTGCATTCATGTGTGTACTTCTGAGTCCGTTTGCTCTTATTCAAACAAAGCTAACCCCATTTCATAGACAGCAAAAAAAATAATGTCACATTAATGACAGAACATAATGTAGTCAAATACATCTGAAAAAACCACACCATTTCAGCTGCAGCCATAATGATATCAAGGAGCCATGAACCTACAGGTTTTAAGAGCCATTAGAACCTGCGCTTGTGTGTTTCTGTCTGACTGCATGCGTTTGCATTACCTAAAGCCCTTATAATACTGGGCAAGGGCATTGCATTGGTGCCATCTAGTGTCTTCAAACCTTAGTCCTGAATCCAGCAGAGAGGGTAAACCCATGCCAGCGATGAACAATTTAAAATACAATATTCACCATCCCAAAAGGGAGTCATGACTCACTTTAGATGAAATCACAGGTTAAAATTTATATTTCTAGCTTTTACAGGAAGTTGTTTTTGTTCCCAAATGTTAGCTGGATTGTTACAGACCTTAGAATACCAGATATGTCTTTAACTGACTGCTGCGCCTCGTTAATGGGGAGATTTCTCTGAGCTAAATTTCTGATTCCATGTCTGAAAAAGAACATGGCATTTTAAGATAAAAGCTTTGCAGCTATAAAGGTGAACCCATGTTACCATCAAAAATCACATTCTTGAACAGAAGTTGTTTTTGTGATCAAAGGCATATTTGAGGTGACCAGTGCAATCTGTGGCATGACTCCTCTGATTGCTGTATCCTTTCGAGCCTCTCTCATTGAAACAATGATAGTCCCACTCAAGCTAGAGGGCTATTGACATTGACAGGACTTGAACTTTATTCTAGTGTGTTATAATATTAAAAGTGAATGTGTGTATGTATTTGAGTGAGTGAGCGAGCAAGCGAGCATGTGCTTGTGTGCCACAAAACATCTGTTTTGACTGCAGCATTCCTCCTTTGTCTGCCCTTTAAAAGGAAAACCAGCAATTTGTTGCAAATGAGGTAAGTCAATGTGATCCTTGCTAGCATCTGGAAACAGGAAAACAAAGTCCTGGGCAGAAACACTCTCTCTTTATCCATCTCCCCTCTCTTAAAAGTAGTAAAAATCTTTGTAACCAACTGCAACACAAAGTTGGTTGATTTTTTTATATGGGATTCAGTAAATGCGTGTCTCAGAAAATCATTCCACTATGGTAGACCTGAATATGTGATCGCGATGATGACCCTGTCACAAAAATTGGTCGATTGTGAGCTTAAAACAACGATAGTCCCGTTTTCCTGACAAGCAACCTTTCATGGTCATTCTAACCTTGTTACGGTTTGAATCATGTCACTAACCTACAGTTGATGTCTGTTACTTTAAACCATGACTGCAATCTTTCCCTAACCTTAACCAAGAAGTTTAGTTGCCTAAATTTAACCAAAACATAACTATGGAGGGTTTCAGATCAGAAAGTTTTATGTTGGAAGATTATTCTGTTGTTAGGTTGGATGAGCCCTTCATGTATTCAAATGTGCTGCAACATAACATTCTTCACAGCTAGCTGAACTCACTACAGCATGAAGCTAACACCTCTCCTGCCTCTAACAATTCCTGGAAGGCTCAGTGATTTCTTATGCTTCTCCATAGATTGAAAACTACTGTTAAGTATGCTGCTACCTTTATTCTGCCTCTAGACAGTGACGTTAGGCTGAGTCAGCTGATCACTGCATGATCTGTTGTATGAACTATCCAGATGACAGATTCCAGTTCACATCTGGGTCTCAAGGAATGCTAAAAATGCTCAATTTGCTATATGTCACCATCCCAAAATAATTGCTTTTATTCTTACAAATTCAGTATAGACACAGAATCAAGAAGTAATGTACTTTTCTAGATACATATTAGACTTCTGAGACCCCTTGTAACCAGAAAGCAAATACAGATATTAGTGTGTGTGATATTTGGACACTCAACTGTGTCCATCTGTATGCTGAGTAGTTCCAAGCATGTTGTAAGCAGTCACTGCTTTGCCAAAATAGTGCTCAGTACGCTGCTTTGGTGTCATAGCCTCCTCTAAGATCCTAAACTGTGCTGAAAGTTGTTTTCTTTAGATATATTTTGGCACAAATAGTGTGTTTGGAACACAGTGAGCAGAAAGGTGGATTATGCTGGAGGAGTGCTTTAAAAACTTTTTATGAACATTTTGATTGTTTTTCCTACTTGAACGCTTGAAGAGTTCATTTGCAAAAACAGATAAACGCCTTCTAAAAATGAATATTCCCTTGAGTGCATGATTTTGGAAAATAAATAAAAACAGACATATCTGTTTTTGCAAATGAACCCTTCGCTTGTTACTATTGGAATTCATAGTAACCAACATAATTCAAAGTGACAACAGCCTCTGTTCTCTGTCAAAGAGAAAACTACCCGTGTTTACAGCAGCCTCTTACAGAGGGTGACCGATACTCCAAAGATAGATCTGGAGTGGAGTTTATTTGTGCACACACGATCTAGCTCCTGAACTATCTGGTCATGGTTACTTTTCTGTCACAAAGGTTCAACAAAGTTGAAATGATTTCTGAAGTTCAGTGAGTCCATTTTCTTTCATGGAAGTCATTTTAAAGCCGGAGTTCATACAATGCTGATTAAAGCTTATTACCGCCAGGTAAGTTTCTCTGTATTTCGCAGTATACCGGAATTATTAAATATGGTGTCTGTGGCGACATTCCCTGCGCTGGCCCACCGGTAGTGATGCGTTTTACGCCAACCAGCAATGATTGGTTCGCCAGAACTGAAGGGGGGAGGAACCGTAGCAACGGAGTAGGCTACAGCAACTAGGACAATGGTGGAGTCTAAGGTGGAAAAACCTAAGTGTCAAAGTTTCTGATACTCCAGATAAAAAAAAGTATATATATATATATATATATATATATATATATATATATATATATATATATATATATATATATATATATATACATACATACATACATACACACACACACACACAAGGGCTTAGAGAGAAGAGCTGGAGAAGGCTTGGAAGGTGAAGCCGACAGTGGTGCCCGTGGTCATCGCAGTGACCCCCAAACTGGAGTGAGAGTGGCTACAGCAGATCCCTGGAAGAACACCGGACATCGCAGTCCAGACAAGTGCAGTACTAGGTACAGCAAAGATACTGCGCAGAACCCTCAAGCTCCCAGACCTCTGATAGAGGACCCGAGCTCGAAGGATGAGACCACCCGCGGATGGTGAAGGACAAAGTATATATATGTATATATGTGTGTGTGTGTGTGTGTGTGTGTGTGTGTGGGCCAGGGAGGAGAGGGACACTCAGGTGTAGTGGCGGCAGGATACTTACAATAACATGTTCCTCGGAGAGGGTTACCAAGGTAACGGTTCTCTGAGTCACATCTGCAACAACACAGGAAAGGAGAGACAGGCGGAGAGGGAAAGAAAAAGAAGAGAGAAAGAATATAGGCATTAGCATTCAACAATGGTTGAGTTTCTACAAAGACATTTTTGTGTTAGAGTGTGTGTGTGTGTGTGTGTCAGGTGGGCCCTTGCTGCAGGTATTGTCTTCCCCCACCTCTTTGCGAGGTGATTTCCCTTGACAGCCCTGTCTAGCCATAGCTGCTCTCTTTTTCCCACGGGCCCACTCATACACACACACACACACACACACACACACAGACAAAACACACACACACACACACATCAGAGAGATCACCTTGAGCTGTTACTGTTAGAGAGAATACTACAGCTTATAGATGCTTGATCATGCTAACCTCCTGGAGTACTGAATTTCTGGACAGGCTGAAAAGTGTTGATGAATTGTATGGAAAGGAAAACTCCACCAAAAATCTATCTTTTGAGTGGCAGCGAAAAGTTCAAAAGCTGCTCCTTCATGCAGGATGGCAGCTGTATTGAGCTTGGATTCATAGCTGTAACAATGGATCCCAACGGAGACACAGTAATGGCAAACAAATGTATCAAAAACAGAATGCAATGTCTAAACTCCTCAAACCACTCCTGCAGCATGATCCACATGCTCAGTATGTTCCAAAACAATTGTTGCTTTGCCAATATATTGCTAAGTACAAGACTTACTTAGACTTGGAGCTTCAGAGCTATGAGTAGACAATGGTGCAGCACAGAAGTAGCATATTTAGCCAATATATTTGGAAAAACCTTTTTTGCAACCTTTCAAGACCACAGAGGGTGAATATTTTAGTGCAAGACTCCGGTAAGGTAGTAGCTTTTTAAATCAAACTTAAAAAGGTTTGCTTTGTATTAATCTCTTTCATTCAGATGTTCATTTCTCTCTTTGGATTGACATTAATCAGTTAGTGGAAAATAAAACAGGAAACATACTTGACATACTTTTGTTAATGGCAAGAGAAAAACACCATGACATTTCAGTTTGAATACAACAACATTATGGATATATTTTAACAACAAAAAAAAACATTGTTGAAAAAATGTTAATCAGGCCCCTGCCAGTCACTGTTGTCAAACAAACAATCTACTCAGCTTTTCATTAGCCTTTCATTTTGACATTTCAGCCATTTCTATGTTATTCACTGTGACCAGATGACTGTCTTAAAAAGACACACATTTGTTGATGGACAGTAATTGGCTGTGGTTGAAAGCTGTGACCTTTAGGTTAAGGAAAAGTCTATAATGACCAGTAAGCTCTGCTGCAACACAATTAGGTAAAAAACCAATTGATTTTTCCAGTAGAAACCTAATGAATTTTCAAATTACATAATGGGATTTGTGTGGGTTTCAAAGGGCCCCGTGCTCCAGGAACATAAGGACTCTTAAGGATAATGTTCATTTCAACACTCAGCAAAAGTAATTAAAGAAAAATATTAGGGTTACAGGGGTTTTTTTTTCAGTTATCATCAAGAAATGATGTGCATGCTTTTGAGGCCATTAAAGTGTCAAGATGGATGGCTTGTACCTGAAGTAGTTCAGATCACAGATAGGAAAATTATTGCCTGGCAGTAGAGAACAAAAGCCAGAATTATTAAACTTCCACTGTGGGTCGAATGGAAAAGAAATGTTAAAAAATGTGGTAAGAGGACCAAATGTAATTGTTATTATAATGTCAAGGCTTTTTACTGTCTTTAAAGAGCCTTTGCATCACTGTGATGGAATGGTATAAATATTTTTTTGTGTGTGTATGTGTGTGACTGTGAGTGCCTCTATATGACATTCATCTGGAAGACTTAAAAAAAACAAAAAGGGTGTTTTTATTGACTTTGCCACAGCTTGATGAAATTCTGGATCGTGGCCATAGAGAAAAAAGAAAACTTGCTGGTTATTAAACCCATATGCTGGTATTTGACAAGCTTTACTAAAAATGGGCAATAAATCATCCAAAGCACCCCACAGTCCACACACAGTTTCACAGTCTAACAGAGGAAGGGTGGGAGGATTCAGAAAGACAAAGCAAGGTACTCTACAGTAGGTTGGGGAGAGAACAGAGAGCATAAAAAAACACATACAGGAAAAGAATGACAGAAGAAAAAAGAGGAATAACTGAACGAGAACAAGAGGGCAGGTAAGGTTTACAGCCTGAATGTTTGTGAATTCTCTTGTAGTGCTGCAGCAGGTCACGGAGCAGCGCTGGATACTGAATATTTAATTCTTCTATAAACCCTGGCCAAGGACGAGGCCTTAAACCACAGCTGCCTAACGGAGCTTCCATCCTGAATCAGGACTTTAGAACGACAATAAAACATACAAAGAAGCAGCCTGATACTTTTGGTCTAATAGAATGTGAATCAGTTTAAGAGCCCACTTAACATCTAGACCAATATGAAAACTACAGAAGGGTCCTTTTCAAGAAGCTGAATTTGCTTATATTTTATTTCATTTTGGTAGCACTCAGTGATTATTGTCTTATGGCTTTGATTCATAACAGACATTTTACACCTATAGATTTAGATTTAATGGTTAAAGGATAAGGCTGGCAATATTCTATATATTTTTTTATTATAAACAAATCCCATTAGAAGACCAAAACAATGAATTGATCTTACTAATTGTCTCTGTATCAAATCCTGATATATCTTCTTTCTCTGTGCCATAGAGCTCCATTGTTGTCCGACAGCTATTAAAAACACATCAATAAGCCACACTGTTGCACTGGGTGACATGTTCCTTCTTTACCATGAACACACACTGTTTATTTTGAATCAATCCCATGTACACCATCCTGTTTCCCAAAATACTCACTAGATGACCAAATGTGGATTAATCCGCAGCTGAAAATAGTTCCCAACAAATGCACAATTTCCCCCTGTTTGAGTCACCAACTGCAGTGCACAGCAGTTTTCTGAGAAAAGAAAGAAGAGAAAGAAAAGAATGAAGAAAGAAAGACTGTCCTACAGAAGCAGAGACGGGAAGCTAAAGAGAGGATGAAAGAGGCTTATTAAATGAACAGTTTGGGATCCACAGAAGAGACTTTAAAAGGCTTTAAAAGCTTTGGAGTCGCTTCCAGACGCTTCCAGCGTGTTGAGGACTAAGCCTATTTCAAGATTTATTGTGATAAATGTGATGTCATAACAGGGTATCTGCATTTTTTAAGTACAAATTTAATGACTCTAAGGCCTTTTTAATAACTCTAAAAAGGAAAAAAATTATACCAGCACTGCGGCAAAAGAAATTGACAAACTAGACTACAATACACACTGTTATTAAGTTTTATTGAATTTGAATAACTGAAATATTGAGTGCACATTAGCTAACATAACTACCTTCTCATTAACGAAAAGTAAAGGATCTGAATACCAGCACTATTCAGCTACTACTTCATCAGACCATACAGTTTTATTAAGTAAAAGTACTAACGCCACACTTTGAAAATACTGAACAAGTAAAAGTCCTGCATTCAAAACCTTACTTAAGTTAAAAGTATGTTAGTATTGTTATCTAAATGTACTTAAAGTATCAAAGTAAAAGTACTCATTGTGCAGTTAAATGTTCCCTGTCAGTGTTGGCCTATTATATCTGATGTTTTTGGATTAATATTCCTGCTGCATTAATGTGTATGTTGAATTTTACTGCTGTAGATATTTAAGGTTGAGCTAATTTAAACTACTTCATATACTGTTGGGTAGTTTAATCTACAGCAATGCATCATATTCTATAAGATCATCATATGTTTGTAGCACCGCTGTCCTGTGAGAACCTCGTATCTCTAAAAAGTAAACTTTTCATGAGTTCAAAAAAACGGCCCTGTTTTCAGCTTTGTGACGATGCATTTTCCAGCTGATCCAAGGGGGGTTTAAATAGTTTATTTAGCTTAAGAAGTAGGAGAATTTTCTCAACCCATAAAGGAATACTTCATCCTTCAGTTTATCACAAACATTCACAATCATCAAATTTGAGATATATGGTTTTCACTGGACAGGATGGGTATGAAAAACTGAAAAGTTACTAGTAACCAAAGCTGTCAAGTGTAGTGGAGTAAAAAGTACAATATTTAACTCTGAGAGGTAACCGAGAAAAAGTGGAAAGCGGCATGAAATGAAAAGACTCAAGTAAAGTACAAGTACCTCAAATTTGTACTTACGTACAATACTTGAGTAAATGTACTTAGTTATATTCCACCACTGCAGAGCAGACATATTCGCAGTAGACAAATCATCTCTACTACGTAACGTTACAGCCAAACTACCAGCAGCAGCGTACGACATCATGATTGCCTGATGTGGCACTGCATCAACTTTGCACTCATTACTTACCAAACAAAACCAGAACCAGACATAGTAGAGACCAAAATGGAGGGAGCTACCCTTTTAGCTTCTGCTGTTTCATACTGTTCGATACACGATAGAGAGGAGCCGCTTGTTCCATGGGTACAATCACATTACAAATTTATTTTTTTCACAACAAAGATAATGGGATGATGCTTTAGGTTTATGTCATGGTTATTAGTTTTAATCATTTCAATTTCGTTTCTGAGAAATGTCTTTTCTGTCACTTTGGTATTGTTATTATTGGTATTGGGTAAATACTAAAATACCTATTATACCCTCAGCCGCCATTGCTATGGAGAAGAGGCCAGTTAAATCAGTAGCAAATTCATGAGGCTTTGTTGTGAACAAAACACCATGTCACGGTTGGCAAATTGCCAAAGCCACACGGGATGATTGTCAGTCCTGATACAGTGTGGAGTTGAACTGTGTGTTCTCAAAAATGCTTTGTCTTCCGTTAGTTAGCGAGCTTGCTAGCACCCTTGTTAAAAATGTAACTAGCTAGTGAGCCAACAAGCTCACCTTGCTGTTAGTTAACTAGCAAGGCTTAAATGTTCCTTCAAGCTAGTGATGTAGCTTACATTCCATTTATAAAACATTCACACTTGCCAAATTATACCTAAAAAAACAAAGATGACCAAAGCGAAAACAAAGCTAGATATGTAGCTAGTTAGCTAGCTATCCCCTGGTACTGCCTGACCTTGTCCTGAGGCTGATACTGGCCAAATATAGGTTTTCAATTTTATGTATGTGTTAAATCCAACATGAAGAACCACAGAGAAGGAGGATAAGCAGACTTGCACGAGGCTAAGTAGGGGGCGAGGATGAGCTATTTTCTCTCTTGGGGGAACACTAAAGTCCTGGATGCAGAGCTCCAATAAAAAGGAGATGGATACTTAAGCTGCTTACAACAGCCTAATGGGGACAAGATAAGGGCCACAGAGGACTGGACTGCCTCATCACTTAAAACACACTCTGACTCAGCTACACTAGCAAAAACACACACACACACACACACACACACACACAAGTGACAACTATTTTGCTCTACTTGCTGTTCCTGCTCACCCCTGCTAAGATAAACAAATTGGAGATTAAAGGTCATTATGATATTGGTCCTGCTTGTGTGAGGTGTTTTAACTTTTAACATTTTTATAGGTGGAAAAATTAATCAGTGTACAGTTAGTAAAATAGAAAACTACATAGCGTTTCACAACATTCAAAATGACAAACATTCATAAGTACAACGACAGTAAAAGATGCAAATTAGCAGTCAATTAGTGGAGTGCTCTACATCTGGAGAGGAAGCCAGTTAAAGCTAAATCAGCACAATCAAACAAACAATCAGTCAGACAATTAAACAAAGGAGAAATAAATTGGAGATCTCAGAATGTTACAGTGCTGAAGAGAGTACACAGACTATCTCACACTCACACAGTAAAAATAAAATAAAAGTCCATGCAGGTTAGACTTAAATAGATTATTCATGAATGTTGTAAATTAAAACTGTAACCACACTTAAACAGCAGGGGGACATGTGGTGAGCAAACTGATTTCATAGAGTATCTGTGGCTCAGGTATAGACCATTTTCCAGCAATCTTGACCTGCCACCTTCACGCTCTGAGCTACCTGTCTGTGTAACAGCTGCTACTGCTCACACATTGGCCCTGTAAACACATGTACACAGTGTACACTGGCTTTAGCTATGATATGATTTGCTGTAAAAGTCATTTTTAGTCTGATGTTGGCACAGCCTGAGGATGCTGACAGGCCATCCAACACTTTGGTCCAGTGAAATGTATCTCTGCAGCTACTGCTACTATTGATGAATAATTTTGTTTGAATGTCCATTGTCCCCAGGGGATGCTCTTTAATACTTTGATGACTGTCTGACCTTCAGTTCACCACCAGGGCAAAATATCCCTTGGATCAATGGTCCAAGGTATCTTAAACTAAATGGCTGGATTTTGAAGAAATCCTGCCAAAAGTCGCCTACAGAAAAATATCTAAACCTAATGAGAAAATTGAAAGCACATGAAAAATAATTTAAATGTGACCACCCCCAGGGGGGACAGGCCAAGAATGCCTCAACATTTTTTATTTAATGTTCATTTGTAATAATGTTTCATCACATAAAAAAACAAGGTGACATTAACAACATTATTAAATAAAGTTTTCAAACAATTAAAATGGACTGAACATCTAAATCATATTGAAAATCTATTTAATATGCAGTCATGCAGCAACTAAGATTGGTGCCAACAGCTCACGGTTGCAGGTTTTCATAGTAACTCAAAAGTTTGGGAGGACCAAAAGAAGTAAAACTGGCGAAAGCTACTTGTCTTACGGCTTTCTGTGGATAGGGAAAACTAGTTGTCGCACATCGGAATGCCTCACCTGTAGTGAAAAACTGTCAGCAATGGTGCCAAGAGACATCTCGAGCCAAAACACCCCTAATGAAGGGGTGCTATGGTTTAAAAGGTTTGGGAACCACTGGTTTGCACAACATTAACATTACCAAACTTTGGCTTCTATTGTTAAATAGGGGGAAAAAAGTATTTTTTGCATGTTTATAATTCTCAAAGTAAGGCATCAACAAAGTAAAGAGGGACAGACAGAGAAAGAAATGGGCTCATTTTCTTATTAATATGAATGAAGATGAAAGACAAAGACACATACAGTACGAGAGAAAGAGACAAGTTATTCATGAACACACACGAAAGGATATACACACAAAAAAACCAAATAACCTGCTTTACCTAATGGCCCCATTACTCTGACTCTTAGCATTTGTGACTTTGCACAGAACATACACTCTCTCTCTCACACACACACACACAAATATGCATCCACACACCTGCTGTAACCTGAGGGCACTTACCATCCGCCCCCGGGGGGAAATTGCTCGTTCATAATCAAAACGACAAAGAAATGGCCCTCTACTTGGCACACCATTTTGGAGTGACTCAAGCAAAACAAACAGCACTGTGACAGAGAGACATTTGGAGAGAGAGGGAGCGTGTCGGAGCGAGTCAAAGGTAAAAGCGACTGCGGCACAGTGGCTTAGGGATGCACAAGTGATCACACCATTTCTGCTTTCAGTCTCTGGAATCTCCACCAGAAGAATTAATTATTGGTGAGCTCTGAAAAGAAACATTACGCTCAAAAAACTGACACAAATGCCAAGTGAACAAGAGTACTGGGGCTGTATGGCCAATTCAACATTCACCCATACTCAACTGCAGCTGGGCATTGTTCCAGATTTTCCAATATGTTACTAGCTTGATAATCAGACTCAATTGCCAGTGCGCTTCACTTCATCTTTCAGTCTGACATACATGTTCACGTTAGCTATCATCTATTAAGGAGGGGTAGTTATTTCGACCTGACTCCTCAGTAGTGATCCCAAATCCTTCCCGCCGACATCCTTTTTAGTCGACGCAGAAGTTGTGGTAAGGGTTGCTAGGAGCACACACACTTACATCGATCAAAGAAATATTTAATAGTTGTTTCCATGAGTCGACTTACAACAATATTTATAGCTGCTTCAATCTCAGCCATGTTTGTTGCCATTTTCATGGCAATGTTTCTGTTTAATTTATCTCTGGCACAAGAAGATGATGTCCCCATTCCTTATCCTGCCTGCAAAGTTGTGTTTGGCTCAGTAATTTTTCCAACCGAGGAAACAGCCATTAGTATCCACAATACCAGACCCATTTGATTTGCTGCAAAATGGAACCAGGCTCATATATTACCTGGGTTTTGATACCTAAAATTCCTGCGATGAATCAGTGTTCAACGGTGTAATAAAGGACTACTTAACCCATGTAATACACTGATTACAGTTGACAGTGAACATGTGGAGAGAGTCTTTTAGTGTGAGGGTGAGGGGCATGTTAGCTGGCCCTCAGTTTACATCATGTTAAAGTCAGGAGATGAGTTGAAGTTTAGAATCACTCTAAGGTTATGTTGAGGTTAGCGTAGGCAGTAAGTGGTGAAAGTCAAAGTTTAAGTTAAGGGTTAGAAAATGTACATAATTGGTAGCAGGTATGATTCAAGATGTATAATTTTCAACACGCCTAATATTAAAATTGAAAGGCATTGGTATCAATAAGGTATACACAAATCAGAGTTAGTTTAAGCAGGTTACTTAATCAGTCCTCATAGGAAAGCATTACATCATCATATAGGCATGACTATCCTACAGCTTTTGTTCACAAAATGTGTGTAATGTATATACACACCAGATACTAACCATCACCGAATATCACTACTTTTACTACCAATAATATAAAAATGTGTGCAGCGTTTTTTCCCAATGTTAGATTGTTCTTTAAATATAATAAACTAATCAAACTCATTAATAAACACTTAGCTGTAATAAAGTGAACTCTAACACTGCTGTCTCCACTGAGGTAAAGACTTCAAGAAAGCGCACTGAGAAACCATATCTGACAAAACACATTACAAACACATGTGGTATTTATAATCAATGATATATGGAACATGCTATCACTGTTTAAACAAAGAACAAATGTGTCCGATTGCTTCAGTTGTCTTGTCTCATCATACTGTATGTTCCTTTTGCTGGACATGGACACACACACACACACACACGTGTACTCTTTGTCGCTGCTTTCTAGCCTCGTCTGCTAGATTTATTGATGCAGCAATTTTCAGTCTGTCTCCATGGTGTGTTGGTCCGCCAAGCCATTTAGGATATTGTAGTGCTACAGTGGTCTAGTCTGGCACAGTCAGGGAAAACACACACACACACACACACACACACAATGTATCCACACACATTTGTTCATCATTGTTCTTTCTATCTTCCTGACAAATAAAATTTGATTTTAAAGTCGAACCCTATTTCCCTAAACCCAAACAAACCCAAAAAGGTAAAACACTCTTACCTTAAAAGTTACCCGATGATCCCAAAAAGGGCAGCTTAAATGCATTCAATGTCAAGCTGAAGCATCTTCTTGGTGAGTTGCCACATTTGGACATCATTATGCAGCCAGCTTTATGTTGTGTATGTTGTTTGTTGTCTAGTGTTCTGATCTCTACATATCATTTGTATTATTAAATTGGATCACCTAATGATTGAGGGCCAGCAAGATGGGAGTAGTGTGGGTGTTTAATCATACTGCAGTTACATGATAGTATACTCACAGTTGACACTGGTCTCCCTTGATGCCCTTAGTTGTACAGAAGCACTTCCCTGTGTTGACGTGGCACACGTTGGCATGGCTGTTACACTTGCATGCTGCAAAGACAAAGGTTGAAAGGGGGATGGGAAGAGAGTGAGAGATGCGTTAAGATTTTATCTCTAATCTCAAAGTAGAATCCCTGGGTGATGTAGAGACATGATGACAGTTTTCAGAACCCAACAGTTCCTTTAAGACAAGTTGTGCAACTACTGAGTGTAATGAGGAGACGAAGGAGTAAGAAAATAGAAAAGGACAAATCACAAATTTCCCACAACAGGTGTTAAGTTGCTGACTTAACACCTGCTGAAATGTTTTGTCTCCCTGTTCTTGGGCAAGACTGAACTTTATGCACATCTACCTAATCTAACCTTAAAAAGCATCATTACTTCCGCAAAGTGAGGGACTTCCTTTCGAAACTGTTTGGCCAGAAATTGTTTCGGGGGAACATAAGTTCACCACTGAAGGTGCACTATTTCCCCAGCACTTTTAGGAAATTCAAGTGCCCATTTAATGGTGAAGTTCACATTTTTCACAAGTCTGTCATAAAACTTATTGTATATATGTTATATGTCATAAAACAATATTGATATGGTGAATGTAAGTCCAATATTCACTCTCTTTTAGCTCTATTTTTGGTCCTGAGGGAAATATTCAACTCTTCTGCCGCTAAATGCTCCACTATGTTCACCAGCTAGTCTCTAACTGTGTGTGTCTGCTGTTTGGTGCTGAGCAGGTAGTGTACAGTGGGTTTAATAAAGCTTTTTCACTGAAAACAGCTGCCTCATGCGGCCAAAAACTACGCTATGAGAGCGCCGAGAGTGAACCAAAACAGTTATGGGCCGGACAGCTAAACAATTAGCTGAAACTCACTATAAAGCTCTGTAAAGCAGAAGGGAGCTGCAGATTCACCTAATAATTCTCTGTAGGTTCATCACAACCAGAGACCCCTTTCATATTGTCATTTGATACATTGTTATTATAAAAATATCAAATATAGCTGCTTTAAGGGCCACCCAGATGACAAACTGAATATTTTAAGTCACGCGACCGGTAACTCTTGACGAACCAATTATCAGTACATTTGGGCTGCCAGAGAGGTTTTAGACCTTTGTCTTGTTCTTTATCAAGATAACTGCCAAGTCAAAACCACAATCAAACACGAGTAAGATACAGAAAATACACAGCAGTCATGTTATGACGAGGGAACTAAACCGTCTTGGTATTTAAGGCCAAATGTCAAAATGTGATATTGGTAGAGCACCAGGGAAAGGAAAATAAGCTAATATGGTAATCAATGTCTGATTTGAGATGTAATTACGCAAGACGTAATTCACTTTGGCCAAAGTAGAAAAACATGCCTCTGGAAAACTTCTGAAACAATTTGAACTGCATAAGGTGAAATTTGGCTTTTGGAAACAATTTATTGTAGGTAGTCCGCTTTTGATTAGAGCCACGGGGATGAGCCCTTTTTTGGTGAATCTAATCTTTTTAATCGTTGTGTTATGTAAAAGCAGAGCGTGATGTAGCCGGATGATTCACATTGAGCCGAGCCTGTAATTTAGACACTAAATCACTTCTGCATGGAGTGACTAATGGTAGTGACAAACAAGAACGTTCTCTTTACCCTTGTAGTATGTTGTGTATGTGTTCGCTTCCACACAAGCCCACTCGTTCCCGTGTCCCTCCTCTCCAGCTGAAATGACTTTGTGCTTTGTTCTTATTCTTTCAAAATTGGCACAGAGACAGGCCCTGTAATAAAACAGTGGTGCGCTCAGGTCAAGGTAAAGCCAAGGCACTAACAGATAATGAGTGGAAGACAACCTCTTCTATCCCTTCTCCTCCTCTGCCTGGGAATAGAGCCCGATTTGATCGGTTACACAGAACAAAAACAAGGTAGCAGATATAAACGCTGCTTTAAATATTTAGATTTTTGAACATACACACACCGAGTAGGAGAAAAACAAGGTTGCGCAGTGGGGCATTTAAATGTCAGTGGGCTGAAAGTCAAATTGACGTTCTTCAACTTGAAAAACAGACACTGACAGCAGAGGCGGCAACAATAACAAAATACAATTTCAATCTATTACTTGAAATTACATTGACCTGTCACAAAGAAAGTAAACCTTTTCAGAGATGCACACTGAACTGTAAGGGTTTGGAGATAACAGAGCCTTACCAAAAAGTGGCTTTTAGACTTGAGATAATAGACAAATCACAGGTGTGTTAGTGCAGGCTTGGGTCACCCTGCTGTTTATACAATATTGATTTAGTAGCAGTCAACAACGGCATACAAAAGGACACAACTAGGAGAAATGTGCGTTCATGCACTCACACAGATTTTGCCAATCACACAGAGGAACGCCAATACAGACAGAAAGAAAAGAATGAGCCAGAGATGAAGGAGGTTTAGAAAGCTGCCAGTGACTTGTTACCGTTTTGCATTTGAGGATTGCTGAATACTACAATAATCTGAGAGCTGTTCACACACACAAGGGAACGTCAGCTGCTCTCAGCTTTCATTATCTAACTGTAATCTCAAAGGCCAAATTAAGTTTAATTAAGACACTTGGACAGACAGACATACAGTAACATCTAGGGTTGTCACTTGGTGACAAGAAAAGTCAAATCATTCCAGATCTCACAGTAAAACAAATATATTCTGTCACAGAACTGCATTAACTTTTCTCCTCTCTTCAAAACAAACATGAAACCACTGTAATCCCCTAAACAGTAAAAAGCCTCCTGCTTCCAGCAGAGCAGCCTTAATACAGAGCAACTCCCTGCACTGCAGACCCTGATGAGTGTTGGGAGGTTAATATATAAAGCTACTCTAACATTTCATCTCCAGTTATGTACTATAATTTAACAACTGCTTAAAACTAATACTTGGATTGATAAATAAAGCCACACTTGTTTCAGTAATACAGGAAAGAAGTCCCGTCCCCTCTCCTACCTAGCCACAGTAGCTAACTCAATGGGTTTCATCATCAGTATTTCTGAAAAGCCGAAATATGACACTGAGGTTCTGTCCATACGTGACTTAATTTGGTGTCTAATCATGTACTGGATATTAAACTCTGAGCACCCAACAGCAATTTCTACACATCGTTACAAAAACCAAAAAGAGTCTAGAATTATGTCAGCTCAACTATTGTTCAACCAAATCCATTCAGGACCGAGTTTTCGACGTATATGAATCTGTGCCAAAGGTTTGTGCTGCAGTTCACAATACAGTGACTTCAATGTGTCCTGTCTACAGGCCTGTTTATTACACAGGCTTTAGGACACACTGTGCACCCTGGTGTGTAAGCAAATAGGTTACAGGTACCCGTCACATTTTTGTAATGTAAACCCTACCTAACAAAACCTAAGAATGGCCATATCAAAAGAAATGGTATGAAACAAAAGTTAGGATGTACAGTCACAATATAAACAACATAATGTGGACAAATGTGAAGGTGGTAACTCTCTTAAATCTTGGTTTCTAAGGTAATAACAGTTTATTAAAATGTTGATAATTAATTCATCAATTAGATAACCTTATCAGGTTTGATTGAAGAGCAGGCAAACATTATCAAATGTATCTTATTGTTTATCACTGGAATCTATATTTGTAATTTATACAACCTCATAGACAACTTGCTTTACCCTCTCTTAATATTCATTTGTTGCTTAATTTCTGTGCTGATGTTTACTGGTAAAACCATCATCTCACAGACACGTTCCCTTTCTGTCTTTCACCTTTTATATTCCGTGCAAAAGCTGCTGATCAAACTGTAAACTAGAACTGCAGGCTGTTCCAGGATGTTACACTATGAAGTTCACAGAGAGGAGTTTCATCTGAGCTGCCAGTGTGCCGTCATTGTTCTAAGTGTACAATATTCAAAGTAAATCAACTTTCAGCGGAATATACTGCGGTGGCTGGGACCTTTATGCATGATAGATACAGGACAGATAAATGACTGGAAGCTTGTATAATGGCTCAGACTGCACACTCTGTGCGAAATAGATGCACAATATACAAACTGGTTTATGGAAGACTGTAACAGCCTGTTAAAACTATTGAATACAGGAGAGGGGAGTACCATATAGAATACAGGCCAAGTAATTTTGTGTTTCTTTTTAAAGGAACACTACACATGAAAGGTGGTTCTGCAAGGTTTGTAGCTTGCTTCTTACGCCTTACCCTGCACATAAGTTAGTTCTCACTGTTTGTCCGTTTCGTTGTTCATCTGTATGGTCACTGCTCCAAACATTCAGAATTTTGCCAAAACACAGCTTCTTTTTGTCACTGGCATTGTTTGTTGCTCACAACCAAAGTAAGCAAATGTAGTCAGATGCGACAGTACAGGCTAGCCAAGCTATCGTAGTGACAAATAAGAGCAAGCTACAAACTTTTCAGAACCACCTTTAAAAAGACAAGAGACAGCAAGGTTTTTGGTCGAATATTTTTATAGCAGTGGTTGGACATTTTGAGAAACTATCTTGTCAGTCAGATAAGAACATCAATATTAGCTTTATCTCTGTGTCCCCCAGAGAGATAGGTCCCAGATGTTAGCTAGCTTGGCACAAAGGCTGGAAGCAGGTGGAAATCCCAAAGCTGTCTTCTGTGACACTTTTTTTATTTAATGTTTAAAAATATAAATATCAGAAAGTGTCAGTTTGATATTTAAAGCTTTGATCTGTTAGCTATTTATTGATCAACCGCTGGACTCACTGACTGCATGCAGCAGCTCTTACGTGCGGTCCTCTCACACTGCCACATCACTCAAGAGACACAAACCTGGTGCTTCAAAGCTATATCTTCCTAGCCAACAAGATACATCTTTAAATACATTTGTCTTGTAGATAGAAGAGGATTTTGTAGCTCTCATTTAGCCATAGTCCAGGACCAATATGGTATGTATAACAATTGTGGATGGAAGGAACCTGAACAATTACTCAGTTATTCATAACATTTGCAATGGGAGGAAAACTGAAAATATCAACACATGATGGATGGCAATCTTTTTTTGTCAATTCATTTGAGGAGAAAATAATACAGCTTCCAGCCACTAGTTGGTAGTGCTGAGCACAATGCTGCTGAACAGCACTCGAGTTGGTGACTGAGGAAGAAATGTTTCTGAGAAGTTTCTAGGAAGATTACTTTTGAATGTCTGATGTTCAGGGTCCAACTGATGGACATACCAGACTGTGATACGTAGTATGACCTAGCTTTGCCTTAACAGAGCTTAAACTCTCAATCATTTCATTTGACTCAGGTAAGATGGCAAAGAAGCATGTTTTCATTTCCTTCATCCCAGCTTTAATTAAACAGAAAATGGACATGTCATTTGTAAACTTTGAGGGAAACAATCTTCCTCTATACTTTAATATGGGTATAGCTTTCTATAGCCTCATACATGTTACTAGCTTTCACCACACAATAAATCCATTCAGTCAGTCAGGCTTTCTCACAAAACATGGAGACCCTGATTGTAAAATAAACACTTGACTCATCCAACCAGTCTGCAGACACATAATATCCAAGTGCCCAAAGGAAGTGAACTCAATTCTGGGAGAGACACAGAGCAACTGGAGGTGAAGGGTGTAAGGAGCAGGGGAATCATAAAGAAGAAGAGAGTGAATGAATGAAATGGACGGAGGAGAAAGCACATCACGCACCACACTTGCTGACAACACAGAAATAAGCCGCAATAAAAAGAAACCTGATCTCTTAGCAAAAAAGGCTGATTTGATATAAATCATATTTCCCATGACTTGTGCAAGCCCCCTGAAGAGAGTACAATTTCTCACCCCACTGCCTCCGCATGTACACACACAATACAAAAGATGACTGTTGTCAGGGTGTGTAGGCGGGAACTGGGCCGTCAGTGTATGTGTGTTTGTCTTTCGGTGTGTCTGTATGAGTCAGACAGAGACAGGTAGAGATGAGGAAATCAGTCAATGAAAAAACATTAGAGAACAATCTGAACCTCTTATCGGCTCCGTCTTATTCCAGAGGGGTTTGCAGTTATAAAACTCAAGATAACTTAATGGGGGGGGGGGGGGGGATCAAGGGCCCTTGTTGTGCTAAACATTACTCCAAAGGTTTTTTGTGCAGTTGGACTTCACCCAGAACCACCCACACCACATATGAATCCTTCTCTGCTACTGCTAAATATCCCTCAGTGGATATTTCAACAAACTGTATAAGTACAAATTAAAAGGGGGCAGCTAAAGAATTTAGACTTGTAAACACAATCTATAAAGATTTCTGAATTTTTTTCTTGAAAATGTAAGCACCAGATCTATCCATGCATAAATATGCACACACAAATGATAGATGAAAATGTGTGTTGAGGAAACTTAATAGCCTAACTGCCCCTCCTCCACCAGAACAGAAAGTTCACACCATGACATAAAAAAAAAGAAGAGAATAACCAAATGGTGTGAGCAGAAACTTTGTTAACCAAAACATTTCCATAATTCATGTATATTATAACATACATCATTTTAACAGACAGAAAATGGATATTTGACAACAATATAAGTTCATGCAATTAGGCAACAGGTCCACCAAACAAGCAGACAAATAATGATGATAATGATGCAATAATGCGCAGGTTTGCGGAAAGCTGCATAAACAAGACACATGATATACATAAACAAAGCATGACCCCTACTAAAAAACAGCAGTATTAATACATCTTGCACGTGTATAGCTGTTAATCTTTCAAAGACTTGTGACATGGCATGGGGCTTATTGTAGGGTGGCATACTGCAGCGATGGCACTGACCTTGTTTAAAGATCAATAGTTTATTTAAAGAAATCTGTAATAAATAAATACATATAAAGATACCAACATACCATTGAAACACAAACATGTTTTTGGCCCACAATCAGCATCTTATTTGTATTTTCTCCCTATTTTTCTCTTAATTGTGTATTACGTGAAGCATATTCTGAGCTGTGCCAAAAGGACCTCATTTACAAGAAACTGCAGAGATCAGCATCTTTTTGCAGCAGAAAACAACTTTTTGAGTGTGTTTGGACATAAGATCTAGGTGAAATTTTGTCTCAATCTGCTCCTTGAAAAATAAAAAAATAAAATCGAACACAATTGCAATACCAAAGAAAGTCTCTATAAAACAAATATGACAAAAGATGGTTATGACCAGTGTTCTCAATAAAGTGGCCCTCATCTTGAGTCATAACTAAACAAAGCAACCTGACTTGTTGGACTCAAATCAGGTCACATGTGCAGGCCACTGTAGTGAGAATGTTCATGACAATTTAATTAGAGGTCATCAACCCTAGATAATAACAGTCCTAATGTCAACAGTAATTCCTAGTAGATTTCCTGAAGATATGGCATTGTGCAACGTGTTCACACCGTTCACAGAAGTGTTGATTGGGTCCACCTGGAAATCTGATTAATATATAGCTAGAAAATGTGTGTGTGCACTCATGTGCTTGTATTGCTGACTGTGTCATGTGTGTGCACATCTGCATTAGCATTTAAGTGTTGGCACTTCCTTATGAGATGGTTCACACACAGTGAGCTGCTAATTAAGTCTTCTTTCCCCTGTTTTCTACAAGATGGAGGACACATTTATCCACTTTTCCTCTACATGCTGGTGTTACAACGATACCAACAGTTCAACCCACTCACCAAACAGATGTTGATGTTTGAGGATTCTGTAAAACCCTACAGTAGATTATGTTGAATAATGGTGTTTTTTAATGTTCAATGCAACATTTTTTATTAAAGTGCTTTTTATTGAAGCTTGGTCTGGTTAAGTTTGGGCAACTAAAGCTCCTTGTTTAAGATTCGGTGTGAGATGGGATGTGAACACTGGTCACCGCTGAATGTTGGCATTGGAAATAAATCTGGTGCTGCTGAATCGTCAAATATAAATATAATTACCACACACTGGCCTACAAAATTTTGGTTTTGATACAAATACACTGTCATCAATTTTAAAACTCATTCCGTTTTCAATACTTAAGGTAAAACTTTGTAAGATGCCATTATTCTGCTTCAGGTTGCAACATTTTCATTTACATTCTTAAATAATGACATTTTCAAAACATAAAACAAAACTAAATGAATCAAACACACTAATGAAAATTATAAAAGGATTGTAAATTGGTGTTGTTTGTCCTACAAGACAGCTGCCTGTCAAAATGACCTTCACATCAATTTCTAATGCTTTCAAAATATCACATTTTTCAAAACTCCCTTTTATTCAGAGTGCCACTGACCACTACTGTATTACCCAGATTATGATCAATCACATGCTCATCTCCATGAATATGTTTTCATCATCATCAATGTCACCTTCCACCTCCGGCTGACTCTTGCATTTTCTTTGTCCGGTTCCACAGACGAGGCAGTTTGGTTCGATAAGAGAGGACAGGGCTTTATACTGTGTCTAATGAAGGGATCAGGGGGAAGGTTCGAGGGCAAAGGGGCCAAACATGAAGTAAAGAGAGGTAAGAAGTCTAAAATATAAACACACGCACACACACACACACATATATATATATATATTAGCATACAAAGAGAGAAAATGATTTTCATGTCTTAGTGACTTTAAAGAGCCTTTGAATATATTTTCCTTAGCTCAGCAGAATCTGATCAATGAACTGTCAAACTGAATATTTCAAAGTTTCAATCATTTTACTCCCAATCTCAGTTTTTTAGGCCTATTTATTACACAGGATTACTACAATAATGCCTCATAGTGTTGGCTTTGGTTGGCAGGTGCGAATTTAACAAATCGATATGTATGTTATATGTAAAAATATATATGCCATAATGTAACACTTTAAAGTCTGGTAATTAAAATGAATATGTCTGCTTACCTGACGTGACTTAGACTAGACTTAACAGACTAAATGCAGTCACGTAAATGTTGTCAACTGATGTGGATCTGAATATTACTTTGGGGGAGTGATGACAATAACCTTCCCTTCAGGAGAACTTGGACTCGGAGCCTACAGGTGGATCCTGTGGTGGAGGTTGGGCTTATGAAATGCTATTTGAACAGCAGCAGTCACAGCTGAGTGTTCAGGTGAGCAGTGCAGAATCAGGCCTGGCAGAGCAAGAAAAGTTCAATACTTTACCCTATTTCAAAAGGTGTGTTGGATATATAGTATGTTGTAACAAAGTGTTCATCTGTGAGTGGATCAGTGCACTCTGGTTGTCATCTTGACCTAAGTCACAGTTTTTGTTTAAAATTGTACAAATTTGGTGTGGAATTTTTCAGAAACGTAATATTGTCATTCACAGGACAATCAATTTAGAAGCTGAGTGGCTACACTTCTCTGCATGGTCCTCATTTGATTTAAAAGCTCCTAATAGTGTTACTCAACCTTGTCTGGCCAGTGACCAAATTTTTAGGAGTTTTATGTGGTAAAATTCTCTTTTAGCACTTTAATATGGTTCTGTGTGTGACGCAGCGTGGTTGCATTTGTGTCAAATGTGGAGCAAGTTGTAACGTTAGTAGTGATGAATAAAGTATCCTCTCCTACTTAGACTGTTTGTCCCACATGATAGCATAGTTATATTAATTGTATGCTGGTTAATGTCAATGTGAGCTGCAAGCCATAAATGAAAGCCCACAGTCTCAAAGAAAGCAGCTTATTCTAGACGACACATGAGTCACAGCTGAAGCTGACTGGAGATCAAAAAGGATTCAAAAGCCATTTAAAATCATATTTACAGAACCGTTTGTATGGTTTTCTGTGTAGGTACGTGTGTGTCTTTTGGTTTGTCTATGTGTTTGTATGTTGACCAGTCAGACGCCAGGAATAGAGATGCCAGAGGGAAGATGACTGGATACCGCTAAGACTGCTGGGTAGTTTGCAATTCCGCCACAAGGCTCCACAGGTACACTAACACACACAAGCACGTTTAAAAAGCACAAATATGCACGTGCGCACACACACACAGACAAACTTGAGACAGCAGGTGAGCGTGGATTTGGCACAGTTTCTACGGAAAAGACTGAATGGCAAACTCTGTAGGCAGCATCCCTCTTGTGCTACTCCACTGCTGCTAAAGCTCAACAACAGCTGGCTCTGTGTGATCCATCACAAACACACACACACGTACGCCACCCTGCTGTCCTGTCTGTCCCAGTCTCCAGGTGATGCTGCTGGGTTGCCAGTTTCTTGCAGAGACAGCACTCAACATCTCTATAGCTCCTGCACTAAACACAAATTTACAAGGAACTCCTGCTGTTACACCATGCTTACAGACTGTACATCAACACTTCAAAATTAGGGAGACAAGACAGAAAGAGGGAGGGAGGGAGGGCGACAAAACACAACAGCATTGGTTGTTTGTTCAAATGCTGAAAACAACCTATTTTTACGTTTTCCTGACAAGCGACCTCTTGTGATCGTGCCGTTTATTTTTTTCTTAGTAAAGAGAGAATTTTTTTCAGCAGCCTGGGTTGGGATAGCAGGAAAACAACGTGATGTTGCTTTCATTTCATACTACAGGTGGAAAACAGGTCATCGTACCTTAACAACAAAACAGGTCATTTGTCTGCGACTAACAAAACAACCCAACCTATGCAAAAATCAGTCACGAGTGTTGTCTGACCTGTTACTTCAGATACTAACTCATTATATTAACAGAAAACGCATTCTGGTTTCCTTCAAAACGTACTTGCTGTTGCAAATTAGTTGTATTGATACGTCATTTCTAGGAGATAGGTTTGAGGTGGGACCACCATGACCTCCTCCTGAAGAGGATTTGCAGTACATTAACAACCTCACGTGACTTCCATCTTTGCTGCAGATAGAGGACAGTCTTAGGTCACTTGTCCAGAAGAGGTTGCTTGACAGGAAAACATAAATATAGGACATTTTAAGGGGCACAAACGACCAATGCTGCCATTTTTCTGGCAAGGACAGTCCTGAGGACAAAGTTGAGGTTTAAAACTATTGACGGCTCTACATATAAACCTGTGGACAGTTAAAACGTTAGTTTCATTGTTCACAACAAGATACACAAACTTTTAAATTCTAAAGGTTAAACCTAGTAATAGTAAGGTAACATGTACATGGCCATACCCAACTGTAGGTTGGTTGTAGTCTATGTGAATGTATGAAAAAGCATTAACAAAGCTCATTGCGACAAAGTCTAAGGAGCTGGTTGTAGATCTACGAAGGGCCAAGGCACCACTGACCCGGTTTCCATCCAGGGGGTCAGTGTGGACATGGTAGAGGATTACAAGTACCTGGGAGTACACATGGACAATAAACTGGACTGGGCTAAGAACACTCAAGCTGTTTACAGGAAGGGCCAGAGCCGCCTCTATTTTCTGAGGAGGCTGAGGTCATTCAACATCTGCCGGACAATGCTGAAGATGTTTTATGAGTCTGCGGTGGCCAGTGCTATCCTGTATGCTGTTGCATGCTGGGGCAGCAGGCTGAGGGTAGCGGACGCTAACAGACTCAACAAACTGATCCGTAAGGCTGGTGACATTGTGGGGGTGGAGCTGGACTCTCTGGCGGTGGTGTCAGAGAGGAGGATGCTGGCCAAACTACACGCCATCTTGGACAGTGTCTCCCACCCACTCCATGATGTGCTGGTCAAACAAAGGAGCACCTTCAGCGGAAGACTCATCCCCCCAAAATGCACCACAGAGCGCCACAGGAAGTCATTCCTGCCTGTGGCCATCACACTCTTTAACTCCTCCCTCTAAGTGTAATCTGTATGACCCTAAGTCATTAAACTTTACATTGATCATTAACATCACTGCAATACTTATTATAAGTGTGCAATATTCTCTGTTTAATACTGCTGTGCAACATACTCTGTTTTCAGATATTTATTTATTCATACTTTCATTACTGCTGTGCAATATCCACCGTCTCATAATAATCTTAATAAGCTACACTTAAGTTGACAGTACTCATTATTGCACTATTACTTATTACTTATATTACATTGTATTATTATACCGTGTATACTTCAACAATACTATGAACCTCTAAATTCATTTTTATACTTAGACTTATTTTAGCTTTTATACTTTATATCCACTTTGTACTTAATTTATCTTACCTGTATTAGTGTATTATATTTTGATTTGCTTAGAACTTCTATTCCTGTGTGCACTGACATGACAGCGAGCAGCTGTAACAAAAGAGTTTGTCAATAAAGTATTTCTGATTCTGATGAATGATCTGCAGCAGTCAAAATACTCGTTATTCCCCAAAAGTAAGCTAGTATTCACCTTAATTTAACTCAAAGTGCTTCAAAATCTGGCCGGCAAGTATCCTACAGGTCTGTAGTTATATGACCACAAAAACAAAAAAGTCCACCAACTGTCTGGTCTTAATTACAGTGGGGAAAAAAAGAAATGCTCTACTGGAAAGATGATCTCTGTCCAGAGCTAAGACTAACTCCTCACTACAGAACCAAATCCTCCACGATTCAAGCACTCTCTCTGTTTTGATGAATTTATAAAAACACATCCAGTTTGTATTCTTTTAATATTGCTTTGATTCATTCCTTCCTTCCTTCCTACTCCGGTTGGGAAAATGAGGGACTGAAGAATACTAGAGGTCCTGTGTAGCCCCACAAGAAACAAGCACTGAACTGAGCTGAACCTATAAGAAATGATGAAAGCTCTGAGTGACAAAACGTCCTGCAGACAACCTTTGACTTGTGTAGTGTTTCTCTGGTTGTCCGTGAAGACTCTCAGTCATGCTGGTTGTGTGATGCATACACAACCAGCATGACTGAGAGTCTTCACGGACAACCAGAGAGCGCAAGTGAGGTAGTGCAGAGAGGCATAGGGTATCAGAGCGAGGAGAGAGGGAGCTCCTGATGTGAATCATGCAAAATTTATGGAAGCAATAAAACTGTTCAGCGTGAGGTGCCGATGGCAGAGGAGCATTATACACTGAAGCACTGGGTAGCAAAAGATAACAAGCAGCAGAAGAAATAATAATACAAGCTGAAGTCTTGCCTAGAAGACAATTCAGAGGGAAGAACCGGAGCACAGTGGTCTGCCTGCTGCTGCTAGATCATCACGCAAGAAATCAGGGAACACGTAGATGTGTACTACAAAATTCTAATTTATTCCAAAACCCTTGTTAACATTCAACTGCTAAGTAATCAGAGTATTCACCAATACCCCTACAATAAAGACCAAACAAATGTGCACTTTAGAAAAATCGGTGTTAGTCCAACAAATTAAACACAAAGGAAATCAGGTTTTCCCATTCACACAATATTCTATGAATGTGGCTACTACCAAAGCTAGTAATAATCAGATTTCTTAATGATGGTTTTTTTGTTCTAAACTGGCGTGTGTTCATGAATGTTTTCAATGCTAGTTTTCAGGCATTTTGTCAAATTACTGTCATTAATTTCAACTGATTAATTTTGCAAAAAAATAAAATAAAATGCATTACAAAACACAGATTTGGTCCAAAAGCTCTACTGGATACACACTGTAATATTTTAAAACTACCATAAGTGAAGTGTGAAGTGTTCAAATTGCTTTACCTCTGATCATCTCTCCTGCAGTTCTGCTGTAGAAGCTTCTAGCAGAGAAATAGATTTTTTGTTTAGCGTAGGATTTAATCCATTGATTGTTAGATAACCATCTCGACACTAGATGAGTGTGTCATTACGTCCCCTATTAAGCTGTATTGTTCAGTAATTGTGTATTTCTGATATACAGTAGAGTGACGACGGGCAGGTTTCATCACAAAATATGAATTTGGCTTGACATTACTGAAAAAAGGAGAATACTACTGAGCCTCTTTTTTTTTTTTTACTTGTCTTAAATTGTCTTCACTGAAATAGTAGGGCTGCAGCTAAAATTGTTTTCTATATTGATTCATCTTTTGATTATTTTTCAATTAATTGTTTGGTCTATGAAATGTCAGAAAATGGTGAAAAATGCTGACCGCAAATTCCCAGAGCCAAAGATGACATCTTCAAACTGCTGTACAGGACAAAACCCAGAAGCAAATCCTCACATTTCAGAAAATTGACCAAGTGAACTTTTTTTTTATATTTTTGCTTGATAAATTATCAAAATAATCAATTATCAAAATTAACTTTATGTTGTTCAACGTATTGAATAGACTTATGGCTTCAGCAGTGACTAAACATAAGCAGCACAAGCTGACCACTAACAGTTCTCGAGGTGTCCATGTGGTATATACCTTGCACCATGACTCAACATTACATTTTGAGGTACACTTTGGAGGAGCTGCAGAGCCTCAGCACATGGCCCCTGTAACACCAGACAAAGATGCATAAATCCACCTTAACTCTCTCCTTGTCCTCAAGAACTACTGTTAACGTGCCATTAAGCAAACCACAAACCACTCAGTGACACAACTGTGGTTGTACCACTTCCAGGTGGGGATGTTTCTATCTGAAAGGCAAGTACAGTCTGGCACAACCCTTCCCGTCATAAATGTGATTTAAAACAAGTTTAGAAAACATCAGCCTGTCTCTCCGCTGTAATAAAAACGAGACAAGAAATCAACAGAACAAAGACTCCCAGGATGTGTATAAAAACATGCAGGTGTCCTGTCAGCCTCTAAAATGCATGTTCTCCTCTGAGGAAGTAAAAGTCAAAACAGACATCCAACATTTTGTAAGCTGCAGCGCTGAAGGTTGGCGTGAGTGCGGTTGATTTCGTACGTGCGCAGGACAAGGAGAACGGTACAGTCAGAGAAAAAGGGACACTAATGCTCTGCACACACACACACACACACACACACACACATCCAGATTTGACAAGGTTAGTTATTCATCTGTCACAGGGACAGGGGAACCGACAGACTCCCCTCTCCTCTGTCTGTCCTCCATCTCTTCCTCTCTATCCCTCCATCTCCTCCTCCATCATCTCTCTATCCAAGGGCAACTGTCCTTTTCCACCGATATTAACCTTGTATCTCTCAGCACATGGTTTTATCTTTCTTTCTGTCTGCTTGTCTTTGTCTTGGATTCCTCTTCTCTCACTCTGTCTCCCCCTTTCCCTCCCCCCACTGCCTCTCTCACCCTTCCATCCTCTTTACAACCCTATGAGCCGAGGCCTTTTCCCCTCCCTGGTAGGGACGAAGCCGTCTTTATATCTTTCAGTCCACTAATCGGCCACACATCATTGACTCCCAGCAGCTTAGCCCAAGGTAAATCTAGTGGTCCTTTTTATAAAGAGAGAGAGAGGGATGGAGATAGAAAGAAGGATGAATGGATGGATGGACAGATGAACAGTGGGGGAAATCTAAGAGAGCGTTATTGTGAACTGTAAGAGGGAATGACAGAGGCATGGAGGAAGTAGAAGAGGGAAAAATGAAGGGATAGGTGTAATGAAGTAAAGGCAGAAGGATATGGGCAGGATGGACGTGGATGGATGAGTCCGGTTTAACCAGCACATTACTGGGGAGAAGAGGAAAGGAAAGGAAATGGACCAAAAGGAGAGGAAGGAAGGAGGGGGGAGGAAAGCAAAAGTAAGACGAAAAAAAGATAGGGAAAGAAATGTGAGAGGTAAGGGAAAGAAGAGATGAGACAAGAGGTGGTGAGTAGAGAGGAGAGGAAAAGAAAGGAAAGAAAAGGAAATAAGGGAATGAATGAAAGAAGGAAAAGGGATAGATGAATTGAACAAATATGGCATGAACCATAAAAGAAAAGCAGGCATAAAAGAGGTGTCAAGAATGGAACATGTGGGAGAGAAACTGCAGGGAAAATGTGACCAGGGGATGTCAAAGAAAGCAGAAGGCAGAAGACACAGAGACTGAGGATGAAATGAAAAGAAAAATATAGCAAAGACGGCCAAAGTAGAAGAGAGAGTGCATCAGAGGCTGTCCTGTACGGAGGCGACGAGAGGCGTGCATCTATCAGCTCTGCGCTCGCTGCAAAAAGCCGCCAGGGACGGAGACACCAGTCAACTCAGGAAATAAGAAAATGATTAAGAGCGATTTAATGTCACGCCGCCGCCAAGCCAAAACGCACATCTGTCACACAGAGACTGATGTTACTGCACCTCCCTCTCACTTCTCCCTCACTCACACTCCAGCAGTCACTCATTCATTCATTACACTCTCCCATCTCTGATGTTTTTTCCCCATCTAGGCCCATATCATATAGCTTTCCAAACCCAGCCCCCTGAGCCTTCAAATCACATTCACACACCCATTTTCCTATGGCTTCTGCTTTCTATCATCTAAACTCACACACATAATCTGTTGTTAACAGTTTCAACTATGGGATTTGCTATGATTATTTCCATATGAAGCAAAACAAAGCATGGAAAAACTGCTGACAGATGGATTCCAAGTAGAAAAATATCGATGCACATAAACGTGTGCATCTCTGTGAGCATTTGCCTACATCAGCACCATCTTTCTCCAGTCCAAGCCCTCTGCTGTTCACTAGAAACAACAAGACTCATCTCGTCTGCTGGTGCTGTTCCCTCAACGTCTACAGACCACAGTCCTGTCCAAACCACACATTAAGTTTCCCTTTTCACTGCTCCAGTGCTTTGCTGGTTACCACAAGCTCAACAGAAACCGAAGCCCACAGTCACAGCTTTTAAACACTGCCCCCTTCAGGTTGTTTGTGTCTATTACAGTGTTGTAGACTGCTGGCAACAGTTTCTACTTGACAGTTTTAATGAAAGGGCTCACAATTCCTATAGAAGCAATTCAGAGCAAGAAGTGAAGACGACGGGGAAATTCCTCCAAAACGCAGTGGAAATATCTCGCTCTTTAGTTACTAATGTCTATAACTGAAATGTGAAAACTTCATTTTCTTAGAGAAAACTTGTTTCCCAGAGAAATCAACTTTTTTCCAGAATGTATTTTTGAAAATGAGGGTCTCTGTCTTGAAACAAGGCAAGTTGTTGCAGTAGAAGAGAAAAATAAAACGAGAGTGACTTGTTTTAAAAAAAAAAAAAAGGTAAAACTTTAAAGGACTTAAAATTTCAGACAAAAATAATAGAGATTTTTGCAGTGCGTGGATGTTTCTGGTTTGTTTGTTTTTTTGCTGATGCTCAAACCAAAAATAAAAAGCAGGGTAAACCCCTGTGACCTTTGCACTCACCATTGCACTTCCCTCCGTTGATGGGGTCGCCATAGTAACCAGGCATGCAGCTCTGGCAGTGAGTCCCTGCTGTCAGGTTCCCACAGTGCTCGCACACGCTGCCGTTCACACACCTGCTGTGACCATTACACTGACACACTGCGAGGAAATTATACACACACAAAAACACAGAGTAAAAGATACACTCAGCGGCTAGTTTATTAGGTGCACCTAGCTAAAACTACTGCAATAAATCCTTCATGAAGATTATAATGTTCAGTTTTTTGTTGAAAGATGTGTCGATTCAACTGCACGGCCATTTAGTAGGCTGTAGTTTGTGAGAGGTCTTTCTAATATTTAATCTACCCTCACTGATATAAATGGGGTCATGAGTGTGCCTTAATGTGAGCAAAAGACAAGGCCACAAGCTGCCCTTCTTTCCCATGTGGCAGAAGTAACCAGCTGAGGGAAGAGTTATCATGAAGATGCACATTTTCATCCTTAAGTTCTGGCTGCAGACAGAACACCACCACCAGAGATATTCATGTCAACTGGGTGACTATCACAGAGTGTCAAATGTAAACAGAATAAAAACCTTCGCTTGAATGTGACCAATTCACTCACCGGGACATTGGATGAAGGCCCAGTTGTAGCCTCTATCAGACGAACAGAGACTCTGATCCAGCACCATTTCCCTGTCTCGTAGTCTGTCTTTGTCTCGGGGCCCAACCCTGGCAATAGCAGGCTTCAGGGGGCCTCGGTAGGAGCCCTCCATGCAAACACCCCTGCCGGTGTTACTGGGATCACCACACCAACCGCACTCTGCCCTCTCCAAACACTCTGCACATGTCCTCAGACCTGAACAGTTCTGGGCTGTGGAAGGGATGTGAGACAGGCAGAGATGGAGGGAGAGGGGGAAAACAAAGGAGTTTAGGAATCAAAAGAGACTAAAAATTAGTTGGAGACAAGCGAGGAAAGGTGTGTTAGGTTTCTTGTTTTGTTCACAAATGGAAAAACGAACTTGTACCATTATACTAGAGTGCAAAATTGGTTGTAATACATCTATCTTTGATTATTGTTCACAACACCATGAAATGGCCTCTTTACTTCTCAGTCAGACCAGAAAGTGGCATCGCAAAAAATTGTTTTCACATCCTCAAACTTACCAAGGAACTAAACAAACCATATGAGTGTTTTCTGATCTAACATCGTTTGTCAGTGCCTTCCAAAAAGTGTTACAAATGACCGTTACGGAAAATGCTTCACGTGAGTATTTTCTGATCTGCCAATGCTATGGTTAAGGTTGGTTTGGTTTCAGCACAAAAACTACTTGGCTAAGATTATGAAAACAAAAAATCACTGTCCTGGTTAAAAGAAACCACCACTGACTTGGCAGTAAATGGGATGAGAACAGCGTAAGACACTTTGTACACCTGATCATCCACCTCAACATCCTGCAAAACAAGTTGTGCTGTAACAATATCATCGTACTCCGAAATTTGCTACAGTCACAGACACAAGAAGTCACTTGTCAACAAAACATACACATAGGTCATTTTAGACATTCAACGCTGTCAGGATGTTTTATTAAGTGCCACAAATTTGTGTCATCAAGGCTGAACTTTACTCAAAAGCACCACACATTAACTGCCACTCCACAGATGAATCCACTGATTGTAAAGATTCTATTGAAATGAACACATTTTGATGTAATACAGTAAATGCTGGCACCCCTGGATCCTCACGACGGTTTAATTCCTGTTCGAACAGGATATTGGGGAGGGGCATAACCAATGAGCGATCATTCTTAAACGTACAGCTAGATAGGAGGGACAAAAGGGTGGGACACCTTAAAAAAAATGTTTTCTTTTAATAAGATTTTATGTTCACACTAACACAGGACATGTCAGATTCACTATATTCCAGAAAGTTCCATTTTCATATCATTTTGTCTGTAATTCTTCACAGAACTTCAATGAAAAGTATATTTGATTGATGTGATGAATCTAGTCTATAAAGTACTTAATGGTTTGGCTCCTCAGTACATTTCTGACTTACTCACTGATTATAACCCAATCAGGCCTCAGGTCATCAGGCAGAGGTCTTCTAGCTGTACCCAGAATTAGATCCAGGTCCTGTGAGGGTGCCTTCAGTTACTGTGGTCCTGCTCTCTGGAACAAGCTGCCTGCTGACTTGAGGTCCATCACAACGGTGTCCACATTCAAAAGCAAACTCAAAATTTTACCATTCTCCCAGGCTTGTGTGTGTACTCGTATGGTAGCACCTGTTTCTTGTACCGTTGGTTACATAGGCGGCTGTGTGATAGGGCAGCGGTTTCTATTTGATTGTGTTGATGTTTTGGGGTTTTTATTGCTGTGTGGTATGTTTAATGTACGTTGGGTGTATGCTTCATTGATTCAATTTCTGCATCTTACTCATGCTTATATACACTTACATTTATGTTGCTTATGTTACCTATGTTCTCATGTTTATGCCTATTATTTATATTTTGTCTTTCAATGTAAAGCATGTTGAGTTTACTTGTAACGAAATGTGTTATATAAATAAATTTGCACTATCATGCATTAACTGCATGACAAATAATGACCTTGAATGCATTGCTCAGACCTATTTTTAGTGCTACACATACATTTAAACAGTAGCTATGTGTGCATTGTTGCAGTGTTCTAATGGAAGATGTCCTCAAGACACGTTTGGGTTGAAAGTAAAGGGTCTTTAAGGCATAGTCTGTCCTTCACACTGTAGTTAATCCAAACAGCTTCAAACAAACACAATAAAACACCTTTAGTGATATAATCTACCTCCTCTAATATACTTTGCGTCTTTTGGTTTACCCTTTTCTTTGACCCTCAACATTTGTAAAGAAATTGACTTCACCATTCCATGTGTTGAGAAATGCATTTGTATTCATCAAGTGGATGTGACATTCAAAAACACTACTGGTGCAAATTAAAAATGACATTTTTTGATGGTATGGCATTCAATACTTCAAAAATCTCCATACTGAAGCCCTTTTTTGTTGGAGAATAAGCTATATGTGACAGGAATAAGAAATCAAGTGTTTTTTCTGAAGGAGCTGGCCTTCTAAAGTTAACTTTACAGATTGTTTTGAACCGTTCAGTCTTGTTTTGCTCTCGTTTGCAACGTCAACTCGTCTTCCCGTCATAAATTTTAGTCTACAAAGCGAGGGTGGGAATACACACTCAGAGAAAGAGAGAAAGCTAAGACTCTGTGGGTATCTTGGCATGTACACAAGAAACCAAAAGGTTGAGAGTTATCCGAGGTGTTGTTTCTTATAGCCCAGCAAGATGATTCAAATGCAGCGTCAAGTAAAATTAGCATTTTCACCAGAAGTTGTTTCTCTTTTGAAAATGAGCCATTTCCATAAGCCACAGATGTTCTAGCTGAACCTGTATCTCTTTCTCTGTGTCCCTGCTAGCTAGCTCTGCTTGAAATACACCCCTTGTCCTCTGTATGTGTTTGCAAGTTTCCTGTTGCATTATTCAACTGTAGCAATGCTGATTCATTTGTTCTCTCTCCTCCTTTATAATTACAAACTTCTGCTCTCCCTTTCTCAGATTCACTCTTTATCTCTTCTCTGCCACACTTTTATCCTCCTCTTTTGCATCTTTTTTTCCCCTATTTCTATTCACTATGCCACCTTCCCCTCTTCACTCATTTAGCGCTGCTTTTATACCCCCCTCCTCCCTCATTTCCTGTCATTTTGATTTAATTAGATTTTTTTATGGATTATTTTAAAACACTTTAGGCCCAAATGAAATCACAAAGGATGGAACTCTTCTACTTTTTCTTCTTCTTCTCTTTTCGTCTCTCCCCTACTGTTTTCTTCCTTCCAGTTTTTACTTTTACCTCCCCTTATTTCCTCTCGCCTTTTACTTCTGACAACTCACTGGATCCCCACTAGTCAATAGTTTAAAGAGAGGCAGTTCAACAGAATATCCCTAATCCACTACACAGTAGGGTTTCCTCTGATAGAAAAGCACATATTTACATACCCAAGAGCAGATTTGAATATCCAATAAATATACCAGGCCTGTTTATCATCTTAAAATATGATTCAAATTGCAGGGAAATTGGTAGCATTCTCTTTGTAAACCCCACAATTTTCATGTGCAAAACCTTAACATTTTAATATAACAAAATTCTTTGTCCCTCCAGGTCAGATTATTAGACTTGCTGTGCCAGCCCAATTGACTCATAATGCTCAATAGTTCTCCCGTTTACATTAACTTGAATCCTTTCAACACCTGATTGGACACTACACTGTACACCGGTCTGTGATTGGTCTTTGCTTCGAATTTATTTTCAAACTGTGAAAAATGGCAGCTTTTATGGAAACCGCCACATTTCTCAAACTTTTCATCAAAATTAGTTTTGGGATACATTTGAGGTGACAAACTGGCATTTTGATCCACACATTGGGTGGCATATAATACAGCAAAATATGCATGCGTCCTAGAACTTTATTATAGGCTAAAAGCTAAACTCACTCAACTTAAAATTATACCTTTAGCTTTATTGGATTGTTTTTGTAGATGAATTAAGATGGATCTATCACTATTAGTCATGCCAATTTCTGCCTAGGTAGCTTTACTGCATTATTGAATTTTTGGCAATTTTTAATTTTACTTCTCCTACAAATTTGATCCAGTCTTCACCAAGTTTGGGACATGAGCCAGAAAAAGGTAGCAGGTAAATTTAAATTTTCTTCAGAAAATGTATTCTTATCTAATTTTATATCTTTAGCGACCTGTTTAAACAATCATTTGTGTGGTTTGAGAGTTTCAAGATTCAGCAGGGAGAGACAGAGGTTACATCATCATCTAAACACAAATGTGGTCAGGCTCAATCAGTGAACTTAAATCTCATAAAAAGCTCTAGACATGTGATCTGGCTTGCAAAGCAATTACTTCACATTTCACAAAAGTGAAATGAAATTCATGGCCAACTGCGAATGAATTTGTGAGCACTACAGAGCTGTCACCCGGTTACCCTTTTATCAGCAATATGGGAATGACTGGGAAAGATGAGAACACTCAGGCCAGAGAGAGTACTACATGACTGCTCTCATACCTTAAAATATATTCTGATGCAGAGTTAATCTCTACACACAGACTGCCTCCCTAAACATGCATTGCAAAGTGCATTTGCAGCTCTTGACTGCAATTTTTCAGTGACAAAAAGTGACAGAAAATGGATCAAATATTTCAGGCATCAGCCTGCATGCCACGACGATGATGAAACGGGCCCCGAGGACACTAAATGACACGAGTAAAAGCAGCTCATACAGAAGGGAGAGGCTGGGCAAAAACAAATTCCTGCATAGACAGAAAATGTTAAGTCCTTAGATGTCCACTTGCATAACTGTGGTTTGTGTAGATAATATAATTTACCTGCTATGTCCTCTATGCCTGAGCCTTTTCTATTTTTAATAGCATTACCAACCATCTGGCTTCATCTGTGTTCCACATGGAAAGAATTAAGAGAGGTTATTGCTTCATATAGTTTCGTGGACTCTGGGTAGATGAGGATGAGAGACAAAAGTGTTACATTCAAGTGTGTGCCTGCGGGGTTTACAAGGTTTTAGTTAACAGCACCAAAGATATAGCTGTACCTTGTGCTATTACATGACATTAGCTCCAGGCTATTTCTAGAGTAAATGTCCTTTTGGATGGTGCCTGTATTTCCCACGAGGGTGGAAAACATATTTCATGATTAAAAACTACTGGCTATTTTTTCCTTTGTGGATATTGAAGATAAAAATAGGGACACTGATTTACGCACTTCACACTGCTTAAATGTTAATGTTCCTCTAATTTCTTGCAAAAGGGTGATTATTCTGTCTTCACTCTGTACACAGCTCAGCAGCAAAGTAAACAGTCTCCTGTACTGATGACAGTGGTTGAACAAAGAGGCATAACTGTAATTTATATTTATTGCACTTTACTGCAGTTAAATTATAAGTAAATTTAAAATGTATATAAATAAGAACGCAGCTTGATTTGTCAGGCATTTTAAGACAGATGAACTTAAGAAGGAAAGTGAAAATTCAACAAATTTATAACAAGACTAAGAAACTAAAGCCATGCTAGTTGAGTTTTAAATGACAAGGTCAGAAATATTGGAGACAGACTAACACATTGTTGGTTTTGGTCTGTTCATGTGATTTGTTGACAACAAAAATATAGAATAACACCAGCCATATCCTATAATGTTTGGGGGTTTTTTTTAGCTGTGGTGAAGAAAATGTGAAAATCCGTTAGCAGATGGTGTTGGGCAAAGGGTCTTTGGTGACCGGTATTATGTGTGGAAAGTGCAAGCAGGAAGATCAATATGTTAAGCCTGTTGTGAGATTTTATATGGTCACCAAAGTTATTAAAATTAATCCTGTAGGGAACATAATATGTACCAAATTTCACAGTAATCTAATTATTTGTGAAAACATTTCACTCTGAACTCAGGGGATAACCAAAAGTCATTATGATATCGTCTCAGAACCACAAGTGTGGCCAATCTATTGAGGAAATGTTTAGATATAGCACTGGAAAAATAACAACTTTAACCTGCTGGTGGAGCACGATGAGAGCTCGGGTGATAAACAAAGGCATCATCTGCAGAACTTGTATCTTTGTCTGTACAAAACGTCATGGCAATCTGTTTCACTCTGAACCAAAGATGTCAATCTGCTGATGGTGCCCAATCAAAAGTCAGGGGAGTCATTAAGTCATTATGATTAATCCTCTGGGAACCAAGAATGTCACACAATAGCCAAAATAATTCACTCTGGACAAAATTGGTGGATTGATCAGCTGACAAACCAGTATTGCCATCTATAGAGCCCCACTGCTAGCACGGCTTAAAACAAAGCGCAGTAACCATTTTAAAATGATTATCACAGATATACAGATCCAAATCAATTTTCTTAATGTATGTTTTGGTCAAAGTCAGGGAACACTGTTTCTATCAACTTGATGTGAATGAGAATGAACATAAATGTAGTAACTAGGTCAAATCCAAGAGGACATGCGATTGTATCTCAGCCTGCACCACTAAACATCAGTTGCTAAAAACTTTCACAAGTCGTTGTCGTCACTTGGAGACTGAGCGCCTTGATGCCTTTAAAGTTCTGTCAACAAGAAGCATCTCTCCGATTGGCTGCTATATAGCAAACATCCACCACATGATTCATGTGATATGAACAGAAAAAAAAGTACATATTTATACTCTACCCTGTGTTCCTTTCCAAAACCTTCCCAAAATATATGGCTCTATTGAAATCAGCATATTAGTAGTCTTCATTGACAGAACTAGAGGATACCTAAACACAACAGATGACAAATGTTCGGAGGAACTTAGGCTATCGGGATGAAGCAAAGAAAAGGATTGCTTGTTCCTGCTGGGGAAATTTTCATCTTATCAAAAATTCTCTCAGCACAATCGTCTTGGTGCCACATTCTGTTTATCACACGGGTTTGACATTTGGTGTCCCTGGATAGCACGTATCGTCTGGTTTCATCTCGTGCAATCCATTTGCTTGTACAGTATTTGACAGTTAGCGTCGCTGAAACCAGTAGCATACAGATATGTGAGCCCCCATACATAATACATCAAGTGTAGGAGCCATGAGCTGCCTTCTCCTTCGCTTTTCTCGTAGCATGTGAAGCTACAAAACAGCAGACAGACATCATGTGGGATGGACAGGAAAAAAACACACACACACACACCTTGTGAAGATTGCTGCAGAGAACATAAGCCTATTTCTCTGTGCAGCAAAACCAATATCAGCTACAACAACGTAACCATCATCTGGCTTGCCTGTGTGTGTGTGTATATAAGAGAGATTCATTTGAAACCGATGTTCGACTATAATCAAATCACTTGTTGTAGTCGCCTGTATAAACAAAATACAAACAGTGAGTGACCAAAAAAGTAAAAACTCCTGTATACTGCAATCCACTACACCTGTAATTAATCACATTTTTGTGTTTTAATTTTAGGACAATGTGCCTAAACACACAAACTGTGTCCCAATTCCATACTACATACTAATTGCATACAGTACTGTATGCACTATATACTGTACTAATTGTCATGGTACTGTATATTGTTATTGCAGTTAGTAAGCATTCAAATCAACATACTTTATCGTTTTGTACTAATGGAAAATGACAAGACTTTTGCTAGTCAAACTGCAACTTTCAAATGTCACAGCAAATTCAATTTTACGAAGAGAGAGCAAAATGGGTTTTTTGTAAGATATGTTTTTTTGTTTTGTTTTCGCAGGTGTTTCTGGAGCTGTTTTCCCCACCACCCACAAGTTTTTTATTGTTTTCCAGCTGTGAGCAGATCCTCCATTTCATTTGTGCATTGCATTGTGGAACAGTAGTGTACATTAACAGCACCTACAACTCAAGCGCACAGGCCTGGCAGAGTATCGGCAGGTACTGTAAGATACCAAGTGTTTGATGAAAATAGATTAATATTAATAAATGCTGACTTTATTTTAATTTATAATTGGTGAACTGATTATAAAAAAGGCTACATTGCTTACGCTGTTAATCTGTTGCGGACGCTTGCACCAGCACTTTAACCACAGTCATTGTTTCATTAAAAATCAATGGGCTGGAGTACAGAGCCAACACGAGAAAAAGAAATGTGTCAGTTTGGTCGCATAAGAAAGATTTGTTGAGGAAATCATTAGTGTTTGCAATGTGGTCAAGACCAGAGATGAAGTTTCCTGTTTGAGTCATGGCTGCTTCACTTCATCAGCTACTGCTGCTTGCACTAAAATGCATGTTATGTGGTGAAACTTTAATTCTGGATTTATGAATGCCCCACCCACCACCGCTTAACTGTGCTGTACTATGTTTCCTCTTATAAAATGGGCTTTTCAAAATTGTCACATAAGCCAAAGAAAGTCCATTTTATAAGAGGAAACATAGTACAGCACAATTAAGCTGCGACTGAAAAATCAGCTTGCTTTCGAAGGAGCTCCCAGAACTTCCAAATCTGACTGCTGGGGCAGCACTGGAGCTAATTATTTCAAGAGGTTGTGTTGAGGAGTGTGTAGTCAGCCTCCAGCAGACATGAAAAATGGGAATGATACACAAAGCCTTGGGCCAAATTTATCTGATAAAGAAATGACCCAGTTCAAATTGGATTCTCAGACAAGCAATCGTTTTTTGTGAAAGCAGCTAACAAAGCCGAGGTCATGAATCCTTTAGCTGTAGCCTGCAGGCCTGGTTTCCAAAACAAGACATGATTAATCCATTAACAAGAGAAGTGAAGCAGAAAGTTAAGTATGAAACACAATGCATAGACTGATGAAAAGAGCAACAATGCTATATCTAAAGAATTTGAAAAGTAAAATGTCAGATTTTATATGCTGTACTTTGAGCAACAAATGTAAAAAGTAGCAGAACAAAAGCATCCTACACACCTTCTGCCACCAAACTGAGATATGAATAATACAAGAGAAAAGGAGATGGGGAAAAGGTGCCACTATGTAAGCACTGAAGGTAAAGCGATAGAAAGGAAAACAATCTTGGCTTGCTAACAGTAGGCTGGAGAGCTGTCTGTACTCAGACTACTGGCACCAGCAAGGAATAATAATCACCAGTCACAAGACAAAAAAAAAAAAAAAAAAAATCTCAAAGTTTTTGAAGCTGTTTTCTTAACTCCTCAGAAACAAGAACACTTTGCTACAAATTGACTATTTGTCCAACAAAAGACAGAAAACACCAATAGAAAGTTTTGCCTCTGGGGAATACTTTGACAGTTTGATTTGTTTTTCGTACCAGAAACTTGTTGAACTGCAGAATAAAATATGCCTGTACTTTACCTTAACTTTTACAAATAAAACATCAATGAACATTATCAGAAACTTCACTTCCTTAGGGTAGTCACGCAGCAACAATGTTCAGCCGTCTTCCGTCTAGGTTGGTTATCTACCTATGGCTATATTGTGTAAGTTGGACAGTCAGTATTTTGGGGGGGAAAGGAAATTGATGTACAAAAAAAAAAACTAACTATAATAAATAACTTATCTTCAAAATGAAAAAAATTCTGCAGTAGATCGATTATTAAAACCTGCCACATGTATTCATTGTATATCAGAAAATGTCTCAGGCTGTGGCATTGGCTCTTTTCCATCCATTTTATTATGGCATTGTTTTTAATTGTAAGTAAAGGATATGAATACCTTTTTAACCACTGAATATATGGGCACATTATATAAAGAGAATAATCCAATGGGATACCCATATTGCTTTGTTTCCATTGGATGAAGGCAAATATTTGCTAACAGAACTTCTTTAACTGAGTTGATGTGAGGTTGTTTTGGAGTCTGTCTGCCATCTGATGTCAAACATCACCTGATGCAGCTTTAATTAGCAATATTCCCCATATTCCCTTCCTGGTGGAGAATTTGTAAACCCAAGTAGGTGAACGCAGAAGTATCTTATTATTTAGACAGGAAACTATTCAGTAGTTAAGCAGGAGATCCATTCATGTCGACTTATAAAACATCAAAACAAAATCATAAGCTGCAAATTCAGAGAGGATGCAGCTGAGCCTAGCAGCTTTTCCAATTTTTGTCTGGTTTCATGGTTCCATGTTTCTCTCACATAGACAAACATTCCTGTACACACTTATGTACTCAAACAGAAGCACATGGAGACGCAGTGCTGAAACTGAAAAACCTCCAGCATCCCCAGGGAGGTGTTAATATGAGAGGAATGTTATGAGACAGCAACGAGGACTTCATATTGAGTCAGTCGTGTGTCATTGTAGATGATCGATTTTCTGCCCTGTAGCTACAGGAGAGGTGGCACCACCACGGTGTTGAAGTGTGTGTCTGTGTGTGTTTGTGTGAGAGGCAGAGACCTAACTGCTGATAAGAAAGGGATCGATAAGAGTCTATAATGACTCCATGTTCACACAACATACTCTAGTTGCATCATCAAAAAGGTATGAGTACTATACACCACCTCATTAATCAATCTGTCTAAACTCGTAGCCACACATTTTGACATTACTATAACCTCTATGCTTTGTCATCCAACCGTATACTGTTCTGTCATTACATCATATTCAAATAACACAAAGATAAAGCACACATGTTACATCTCACCTCCTAAAACTGTCTGTTCATCTTGCTTTTCTAGTGTCACCACAACATCTGTTCTTATGCCTTTTTCCTTCCTCTTGCGTATTTTGCCTAAAAACATTAATTGTTGGTTTGATTAGGGGCAAACAGCAGATCGCAAATACTTTCTAGACTTTCAGTAGAAAAGTTAGTTGATTTGCCTGACCTTTGTAACTTATGGAAAAGACTGATCATACCTCTGCCAATAGCTGATACAGTACATTTGTTTTCTTTCATTCACAAATAAGTGATCAAATCCAGAAGGTTGTGCATGTACCTTTCTAGGCTGTACGTCTTACAGATGGGTAGTTTCAACTACAATGCTGCATCATATTAACTGAATGTTTTGCATGTACTACAATGTTAATCCAGAAAGTAACTAGTAACTCAAGCAATTACATAAATGTAGTGGAGTAAAAACTACAATATTTCTCTAAAATGTAATGGAGGAACAGTAGTTAGTCTTCCAGAAAAAAAGCATCAGTACCTAAAAAACACTTTCCACCATTAAAGTTAATTGTTGACCTAACCCAAGGCCCTCTTGCTAGCCTTTTCCAGAGATTTCAGCCACAACTCTTTGTCTTTATGAGTTTGAGAAATGAGTAAACTCCATTTGCTGATGAAGACGTGGTTGAAAGCCTTGGAAAAAAAAAAAAAAAAAAGCTTGTAAGTGGATCTTAAGTAAAGATTTTTTTCCCCCCAAACTTCCCACCTTTGTTCTTGTTCTTAAAAACACACACACACACAGACAGACGTAAATTGCACACCTGAACCCAGTCACACATATCTGTTGATCTCCACCCTTCACCTCCACCAACACCCCATCCCCCTGTTTGACTTGTCCCAGTCTCACCGGTACAGTCCTGGGTCTGCCACTCCAGACACTGTCCGTAGGGGAAGGAGATGACGTATGCCGAGGAGTCGACACAGCGTTGCGTACTGCCACACCACATGCACTCCATGGCCTGGCTGGTGCAGTTGGCACAGCTGGTGCGCAGAGAGCAGGGCGTCTTACAGGGACGAGCGCTCTGACTCTGTGGACTCCCTGAGCAATGGGACAAAGGGCCAGAGACAAAAGTTTAGATGTTGGAGGAGGAGAAAAGAACTGATGTGAGAGTTATTTACTGAAGAATCAAGTTTAGTGCTAGTTAAATCATGAGTTAGAGGTTCAGAGCTTCCCTAACAGTGAAACTATAACTTTCTTTGGGCATTTTATTAAATTTTAATAGGTTTGTGAGTTAATTCTTCATATAAATGTTGTAATATACCTGCTATTTTTTCATTTCATTAGCTGCATCATACTGCGAAAGATACATCTGATACAGCCACTTGTTTCCTCTCTCACTTTTCACTTTATCCATTTTAACGGCACAGAAAATGTCTGTCTATTTAAGAAATAGGAACTGTTTTTCTTCTTACTGTAATCAAATAACTGTTTGGTGTCTCTAATGCACTGATACCTTTTGTTTTATCACCTGTTAGTTTATCTGAACTGAAAATAAACTGTAGCCTCCAATTTATTTTTTTATTTGTTTTATCCTGTGCTCTGAACTATTTCTCCAACCACATCCTCCCCTTTCTCTCTCTTTTTTTAATTCACTCCTTTCTCACCGGCAGGCTTTTCACAGATCAGGCCTTCGGTGGTGGCTGTGCAGGGGTTGGCTTTAAGACCGGCCACCTGCGACCGCTCCAGGTAGGCACAGAACCCTGAGTCGCTGGGCTCTCCAGGTAACCATCGCAGGCTGGTGTTGGTGAAGGGTGACGCATCCTCCCAGCCCCAGTACGACACGTTGATCTTCCTCAAGCCAACCCAGGGGGATAACCTCTGCAGGGGTGGAGGCACGCAGGGGTGAGAGAAAGAGAAAAAGCAGGAGATGTGTTAGATGTAGCACGTGCTGACCAAGGATTGCAAGCATCATATGCATTTATCTTATCTGTAACGGTGTCTTTACAGGTCTCCCTGAAAAAACAATTCGATCAGACAGCTGCAGCTGATTCAGAACGCTGCTGCTCATGTCCTCACTAAGACCAAGAAAGTGGATCACATCACTCCCAACACCATATGTTAAGATATGTTCTAAAGCTCTCTTTATTTCTCTCACTTCTGGCACTGGCTCTTTGACTGGTCCAAAGCTGCGACTAACACCATTTCCTGGCATACAGCAGAAGGTGGGGTAAAAACATGCCACAAACTGTCCTAACATACACCATCTCAGTCAGTGAATGTGTTTCTGCAACTTTTCTTCCACATTTCCTCTAAAATTAAGAGGCAAAGCTTCATTTGTAGTTAAATGTAAAACTGTAAAAAGGTTTTTGTTCAGTGTTGCTACACTGGTGTTGACGTTCACAGTATCTATAGAATCTAAGTTAACTTTTGTCACAAAGCTTTTGTGACTCCAAGTTCCCAAGGAGAAGATTGGTTAGAAGATTTATCATGTTTGTGTGCTGTAGTATTTTGTACTCTAAAATATCAGTAGAGAGGGGACAGTCAGTCTGGAACTGTTAAAGAGCTGTTGCAGGAAGTCTTGGACAGGATTTGAACATCCCCTTTTCATCCTAAAATGAAAACAAAATGCGGAAGCTCAAAAGCAGTTTTTAAGCACTAGCATTTTAGAGGTGAGGTCAACCTGAGAAAAATCAGACACAACAACCAATTTTTAGGCCAAACACGGCAGAGCTCACGTCAACCTATCCTTCCAGTAACAGAAGGAATAGGAAAAATGGGGAGAAAATGTAGTGATTTAAGTTGCAGATCAGCCAGAGCTGCTAAAAGAAAATTTAAAAACAGCAATGAACAAAATTATAATAAACATCTGATACTACTCGTTTTTGTTTTTTTTAAAGAAATATAAAAGGAAAATATAGCCTTAATTGTATGCAGTTCACATGTACAGTCCTAGAAACTCTGGGGAAAAAAAAAACACCATAACTGGAACAATAACTCAATGTGTGAAAAAAAAAAAAACCTATATAATACTAAAATTAAGAGCTGAGTCCACATAGTCTCCCCTTGCCAAGAGGAGCAGTCAGAAAGCTGTTAACTAACAGACAGAATGTTGTCTTTTACATGAAAGTAGATCCTAAATTAAACCTTCTGCAAATTACTGTAATTGTTATAAAAGCAGGAACTCTAATTTTAGCAGCTGACTGAAGTGTAGTTCAGTGAACATTTCAATTATTTGCTGGCAAAACAAAGTGTGATTTGTTAAATACAGTAATGGCCCATGATGATTACGAACTGTTACTGTTAAGAGTTTTATTTGATAGAAATCCTAAATATTTTTCCACAGCTGTGATTTATTTCATAAAAACATACAAAAGACTTTTTGCTTTAGGATCGAGGATCACAAAGAGCTTGTGAAACTTGTGAAAATGTTGCTGCATTTGCACTATACTAAGTATGTATTCTTGCATGTCTGGATACCACCCACTTAGCTGTGTGGTATGTGGTAATTGCATAGAAAATAAACTGCTAAAATATGATGTTATCTCAAAAAAGTGGAATGACAACAGAAGAGATTAAGAATCATTGCCTAAAAGCATCAAAGGTAGATTAAAAAATGGTTTATCTACAAAACAGGCACTTTTCATCAAGACAGAGAGGAAGAAAGAGAACCACACTCTCTTTCAATTAACAGTGTTCAAATATTTACTCACTTCTCCTGACACTGCACATTTATCAAAAAGTCTCTGTGGTCAAACATGTCAGGGTCTCCAATGACATTTCCACCATAAACACCACAAATCGACATTTCAGTCTGTGTAAGAGGTGACTGATCTGGTCAAAGGCTCACTGAAAAGCAGCCGTTTAAAGAATCAAACATGAATATGTGGAAAACATCCTTTCACTCATCTGGGTTTACTACGATGAAAAGCGATGACAAAGCTAATATTTGTGCTTCAAGGTGGGCTAAGAATGATTCGCTCTATTCATTTTTTATGCATTGACTCCATGGCAGAGTAAAAAAAAAAGAAAAATCAGAAACATCATGGTGAGAAATTCACTCCTCTGTAGTTGGTAATATCAAAACTCCTCATGGTGCTGTGAAAACATTTTTTAACAAGTCTGAACGTGGATATGAGTCTGAATATCAAATTACCTAAAGCCAGAAGAGTTGTGTTGCATTTTCACATCTTAGATTTTTAACATTGTGCCAGTGTTATCAAATTTTCATATCAGAAAACGGCACACTGCTGGGTTCTTTCATTAATTAGCTGTTGTTATACACTTAAATAACTCAATTTTTATGATCTTGAGGCCACACATTCCTTGGCATCTAATAAATAACTTTATATTTATGATATTAAAGTAACAGTGTCTGGCATCTTATAATAAATCAAAATGTCATAGAAGCAGTATTAAGTACATTATGTCATATAATGAACGCTGGGGAACTGCATACAAGTCCAGTTGTCCACATTAATCAGCAGGACATTACAGTACTTCAATCTCTAAAATTATATTATACTTTTTGTTTTATTAGACTATATCTATGTATATGGTGTTGCCACAAACTCAGTGTGGTACAGTGAAGAATTTGCCTTACTTTCATTATAAACCAGCCTGATAAGATACAGGTATTTTTCTAAACTAATTAAAGTCTTAATACAATGCTCAAATGGCATACACTGTACATTGAAAGAGTTACTGGTAGCTGCAATCATTCTCTCCATACTGGCCCTGAAGTGATCCCTTACTAACGCAAGTCAAAAGGAAAGAGATGTAGGACACGGTCCTCATAAAAATGCATTCTAAATTTCAGCCGAGGCCTAGGCTTCAGCAGTGTGAGTTAGCCAAATCAAGTGGATATTTTCCAAACTAAGTATTTTGAGTACAAAATTCCCTCTTTGTGTTTCCAAAGAGGGTTTCCTTGCTGAGTTGCAGAGGAGGGAGAGTAACAAAGAGGAAATTTCATACTAAAAAGACTAACTTGGCAGGACAGCCGCTTGATTTGTTTAAGTCAGACTGTTGCAGCCTCATTCAAAATTCGATGAAGTTTCGCACAGAACAACGGCTGTGGATTTAGTCTTAAGAACTGAACTAGGATGAGATCACTTGATTGCCAGTATGAACAGGAAGAATGGTTACAGGGCCAATAACGCTTTCAATGTATGGGAGTGCGAGTATTGTATCAAAAATCACCTTGAAAATATCCTAACCATGCATTAGTATTGGTGAGTAGACAGAGCTGAGTAGGAAGAGTTTCTAATGTTTACAAACCCAACTTCTCAGGTTAAATAAGCAGAAGGAATAAAGGCAACGTTAGCATGTGCACTGATTTGAAAAGCGCAACTTTTCTCAGTCAGGAACTTTCAACATAATAGACACACCTTTCATACTACTATAAACTCAAATTAAATTGGATGATCTTACCAAATATATTTGAAGTTTGGCTTTTATATCATAAATGACCTGCAGCACCATAGTGTGTAAATAGCCACAGCAATTTTATAAAGGTAAAAAAGCCCGAGTGGAAAATAATGAACAGCTTTCACCAACACTGTTAGCATTCAGGAGTCATATTCCTTTTATTTATTTATTTGTTTTTGTTACACCACCCACCTTCTCTTGCAGCTGGTATTTGTGTAGCTCTTCCAGAACAAAATTGACCTGTTTGTCTGTGAGCAAAGAGGCAATATTTCCTCCCAGGTTTTTGCAGTAGTGCTGCGCGTTATCATAGCTCTCTCTGCTGGAGTTGATCCTCAGGCAGGCCTCCCCCACATGGTGCCAGCCCTCCCCACACAGCTGGCCTGCACACAAAGACACACACATACTGTATTTACACCTTCATTGCATCTCTGTTAGCACTAATACTTGGTCATCAGCTAGCATAAAAAAAACAAGACTAAACTAGTTAAAGTCTATAGTCTGCTAGCAACCTTGTAATCCCCTAATACTCATTAAACACCAGAAAACTTTGCCAGATTTAACATATTTAGGGGCAAAAACATAACTTTGAATGATAGCATTTTGATGCAATGATGATGTTAGCATGGCTATAGTTTTATTACATTAAAAGCTAACATTAGCACTTTAACTTGCCTACAGTTACTACTTTACCACTCTAATGTTTGGATTATATGGTTTAGCAGGTTAACAGGCTAATGTTTAGCTTTAGCCTGTAATGTTTAGTATGTCAACAGCTAATGTTTGGCTTATAATGTTTAACATGTAACCATACTCACATTAAGCTTAGCAGCTTAGCATGACAGTGTTTCACTTGTAATGTTAAGCATGTTATCATATTACCATACCAAGTTATTATGCTAACAGGTCAACAGTTAGCTAATGTTTAGAATGTTAGCTTGCTAACACTTAGCTTGTAATGTTAGCAAGTTAACACAGCCTACATACAATTAACACAGTCACATGCTAACATTTAGCATGTGTACCATTTATCAAGTTTCAAATTTAAGCTTATTTGTCTTTTCCAATGTAAGACGTACTCTTAAAAGTAAAATAACTTATATACCAAACAACACAGAAGACAAAATGTTTACCCTTATACAGTGTAACTCAGGCAATAGGAGTCAGAAGCAGACTAAGCAGAAGGTGTTAAACAATATTTACTTGGTCGAGGTAAACCAGGCTCCATAAATCAACAGGTAGGCAGGCAGAACCAGCAAACAAATCCAAAACAACAAACACAGGGAGGAAGGTGGTTTTCAAAAACAAGCAGAGCACACATAGACTGAAACTAATGAGGTAGTGAGGAGCAGGTGTGCAGGTAAGTGGACAGTCAGGTGACTGACAAAGGCAGGAAACTCACTGAGGGAAACTGGAGGGGAGGGGAATGAAACTGGAATTTGAAGTTGATGTGATGGCATGGAAAATAAACTGTGCTGCCAGAATCAATCAGCTCTAAGAGAAATATTTCTGGTTAATGCGTGTGTTTAATAAGTAATATATCTTGTTGGACTGATTTTAGAGGCTGATGTAATTGTTGATTTATGCTGTTATTTTTGATCAGAGCACCACATTCTTGCTTTTTACTGATCTGACTCAAAAGTGAAAAAATGAATTCCCAGAAGTTAGAAATATGTTACACATGGGATAAAGAAAAGTGAATATCTGTTGTGATCGAAGAGTCTATTGGCAATGGCTGAGTAAGACTGGCAGACAAACTTACCCATAAAAACGCGCTCATTGTTATCAGTGTCACTTATAGAAGAGTCTTATAGAAGACTAAAATAGCAGGGAGGCCATTCAATTAACCAGGATGAAAGGGAAGAAAAAGTCCTTCTGCCTCCACTGAGCACCGCTGTTTATTTTGGACTCCAGGACTGATTACATTCACAGGCCCATAATGACTTCCATCACCAACCTTTTCACGCTACAGAAAAGAAATACCTGCTTTCTTTATTTTTTTTCCCCAAAGCAATAGCAATGGGCAATAATTGACCAAAACGAGAGGAGAAAGACAGATGAATGGGGTTGAAATGGAGGAGTACAAAAATAAATAGATAGATTAGGTTTCGGTCTTTGTGTAAAAGTAGAGATAAACATGTCAGGTCATTTAGAATAATTAGTCATAACATGGTGTCTACGGAAAAGGCCACAGCTGCCATGGTGGTGGAACTACTTAACATTACCCCAGTTCATCTTAGCCACACTATTTTCTGTGAAGATGCATTTGCAGTAATACAGTGTGCCGTGTCACACTGATGGACTCAGACAAACGCACAAAAACATACTAATTTCGTCAGTGTGGCCAGTGACCCTCTAGTAGGCCACATACAAAGACTGGAGAAGAGACAGTATGCCAGTCATTTTGAACTGAACAAAAATTCACATGCTGAAAGAGTCAAAGACTCAATTGCGTGACATGGGAAAGTTGAGCAAGTTTCAACTTTATGCAAATGGCGTCTGACGTGTGGTAGCTGCAACCAACAGCACTCGTTTTAATTCACACAGAAATCACTGTCAAGATGTTTCTTTTCTCCTCTCCAGTACGTCAACAAGCTTTAAACCAAATAGAGGGAAGAATGATAGCTGCCTCTGCCTTTCCAATTCTCAACAATAAACAAGATATAGGCTACTGCAAGAAAATACAATGCCAAGCTAGGAGTTTTCACAGGCCAATGCATCAGGAAGCATGACTGGGGTTTAATCTGAACTCATTTGATGACCAAAGAATACAGTGATTACACCATGATATAATTTCTACAAATCCACATCCAAGTAAGTATTGATATAGGGATTTGCAGGTCAAATGATATCTGCAAGTGTATATTTAAACTGGGTAAAGAATACAGGTTACATATAACCAGTGTTTTTAACAGCTTTTAAAATACTTAGTTTCAGCATGAAGCAGGTCCTGAGTACATGTTGAAGTAAAGGCATGTAAAGGATGTTAAAATAATGGTTATATGTAATCTATCTATAAAAAAAAAACAACTTAATGGACGCAAAGACGTCTTTAAATTACCAAAACAATTCTTTCTGGGATTGTAATCCAGTGCTCCAGATTTATACTATTTTACCTCAACGGAACAACAGAGCTAACAGTTCATAGCAAACTGTAGTGGGAGGATATGTACCAGGCTACAGGGGCTTGATGCGAACAGAATAAAGGGAGCACGCACAATACCATCCTCTGCTTACAGCTACTGCAAACTTCTAACTCATAGCAGAGCAAGTTAGCTAGCAGGCACTTAGCACAGTACACCACAGCATGGAACAGGATCATTTGTGGATTCAAGTAGCAAGGGTATTTCCTTTGCCCTTAGCCATGCTAGCATTAAAGTCAAACTGAGAGCAGCTCTAGCTAAAGGCTCCAAAGCACAGCGGAGCATGGAGGACTTTGTGGACTCAAGTTTGTTAGTCAACCAAGGATCCATATTCAGGACATCCAGTAAACACTTCTAATTGGCCTACTTCCCTTTGCAGCTGAGTGGAGAGCATATTTCTGAAGTGTGTGTTCATGAATATATGCTAATCCCCTCTGTGTACATGCCTGCATGGATGTATGAGAGTGCTGATTTATGAAGACCACTAATAATATGCAGCCAGTTAGTGTGAGAACATGTAAACGCTTTGAAGCTGTGTGTGTATGTTGTACTGTATGATTAGCAGAGCACAGCACTCCTTCAGCTGCTTTGGAAAATAAATGTATTTGCTACAGAGATGATGATGATCGTCAGAAAGGATGTCAAAGTTACCCTGCCAGACTCATAATACTGTATCAATCAACAGTCACTCCAATATCACATATGTAATCACAAAGATCCACACGAAATTGCAATGACTCAATAAATATAATGGTGCTCATTTTCGTTCTCATGGTCCATGTCTGTTGGATCAGGCTATTACCAGGCTGATATTGTGCAATCTGATGCAGACAGAGAAATCCTAAGTAGGAAAACGTGTGCAACTGCTGTGTGTGCATTCATCATGGTCATGATGGTGTGTGTGCATGTGTGCCAGGCTGTATGCGTGCTTGTTCTCTCAGTGTGCATGAGTGTGTCTCCTCACCAGGCAGTGCCTGACACTCCTGTTGCTGCAGCTCCCACTGACAGTTGACGTTGAGGGAGCAGCTCCTGCAGTTGGCCAGTCTGAAACACTCCTGCTCCTCCCTGTGCTTACACCTGGACGAGTCTCTCACCGACTTCAAACACACACACACACACACACACACACACACAGGAAACAATATCAGCCCAGTTAAACTTCATCGGTGTCCTCTTTTACAGTAAATGCAATAAACTTGGATGAATCGATGCAATGTGCAACAAAAGCTGAAGATGAATAAAGTGCGATGGTTGAGGGAATCAAACATCCAAACAGAACATGCAGAGTGAAAAGAGAAATCAATATGAGGGACACATTATACTGAGATGGACTTTTTATTGAAGTTGTGCTTACTCTATATGCTGTGTGCATCTCACTTACACTACAGCAACTTTACAACTTTACCTAAGACCTCAGAACAAATATGCTATTCACACTGGCCCTTTTTATCTGAAACCTCTGAAGAAATTTGAAAAACTTTCTGGTTTTTCTCCTCAGAAAGGATGACAGACTGTCAGAAGCTAATGACAGAGTCTTCTTTTTTTTTCATTAGAAAGTTTCCTGAAGAAGTGAATTGACAATGTGTCAGTAATGTGTCAAAAATGTGTCAATCCTTGCTCAGTTTTAGCCTAAGAAAACAGACCCATCCTTTACAAAAGGATGAAAAATGGATGTTACGTCTTTATGATCTTTGTCTGTTTTTAAAGGCTAAGCTATGTAAATATCATGATCTTGACCTCTACCATTTTACTGTATGTACATGATTTTATTTGACCTTTTTTAGTTATTTTTCATTAGATTATGCTGCCTATTTCCACATTTTCTTGACATACTACCTCAGCAAAGAGACCGGACCAAATGCAAACCTCCTTTTATAATTAGCAGGATGTCAAAAACATGATTTTAATACATTTGTTGGGTCATGGGTTGGATCCAGTTTTTTTTAACTGTATGTGCAATGAGTTCCTAGTTTTATAAGATGATATTCATTTTAATACGTGCATGGTATATCTTTGGCTGCTCAGAACAGAGACAGTGTCTTATGACCCTTTGTAATGGCTTAATGATTGTATTATTTACTTTACCCCTGAAAGCTTTTGATTAGTGAAGACTGATTTTCTATGTCACTTAATGAAGGTTCAGTCGAAGGGCTCTATTTTCGTGAACCCAGTGGCTCAACACAGTCAAGTGTGCCCTACCCAGTAGTCAGGGGTATGCCAAATGCTCTTTGGGATTTTTTGTGGCCAGACACGCCTGGTGCACCAGTGGTGCAATTGGATACAGGGTGGGATCAGAAAGAATGCAATATCATACATTATAGGTGGGCGTATTAGAGGCTGTGACAATCATGGCCAATTACAATCACCACTTTCATTGCCTTTAAACACGTGGGCTCAAGAACGAGACGCACTCATTCTTGGCACCACACCCTCAACCCTGCCTCTATTCCCACTGGGGCGCACAGCGAGTCACCAAAGAAACAAACCGGCGCAGTCGAGGAACTACCGCGTCCCAGTTCGCTGGTGCGACGCTGCGTTCCGCGCCCTGTGCCAACACCAAAGTCTCAGCCCAAAGTCAGCGTGGTGTTCCTTTTTCTAGCACCGTTTTTAATTGAAGTCAAGGAAAGTTTGTTAGAAAAGGATAAAGGACATAAATTGAATGTAAATTTGGATTTAGATTCACCTCAATTTCCATATAACCTAAGGGACTGCTCTGACCTCTGATGTCAACCTGATGCAACCCGACCTGCAGCCTAACAGGAAGTGTCAAATGTCAAATAATACACACATGTCCCCTCCTTCTGGCTCCGTGCTTCCACAAGCTCAGCTGATGTTCAGACAACATGGATGGTGGGGGAGACAGAGACAGAGCGCCGCCATGCTGCTGGGCCAGCTCCAGAGTCAGCTACACACACACACACACACACACACACACATTCATATTCAAACCCAGCCAAGCAAACACAAAGACAAAAGCAACATGCAGACACACATACAAAGAAACACAGAGAAAGCAGGGTTGGGAGTAAAAATAGAGAAAGAGAGAGAGAAAACAAATGAGCAAAAGTTCTAAAAAGTACAAAAACTCATTGAGCCAAACTTATCAATATAAATCACACAAACCTTGAATCACATCTATAAATATATTATCTTTTGAATTTGAGTTTTTAACATTCTTGAGAGGATAAAACAATAAACCTATATGCTGAGTTGTATATTTTGCATCGGAGGACATCTGACAAAAGACTGTGTCAGATAACTCACAGGAGGCAAAGCTAAAACACTGATTGCTTTTAGATCTTTCACAAGAAGACAAACAGCTTCTAATGTTGGTTTTATATCACCGGTCATTGCTAATGATTTTGAAAGTCTTCTGACCTTCTCTAGCCACCATTAGCTCAATTTTATAACTTGTACACAAGAAATCTAAAATAAATTCTAATAGGTAGGTTTCCATGACATTGACTGAATTCATGTATTCACCACAGAGAATGTACCCTTTCCATTTCGGACACTCCATGAGCTTTCTTCTAGGGTCATTTCTTATAATTTAATAAGCAGATTGTAATGAAATTTACAGAGCACATTCATGCTCCACAGAGGATGAACCCTTTTGACCTCATGACCTTCCCTCTAGCACCACCCTAGTACACTTCATCCTACGAGTCCATAAAGTGTACAGTTTCGACTACAGGTTCAACTTCGACAAATATTGAGGCTGCAATGGGTTTTTTTCCTCTTGCTTCACAGATACCTAGTGAAGACTCACCACGGTGCAGTTGCTGGAGGCAGAGATACACTTCCTGTCCTCACACCACTGACAGCCCCGAGTATTGGCGGTGCAGCTTGCACAGTCTGAGAATCGGAAACACTGCTCGTCTGTACTGTCTGAAGAGAGCACAACACAAACACACACACACACACATATACAAACAAGATTTAGCAGATCAGGTTATATTTTCGCAATAGTCTGTGTTGTTATGTAGTGGTATAATAATGTAGAAATGCTTTTCCCTCGTCAGAGATTGAGGAGTAAATGACAGCAAGATTATTAAGGAAAAAATGCAAATTGAGCGCATGCAGTATGTGCATGGGTAGTTTCAGGCAAACAAACGTGTGGAATTTCACCTGTCAGTAACAGACGTGTTATTATTCAACACTGCATATCAGAAAAAACACATAATGTGTGATCCCTCTAACTTTTCCACACTTAATGCTCTTCAGTTTGCAGCTGTCATGGTAAAGTCTCTTTGACAAGTGAAATGTTTCATTCCTACCTTTCAAGAAAGTTTAAGTCTTACTTCTCGCTGTATGAGAAAAGATTTATTCATCTGCTGGGGATTCAGTTCTAATTAGAAATGCGCTGATCAATCGCCACTAATCATAATTGGCTATATGTTTCAATGTCAATGTCAAGATGAGCAAATGAGTAAAAAGTCAGAGTCAGTTTGCATCAGCCTGAAAAGCAGGAGTAGCATTGAAATGTTCATCTGGCACTTCAAAATATCTGGCATTTGTCAGGAAACAGACTCATGTGGTGGCCATGTGCAAGCAAGTAATGCTTTCATGAAGTGTAAACTAACATGTAAGTAGTGTATGTTCGGATGTGATTAACAAGGTATTTACATATGGAAAAGGCAGTTATGTCATGCAGCTTTATTTCCCTCTGGTCATTTATACATGCTGCACTGTCGTTTGTAGAATAAACATGCATGTGACATTAAAGCAGAGGATGAACACTGATCTGGGATATGTTAATCCATCAGACTTCCATCGTGTTTCTGATAGATATATAAAAGACCGTGCCTATGTTGTGTTGCTTTAGTTAGGGAAAGCTCCTTAACTACAAATCTATATTTCACATTTTTGGAGACCATTTACCAACAATTTTCCTACAATTTTAGAGATTTAGATGAATGTATTACGAATGTAACTATTCCAGTCAGCCACTGGTTTCCATTTATTTCCATAAAGCATGGAAATCAACTAGCAGACTTAAAAATTACTTCATTTGTTTCTGGGTGCATATTTTTGGTTTGGTAAGGCAGTTTAACTGTACATTGATTAGAAAGGTCTGCACTTTATTACATGATATTGATAATGTGACAAAAAAAAGATAACGCAGACTTGATGTTCACTGTGATGGGTTAGACAACTCAAGCATATTTCAAGTATCGTCTTACTGAATTTAATATTTTACAGAAACAAATCTAAACCAATGGATGCCTGGAATGGTACATTAAAAAAATGTGACATTTGATATAAAATGTATGTAAAGTATAGATAATTTGTAGTAAATGAGCTTAAACATGAAAATGGTCCTTTAAGGCAGTCAGTCAATCCATGTGTACTACGGTTCTATTTAAAACTGACAGCATGATTGCTTTTTATTTAAACCTGCAGTGAGCTGCCTGAAGCAGAATACCTGGGAAAGCTACTGCATCTACATCTGGCAGAAAGAGATGGGGGGGAGGAGGTGGAGGGTTCGGACTGACCCTAATTACTTCAAAATGAGATAATTGTTGCAGCACTGACCTTCTGTTCCTATAATTATGGTATGCAAACAAACTTCAGAAGCCAAATCCTTTAGAATAATTATTATTCTCATGAAAAAATTGGTCTTTTGGGAGCAACACTTGTGTGTGATTGTGCTGTGCATTTCAGGGAAAATATGTTGACATGACAGTGAAAATATTTAGGGGAAAAGAAAGAACAGACACAGATAAATGGCAAAGAATCAGCTGGGCAGACAAGACCTCAGTGTAACGTACCAGGTCGTGCAGGGCAAAAAGGAGCAGGAAAAATGTGCTCAGGTGTTTTTGGCTCCCAGGGGACACATCTACTTTTGACCCAATGGCACCGAAGGCCCGGCCCAGCAGCAGCACACAAAGCTGGGTTAGAAAAGGCCAGGCAGGACGGAGGGGTGTAGGCCAGCACATCGTTCAGAAGGAGGCCCGAAAAACCTCCAAAGATGTACATGGAGCTGAAGAAGATACAGAGAGGATTATACAGAAACACAAGAGCAGCAGCAGAAACCTGTACATACAGCTGTGGACGGAAGTGACACAGCAAAAGTTACAGCAAGATAGTGCTAGTCTTAAAGAAACAAGAAATGCCTGCAGAGATGAAGACAGATATAGAAATGTTAAGAAAGCAGGAGAACCTTTCAAAAATAAAGCTGATCTTTGGTTTAGGGGGGAAAAAAACTTGGGAGAAAAAGCAGTCTGAAGCTGGCCTTTTGAAATTCAAAGCTGACATTTTTGTGCTCAAAGCTGACTTTTTGGTGGATAACTGGTGTTAAAGGGTCAGACCATTATTTCTGAGTTCAGCAATAAGTCACTGCATCGTGATGGAACTCTTGAGTTTGAGTAAGTGCTGTTTTTGATCAATTATGTTTTTGATCAATTATGTTTTTTTTGTTGGTATTTTAGCTACTTAGAGTCCTGTACTCTTGGATTCGAAGGCACTGATGTTCACTGATGATGTTTACGGGGGGAAAAAATCTACATTGCAGAAGCTCTGAGAAATCTTTGTTATCAGGTTATCATTTAGCCAGTTCTTCATAAGTTTAATTAAAAAAAATCACCTCAAGAACATTGGCTGAGGAATACAGGGTGCATAAACAACAGCTGTTTCCTTATTTTGCTTCTTTTTTTTTTAAACAGTCTTACGCAGGTTTTTTTCTTTGTGAGTGTGAATGGTTTGCAGGCTGACAATACAGTGATTCAAAAACCACGGTCAGATTCTTACAGAAACCACAGCACAAGGATGGAGGAATTGGATTGACCAGTTTTTCTGCGTGAATGAAGCTAGCGAAATACAGAGACTCAAAAACGGGAAAGGCATAAATAGAGCTCTTGAGGAAATAAAGAGAAATACATAGTGCATACATACACTGTATCTATACATAGAAGGTGTAAAGAAAGTTACTGAGAAAGTTAAGCAGGAGAAACATCCACATATAGACAAGAGGTGAGGTGGCAGAGACACAAGCTTCTAAACAGGGAGCTTCAGAAAAAGCCAGCAGAGGGAGAAGCGACTGAAAAGTGTAAACTGAAACTAAATATAATATTGAGATAAAGAGATCAATCCATAAACAATCTACACAACAAAACCATAACTTGTGAAAGGGAAAAGCAGAGAAGACTCTCAGTGCTTCCAAAACTTAGAGGACATTGCAGGAAGACATCACGGATATGTAAAAATGAGCCAAGGAATAATGCCTCGTGAATAGATGGGTTTTATTTGCATAATTGTAACTGAGTAGATTAGCAGATTATGTACCAGTTTCACCCAGATTTGAGGATAAGTGTTAGCAAATACACTGCTGATGTGTCCTTAAACAAGGCAACAAACCCAGAGGTGCTGTTGTACTCATATTCTATAGAGGGGAGACATGTTTTAAAAAAGTATTTCGCAGATGGAGTTTAGCAGTGATGAATTACAGTAAACTAGTATGGAAGGACGGAACTCACCCATTGCTAACCACGGCCGAATGTCCAAAGCGGTTGACATCCCGATGCAGCCCTGGTCTGGGGAGGACAGTCCACTCATCACAAGCTGAAGAGAAGCATACGCACATACACAAATATCTAAAGACAATATTTTAGCTTTGTGTGTTTGTGAGTGTGTGTATCTGTGTCTGAAATGAGAAACCGCTAAAGGTTGAGTCCATAAGACAAAGAGGTTAGTATGCAGCTTCTCTGTCAACTGCAAAATGAGTTTATTAGCCACCTATTTATTCAGTGAGCGATAATGCACTCTGAGGTGATCCAATCCCATTTAAGTTCAATTGAATCATTTCTTTTCTGATATGTACTGTGCCTATTCTATGGCAACTGACCACAGAAATCAAAACAAGTATACTAAAAAAATCATCATCCTTCGTTTAAAAATCTTTTGGCTTTGTGCGCAGGGGCATTGTCATGTTGAAACGGGAAAGGGCCTTCCCCAAACTGTTGCCACAGAGTTGGAAGCACACTATTGTCTAAAACATCATCGTATGCTGTAGCATTCAGATTTCCCGTAATTGGAAATAAGGGACCTAAACCATGAAAACCAGCCCCAGACAAAAAACACGAGACGGACGAGACACACCATTCCACCAGTACCTAAGTTATTGCTTGTGAAAAGAAAGGTGATCCACGGTTCAACCCCCTCCCCTAATTTCATCATGAGGAATAAGAACTCATTATCCTAACCTTTTCACATCAAATTATGGTTATAAGGAGAAGATAGGGAAGATAATATGGGAGATGACTTCATTAAACCCTTCATACCACCAAATATCATCATAAAGTACCTCCCACTCTTTCTCTCTACTTATCATTGGAGCTATCAGCTCTGTGTATTTTACTATTTGGATTTTACAACTCTCTGATGTTTTAAGGACCCCTACGTGCTCCCATTATATTAATATGACTGTGTGTATGTGAGACTGTGCTGTGTTAGTGTAAATGTGCCATTCAGCCAAATGAGCCGTCCCTGAACGTAAACGGAGAGCTAGTGGAGTTCTGGACTCGGGGACGCCAGGTTGCTAATGACCTCGTTAAGCGGTGTGCTAATTGGAAACGCTTGTTTAAGAGCGAGGGATGTGGCAGAGGACACGGTGAGAGGATGGGGGGGGGTCATTCTAATCAGCACCAAGAGCAATGAGTTCATCACTAGCAGGGGTTAAAGGTCATTTGTATTAACATGTGAAAGAGAGTGACGCTGATATGATCAAGCACAACTGAAGCCTGGTAATACTGCAGCGAGACTCACAGGAAGTAGGCTGTGGGTATAAGCCTGCCATTGGACGACTATTTCAGTCGGAATTCTCCTCCCCTTCCAACAACAACAACAACCTCCGAGCTAGCAACCTACACGCTGAAACGAGTTGATTTGGCACATCTTTTAACTCTAGCAGCGGCATGCGCCGCTGACATTGATTTGACCAATGCACTGATCCGTTCCACTTCACACGAGCTTCTGTGATATCGTTTTAACGTTCTGCATGAGCTACATACAGCTATTAAATCGTCTGTGGTTTTAACGAGTCCAGCGAGCTCCTCCAGAGCTGAAGTGTAGGCAGGCTTCACCATAGGGCACTGATGATCAAATTATGTTTGTCTTTTTTATCAGTAAAAGTCGCATCACATAGTCGATATACATCTTTTACTGTTTTATGTGGCGTTTTCTTTTGCAGGGATTTAGCCCCCCCACTATTTTGCAAGGGCACCGTCGCTGCATCCAGGGCTTAGCGCAATAGCCTGAGCGTTTTTCCCCCTATACCAAAATTTGATAATGGGTTGAGCCAGACCTTTCTCCAGCGCTGACAGCGCTAAAATGAAGTGTGGAGATAGGTCTGACTATGCGAGACTATACTGTGGCTGGACAGGGACATTTGTTCCCTCAGTACCGCTTTTCAGGTTGTGCTTTGCCAGGATAAGTAGACCATAAACTAACACCTGCCCTAGCCATGATTTTAAAGTTAAATGTTTATTTTGACACTTTGTTGGCTTTAAACAAAAGAGATATAACTAGAACATTTTAGAGGATTTTCACTAGTATCTTCTAGTCTTTATCCCGAGCTAGTCTAAGAAGCGTATTTCTCAATATGTCACTTTTTTCCTTTAATCATGTTTGTTTTGTAATTACAATGAAAATGCAGCCCAGTAGCCCCAATAACATATATATTGGGCACTTCAGCAACGTACAATTTAGGTCCAATGCCAATGTTCAGTGCCAATGCAGGAAGCATCATTTGACCTTTGACAATTGCCACCTGTAGCACACACCAGACACCAGTCACCTTTATGAGTGTAGAGGTCAGGGTGATGGAAAGTTCACACCCTGTCACAGTCTGAAAATTAATGTTGGCTAACCTGAACCATGCTGTAGTGGCCAGGCATGTGTATTATTAAAAACATTGTCATTGTTCATAATCTGGGGTTGTAAATGGTACATGGACTGTAATTGTAGCACCTTTCTAGTCTTCCGACCACTCAAAGCGCCTGCCATTCACACACTGACGGCAGGTGCCACCTGCTCACCAGAGCAAAGAAACTAATCTTTCATACAGAGTAGTGTGACTGGTATTGGGATTGTATAAATGGCATCTAATTTCATTACTTCATTAAATAAAATATCAACATTCACGTTGCCATTTTCACAGCATCCAAACAACAACAAGTGAAACAATGTCATAAACACAGAGTTATAAATCTTTAAACCATGGTCACGGTGAATACTCGATTCTGATTAGCTGCAGGATGTCCATTAATTCCTGACAATGGACAACTACTAAGTAGTTCCAGTGAAACTGTCTGTTCACCGTTCTAAATGAATGCGCTGGCTACATAACGCTGGTGTCAGCCTGTATAGATGAGTGTAGTCCTTCAGCGCCTCATCCTCTGAACACCACAGCAGGGTGACTGTAACACACAAGCTGCAAGAAGTCCACTGCCCCTCTGAACGTACTGATACTTTGTATCACATAAGCGATCATCTCACATCCCATTCGCTATTCAACTCGCTACTTCAGGCTGCGGCCCGACAGTACACGATATTTGTTCGTGAAAATCTTGATATGGATTTGGGGACAGTGACATGGCTGGATAGCTAGCTAGTCTTGTTGTTAAACAGACTGTCAAATTATATTTACTGTTTGTCAACTGTACGCAATGCTACTGACTTTGAATCTTGTTAGTATAACGTTACCTTTCTGGCTCAGAGCCAGTACACTACACTACAATAATAACAAACGTGAAGAAGGTAGGTCAGAGGGTAAACCCTTTGCTGAACAATGTGATATCAGCTGCTAATAATGTTAGACATTTTCAAGCCAGTCTGGAGATTTTAGATATGTGATATGCTTGTGGAATCTATTTCTAGACCTTGCAGTGACACTGATGTTTAGTCAGCTGTACTTTAATATAACCTGTAAGGCCTTGTAACAAATTGGCACCTCTGCTTAGATAATCTTTAGTCAGCAGGGGCTCCAGGTGTGCGCTGCTGTGTGACAACTGAAATCCACCTGTGGTGCTATATACGTACCATTAAGGCTCCTTACCGCCGCGGGCCGGGTTCAATTCCAACCAACGGCCCTTTGCTGCATGTCATCCCCTCTCTCTCTCCCACCTTTCCTGTCTATCTCTGCAGCTGTCACTATCAATTAAAGTCAGAAAATGCCCAAAATATTATCTTGTTTGTAACAATTTAATCAAAACGATCAGCTGAAACAATGACTGAGGGTGTAACAAAAATTTAAGAAGGTCTTTGGTGGCTAGTCAAAGGTTTCTGATGAGGTTGGGGTTGAGCTGAGGGAATTTAGATTTGGATTCATTACCTCATGCTCGAGCCCGGTATCCTTAGGAATTTCTTGTGATAGACCAGAGTTTGCATCATGATCTTTCCTTTATCCAAGGACTTGTTAGTTGCCTAGCCTTAACCATTTATTTTCCATAACCACAGTATTATCCTGAACCATCTTCATAAGCATCTATTATAGAAGTAAAACATTTTTAAAAACACTGAATGATACAAAATGTTGTCATTGAACATAATGCAAGATTAACATTCTGTCTGGTAATAAGGTTACATGCCCTGTAGTTAACTGGATGATGACAATCCCCTGCTGTTAAAGGAAGTGAAAATGTGTGACACACTGACAGATCCAGCATAAAGCTTGCAGGAGGTCTGATCAGAACTTTGTGACTGCACGTAATGCAGCTATGCAGTGTTTCGGTTTGTTAAATGTTACATGTTAAATACTTGTTTGTTAAAAAAACAACTTGCAGCTGTGGTGTTCTGATTCATAAATGTGAAGAACCCTGTTGCGATGGTGAAGTTTCAAAAGCACCACCACACCTGACCACCAACATACGACTTTTTATCTCATCTTCTGGCCCTACAGCGAAAACACACCTTAACCAACCACCCTGAGATTGACGCTGCCAAAGAGCTGCAGGCTCAACAGATACTTATCAGCCACGACACACACACATACACACAGACATGCACATCAACAGATTTTAATTTCCTGTCAGGATATGAGAAAATCTGTGTTAATAATGCATAGTGGGTCAGAGAGAGAAATCACAAGTCCAGATCAAAGCAGGCAGGTGGGCCAGGTTGATTGACAGTTTGATCTGATCTGCACTAATGGAGGACTTGATGAAGAAGGGAGGGGGAGGAGGAGGAGGTTTGAACGACAGCCACTGTCTGCTCCTCCAATATATTCCAGCTCCCAACATCTTCCAAACAAACTCCCAGCCTGCCCTGGGCTTTTCAGTGGGCTGTGCCGTGTGTGTGTGTGTCTGTGTGTCAGGTGCATGTTTGTGTGCAGCAGACAGTGTGTGGGTGTGTGCCTGTGGTGTGTCAAGTTGGAGAAGACTGCGTTTTTAATCAGAGTTCATTTTCCTCCCAAATCTAATTAGAAGTGTAAGGGTGCCAGGGTTGAGGGGAGGATGGGAGAGGGGGGAGAGAGAGCTGGAGGGGGAGAAGGAGAATTAAATCCAAATGAAAAGTGCCTTCCGTGTCGACCTGAATCTAATGTGTGGCAGCAAAAGAGCAGGAGAAGCTAATAACGGCGTGTCGCCCCTCCAAGGTTAGCGCGGCAAAACAAAAACAAATTAGCGCTCAAAACCCCTCCACTCGCAGCGAGCGCGCGGAGGCAGGGAGGAACGGAGGAGCAAATGAAGATGAAACAAGGGATGGTGAAAAGTGCCTTCCACAGGTGGAACAATTCATTATCTCCCGCAGAGATGAGAGAGAGGGCAGAGAAGGAGAGGAGAGTAGATATATACGGAGTAGAAAGCGTGAGAAAAGTGGAAAAGGTGGACGAACAGCTAAGCTCATGGACCCCATGCAGTTTGCCTACCAAACTAGCCGAGGTGTGGAGGACACCGATCTCACTGTCCTGGACAAAGTACATGGTCATCTAGATAAGGCCAACACACTATGTCCATGTACTTTTTATGGATTTCTCCAGTCTTATCTTCTCCTGAGACGCCTGAGCGACCTGAATGTCAGCAGCAGCCTTGTCCTGTGGATCAGGGAGTTCCGGAGAGAGAGAGGCCCCAACGAGTCTGCATTAATAACACCTTCTCCAACTGCCTCGTCCTGAACACCAGCGTTCCACAGGGGTGCGTTTTATCTCCCCTCCTGCTCTCCATATATACAAACGAGGTAAAATACAACAGCAAAGACCCCTCACTCATAAAGTATGCTGATGACATGGCCCTCGTTACCTGCCTGCATGATGTCAACAGCCCTTCCTACTCTCAGCACATGGACCACCTTAACATCTGGTTCGACGGCAGTTTTCTTGACCTTAATTTCAGTTACACCAAGGAGCTGTGTCTGGGAGGTAGGATGGGAGTAGGTATTGCTATTATGAAAGGGCAGGAAGTCCTTTCATTTAATGTAATGGACAATAAAGTTTCTTATCGTAAAAATCCCATTCTACATGCAAGATGTAATCTAGAGGGATGTGAAGTAATGCTTTATTTTAAGTTTTTTTACTACTAATTTACCAAAGAAATTCCAAATAATTTCCAAAAAAACCCATTATTTCCTGGAAAAGGCTTGGGGAAATGCATAAAGTATACAGCTGGTACTAGTGGTAAGTACTTGCAGAATAGGGATATGTGTAGTCCAATACAAAAAAGTTTCCAATGTGATTTAACACTACAGGTAAGTTTAAATTAAACAATTGTGAAGAATAACCTTCTGTTACAATTGAAAGAATTTCTTCAGTTCTTTCCTTTCTGGATATTAACGGCTGCTCATGAACTCCAAAAAATGCTATTCTTTTTTCATCTAACTACAAGATTATTTTGCAAAAACTAAAAATAACACAACAGAGGCAAATGCGTTAAGATACACTGCTGTCCTATTTCTTAAAACTTCCCAGATCACCACATCCAGGCCACCAAACCTTGACTCCTACTAATATACCACCAGTGTGCCACCAGGTGGGTCTGGTTAAGTTTAGGCAATGAAACCTACTTGGCTAAGGTTTGGTAAAGATCATCACCGTGGTCACCATCATTACAAGAAGCCAACACTGACTGCTGATAGGAGATACGCTATGAACTACGGTCTCCAGTTAAAGAAATAAATAAATCAACATTTTGTGCTTTTTGCAGCATGATAAAAACATCATAGCACAATTAATTCCACCTTTACTAGCGAAGGTGTTGGTTCATATAAGTGGATTAAAACAAGCAACATAATAATCCAGAGGTCTGTGAAACTCTGCTGAGACAAACCAGCTCCTCCTCCCTCTACCAGCGGTACCTGCAGGCAGTGAAACCCATCAGAGGCAGAGGGAGGAGGCCAGAGGACAGCAGGAAGGACTGATACTGACTGATATCTGTGTTCCTTCGTTCTAAACTTCACTCAGTATTTTGATGTCAGGAATATGATTTATTTTATTGACATTTTAGATTTGTTTCCAGCGAGATATCACTGAGTTTATATAGTGACTTTACTGTTATAAACATTACTGTTGCTGCTCTAGAAACATTTAATTATATTTAAAATATTCAATTCTAATCTTTTCTGAATTTATTATTTTTTTAAATAATATATATTTTAAAAAGCAATTATTTAGTAATGAAAAAGAACCGATGAGTATCGATAAAGAACCGAACCGATAAGGAGTATCGATTAGAGTGGTTAGTGTAGTAGTATCAATAAACTCCTAACAATACCCATCCCTAGTTATAGAGCAACAAAGTTAGCAGAGGGAGGAGGTTCAGGTGGTTATGTGGGTTGCCAAAACATAACCATAACCAGGCCGTTTTTGTGCCTAAATCTAACCAAACCTTTAAAATTTGTTCAACATTTTGGGAAATATTCTTGTTAGATAAGAAGATCGACACCACTCTCCTGTCTGCACGGTAAATATTAGGCTACAGCCAGCCTCAGCAGTCAGATAGCTTAGCATAGCACAAAGACTGGAGACAGGTGGAAACAGCTAGCCTGGATCTGTCCAACGGTAACAAAATCCCCTTACCAGCACCTGTAAAGCTTACAGATGAACACGTTTTACAGAGGTTTACGGTGGTTAGCACTGAAAAATGCTTATATGTGTCATTCTGGAGTGCCAGTACCAACAATGTATTTTGTACTTGTTGGTATAGCTAACTGTGTAAAAACGGGCAGGCAGTTGAATATGAAACTTGTTTCTTCATTATCAAAAGGTTCATTTTTAGATTTGTACAAGTACCAGAATTGGAAAACTCACAAAGCTAACATATACTGACATTTTCCAGAAATGCAGGAACACCATTCATTGCCCCTTCCAGTTCAGACTTTGTTTTGCCCTAACCATCTTTAACCCACCATCTACCACAGTAGCATCTTCCTTTCTCCAACTCATGCTACTGTTTTTTCTCTTTCAACCATCACTACCCTCCCTCCCTCCCGTGCCTCTGTGGTGAGCCGGTGAGGTGGCTAGTGGACAATAAAGTTGTGCAGATCTGCAGATACGAGCTGTAATGAATATATGATGATATTTATAAAGACAGGTGTGTGTTTGTGCAGAGCTGAGGGACACATTTATTGCGAGTGTTGATGGGGTGAAAAGAAGCACAGCATTCAACACTGCGTTGTTTATGCTCTGTAAACAAATGCTTTATTGTTTATTACCTTTGATTTTGCCTTTTATTCACAAGCTTATTATCTGCTTCATCCTGGCATACCTTTATTGTCTTCAGGTAATTCTCTTCCACCATCGTCAGTGCTTCCTTTTCTCTCCCTAAATCCCTCCTTCATTTACTCTTTATTTCTCTTCCGTTCTGTGTATATCCCCCTCTCTCCTTCCTCAATTGCTCTGCTCTCTTATTTCATCTGTTTCCTCACAATCACTGCTTTATCTCACCAATATCCTCCTTGGTATTTTTCCTTTATTATGTTATTTACAGCAGATAGTGACAAGAGAGATGAAAGAAAGAGGGGGAGGGCAGACGAATTTGGACCAACAATGGGCTAGATGATAACGGCAGAACAAAAAAAAAACTTGATTATGTTAGAAAAAACTACCGTTACTCTTTTGATAAAAATTTGTAATTCAAGTTTCAGCTTTTAATCGCTGCTCAAGGTCTTCTTCAGCAGATGGAGTTTGCTTAACATAAGATAGCTCAGCACATCACCTAAGTATAGAATTTTGGTCACGGCTGTAAGCTCCAGAAAAAGCTAGTTAGTGGAATTTTTTAATCAGGGGCGCCTCGGTAGCTCACCTGGTAGAGCGAGTACCATTAAGGGTTGAGTCCGTACCACAGAGACCCAGGTTCGTTCCAACCCATGGCCCTTTGCTGCATGTCATCCCCTCTCTCTCCCACCTTTCCTGTCTTTCTCTGCAGCTATCTCTATCTGAATAAAGGCAAAAATGCCCAAAAAACAATCTTTGAAAAAATAATAATAATTTCATCAAACTAGTGTTCTCTGGGAGAGCAAATTTTATGATTATTAGTTGTGGAATATACTATAAAATTGTACATACTCTACATACTAATACTAATAACTAATAATACATACTAATAATACTGATACTTTATAAATACTAGTGACTGATGGGATCAATAGTTTATTGATACATGTGAGGAGAAACTGAATTGTGACAGAAAAGGTCAACGTTTCAAATTCCAGGACAAACTAGGAAAATGTTGATAGGAGAAGCAAATACTATATGCTCTCCTCCTCAATCAACCACTCCTGAGACACCCTTGAGCAGGACCCTCATTAAGCTGCACAGTAGTCAACCGCAGAGGACTGTGGTTGTGCAGAGCAATGCTGCCAATTAATCAAGCACATCCTGTTGTCTGGTTGAAGGATTTGCAGCTGTACTGATGACAGAAATGACAAAAAACTGTGAAAATGTCCATCACAAGAGCCTGAGGTGACAACTTCATAAGTTTTGTCTAACCTGGAGGTCTTCATGGGGGCAAAATCTTGGGCCCAATCCAAAACAGACCCATGGGACACATACCCAGATGTCATTTTCAAAAAAGGAGACCCAATCATAAAGGACAGGTAGACTCAGTCCAAAACAGAACTGAAGATAATTTGACCCGATCCAAAGTGTGTTCGACCTAAAAAGACCATAATAGAGAGAGAGAACACCAACACTGACAGCAAGAACTAGCAATCAGTATAGAAAAGAGCAATACATGCCTTTTTCTCTGCAATTCACAGTTCACACTCACTGTCTCGCCTCAAAAAACACATTTTTCTCCAGCGATTATTGTGACACGCCACATAATCAGAGCGGAGAGGGCCCACTTGGGTATTCGACATATTGAAATACAGACCAGAGACTTGTGGCAAATACAAAAAGAACCTTCCTAGAGCTAAATAAACCCAACAAAGCTTGCGTCCCAGATCGGGTCTTGACTACTAGGAGCTCACAGGATCTGTGAAGTCTGACCAAAAGTCCAAAATGGAAGATATTCAACTGGAAAAGCTATAAAACAGAGAGAAGCAGCACATGCTCACATTTGAGAAGCTGAAAACAAGGAATATTTGACATTTTTGCATAGTAAATGATTTCTGTGTCAATAAATGAATGGGTTAATCAACTAATTAAGCACTAGAGGGCACCCTGTATAACCATTAGCAACCCTGCCACCTCAACATACAGTTATAGGATACAATTGATTGTGCAACTTCACAAACAAGGACATGGCAGCTTTGCCTGCTGAGCCACCAGCATGCTTAAATGCACCTTTCTCCATGCATATACATATATCTTTCATTTTTTCCCTCCTTCTGTCTTCATTCTGTTAATCTCTCTGCTCCCTGTTGTTTCTCTCCTGTGAAGAGTTGGTGTAATCCCTCTTTTCCTCTCCCAAAGCTCCCTTCATCACTCCATTTCTCCGTCCCTGTCGAGGGGTGGAAACATTCTCGTGCCATCTGGTCTATGGTGCGACTGGGTAGACTATAATGGGACTCTTAATCATCCATACTCTCTACTTATACCGCAGTCTCTGTATCCCTCACACACTTGTGTCTTTAAGATTATTCTTTGTTGTTGTTTTTTGCCTGTTACTGTAAGTTTCTCTCTTCCTCTCTCCCTCTCTTCATACAGTATGCACCATTAAAGGGCCTTTCATCACATGCTGCTGCTGCGCAATTCTGATACACACCAGAAAATCAGTAGTAAAAACAGCAGTATGTGTGTTTGTGTGTGTAAAAAAGCATTGTGAATGACTAAAAAGAACAAATACAATCTATTTTCTCCAAGGGTGATCAGTAGAAGATTGGCTGAGCAAGGTATGTGTGTGTATGTGATGGCCCTTCAATTATTATCACAACCAAATACAGTATGCAGTGTGGTACATATGGTGAATATATTGGATAATACAATAACTGAGAATACAGAAACCAAGACCTAATCATGTATCAAGTATAATACAGTTCATCTGTGAGGGTGAACCCTGAGGTAGACTGGGATAAGTGCTTGAGAACAGTTCCAATATGAGTAGATAGAGCTATATTTAATATTTGCTGCAAAATGTAGTACCAGCCTCTGTGTATGTGTGTGATTATTTAAGACTTGTTCTTACCTATATCATAAGCCATGAAGTCAGCAGAAAAGCACTTGGCTCCGTTGCTTAGCGACGTGTCATTGTGAGTGTTTCCCCCAAAAACCAGCACTGTGCCGCTCAGCAGAACTGCAGAGTGGAGGTACCGCGCCAAACCACTCTCCCCGAGGATCAACCTGCACACACACACACACACACACACACACACACACACACAAAGAGAGAAAAGAATGCAACTGAGCAAGGTGAAATATATTAGGAAAGTGTTAATTTGTCAGTTATGTGTGTGTGTGTGTTTCATGTTCTTATATCCCAGTGGGGATGCACACTAACCCATGGAGACTTGTGTCATTGTGGGGACAAACATTGAGGTCCCCATGGTTAGAGACTGCTTTTTGAGGGTTAAGACTTGGTTTTAGGGTACATTTTACAATTAGGTTAAGGTTAGGGTTAGGGTTAGAGTAAGGGTTAAAGTTAGGCATTTAGTTGTGATGGTTAAGGTTAGGGTAAGGGGCTAGGGAAAGCATTATGTCATTGACTGTCCCCCATGGGGAGAGTGAAACAAACGTGTGTGTGTGTGTGTGTGTGTCTCCATGGTGCCATGTTATTGATGGCGTCTGTCTGGGTATGTGACCTGGCCTGTGGTGACTGCCCTTCATACCAACTGTTCTTTCATGCACACACACACACGCAAACATACAGAAACACTCGACACAGACATTGTAGGAGGTCTCAGTCCGCTGTGTGTGACCTCTTTGAGGTCAAAGGTCACATATTGGAGACCAACTGTGGTGGCTATCTGTGGCTTCTTCAATTACTGCGGCAACTCTGACTTTCCACCCGAGTCTTTGATGTTCAACAGTTCTTAAAGGAACACACTGAGTCCCCTTAACTAATGAACACACAGGAGAAACTGATCCAGATAAGAAAATAATTTGCTACATTGCTCATCCTTTAGTTTACTCTGTTGAGTGAGAGGTACCTATCAAAAACACACACCAATATTGTATGTAAAAACTATTTTTGTTATCCTGGGAACTTTATGCCCCAGAAAATAAAAACTGCTTTCAGTGAATTTGTTTTATTAACGTCATCAACTCGCTAGATACACTACTTCCAGTTGTCATCAGGTGTTACGCAACAATTGCTTTTCATTAATTTTTGTTTTCATTTTGTGAAAAAAAGAAAGAAATGGGTGTTAAGTAAGCCTAGTGAACCATGATGTAATGACTAAGGAGAAATGTGGACCCTGAGGCTGGGCCAGTTGGGAACCACTAACATGCAGACTTCATGGACAAGACGCTATCCTGCCCTGGTGTGTTGTCAGGAGCTTTCTGCTGACAGAGAAGAGATGATCTTTACATTGGGCTGTAGCTGTATAGAATAGCTGGAACGCCCATGTTTCGGGAATTTCAAAAGTCCACCAGTTCAAGTGACACCTGACTCTGACAACAAATTCCATCTGGAAAGTGAGAGCCACGGAGAGACAGCAGGTTGCGTGTGTGAATGTGTGTGTGTACACGTGAGCATATGTTAGCGTACATTCACATGTGCACTCACACACACACACACATACACTAAGTGAAGAGAAGAGGCTGATAGAGCCAGGCATCCTCCTTCACCCATCCATCTGCCTGGGGTCATGTGAGGTCAGACCTCCTGTCAGCTCCGTCTATTCTCCGCCTTCTCTTCTCTTCTGACTCAAGCATGTTCATTTTCCTTCTCCTCTCAAAGAGTTCACATACATTTTGAAACCAAAAATGATCACTTTCTGAAAGTCTATATTCAGTATGAGTTAAGTTTGGAGCATCTGTTTTTCTTATGAAAGGCTCTAGTTAAATGACCGTGATGGCTACAAAACTGAAAAAATAAAACACCACCATAATTTTTCTGAATCCCATATAATGTGTTCATAATTGTCTTTGTAAGGTTGCATAACATAATACTATAATAACAGAATAACTATTATTTTCATCATTATTATATTACATCAGTTTTCAAGAGAAAAAATAGCTTTAGCTTCAAAATGTACTCAAGTGTCAAAAGTTAATATACTCATTGTGAAGAATGGCTCGATTCCTAAGTATGTTATTACTGATGCATTACCATGTGTTAGATGTTAATGTATCAAAAAGAAATGAAACTCAAGTAAAAAGAAAAAAATTTAATAAAAAGTGAAATTCTTCCAGATCAGTTAACGATGACATGCTCCTCCACAGGTTGAAAAATGATTTAGATAAAAGGGTGGAAGTAATATATTAATGATCTCATGATTAATGCAGAATGTGAAGTGAGACTAATAACGTACTAGTAGTGGAGTTAAAAAGAACAAAATTGCCCTCTGGAATGTAAAGGAGAGGAGTAAAAAATCTCATATGCACATCTGGTGCAACACCTGCACCTCAAAACAGTACAAACACACAAACACTCTGCCCTCTCTCACAAACAAACCCGGCAAGCAACAGCTGGCCAACACTTACTCTCAGTAGGTTTGACATCAACCAAAATTAGCTAAACATTTTCACTGTACAGTGTAATTTGATCCACTATTTGCTAGATTTGGATTTACTAGTGCAGTTACTAGTTCAAAACGTGTGTATTCGGAACAGGCCGATTGCTTGGCCTCCAGTATTGCCGATTGCAGCTTTCTCCAGAACCGCTCATCCAAACAACGTCACACTCGACACTGCACTTCCTCGGGTCCTCAGCAATACTACACCCGCCAAGTGGGAAGTCGATCGGATGAACGGTCGTCAAGAAAATTGAAGGACAGACATACATACATGCATACAGAAAGAGACTCCTTCCATTTTAGTTAGATATTAAAACTGCTTTGGAAACTGATACCATGTAAATATTTTGGTCACAGTTCCACACAATAACTTAAAATTGCTCATAGGTGTAAATGTGTCAGCCCTGTAAAAGACTGGTAACCTCTCCAGAATGCTCCCTGCCTATGACCTAGTGCATGATGGGAGTGGCTCCAGCTCTCTGCAACCCTGGACAAGATAAGCAGTTTAGAGAATGGATGACTCAGGGCTCCAGGGTGCAACCAAACATCTGTCAAGTGCGACTAAACATTTTCATTGGTCGCACTAGTGCGCCTGAAATTTAACAGGTCTGATAAAAATAAAAAACGACGCCATCAGCGATTGATTAATGAGAGGACAATCTCCCCTCGCTCTACCTCCCCTCCTGTGCGGTCTACTGACAATCAAACATGCTCTGCGGAGAAACACAGAGTATGTCTCCTGTTTAAAGGTTCTATATGTAACTTTCAGAAAACCCTTGTTATTAATGACACCTTTGGCCGTTAAGTGAACTGCAGTCAGCATCCTGTTGCTCGCCCAAGCGAGCATCATCCTAGGCATCGGCCAAAAGTGATATACACAAGACTGAAATGAACACTGAATGCTGGAAAATAAATAACGTTACTCTCTGTAATGTTCCTATATTTTATCTGGACCATTGGCTCCATGATACTAACTAGCTTGCCGTTTGCAAATTACCCCATCAGCCAAAACCACGAAGCAACCAACGCCAGACCCACATCAGGCAGCCAAACCACATCCAGCCGGCCATCCCCAGCTTACCCTAGGTTACAGTTAACTAGTTGGCCGCCCCTGCCTTGCATCGCTCTTGGCTAGTGGAAAGCAATTGTTATACAACTTGTACCGTTACATTATTTATTGTTGGCTAAAATCAACACCGTTTGTCTTAATACGTAAGTTAGTATCATGGATCTCATTAGGTGGTGAAGTAATTTGGCAAGCTAGCCAAATAACATATCCACTCAGATAGTATTTTGATAGCGATAACATTAGCGAGCCAGCTACAAACCCAGCCACACTGCCGCCCCGCAATGCCAGCCGGCAAAGTAACCTACAAACGGCAAGCCAACCAATTTACCATCCAGAGCAGCCTGGGATTCTGGCTGAATTAGCTGATGTTATCCACTCAAGACAGTATTTTGCTGCGTTAGCTAGCTAGCAATTCGTCCGTGTTAGCAAGCAAGCTAACGTTCGCCAGCTAAAACCACAATATCACAATATATTTCACATGCTTTGCAGTAAGCTAAAGTTAGCTTTGACTTTGGACTTTGTGTTGGACTCTGTCTTGTAGTGGGTGTCGGCCATTTGTTGATGTTAGCGGACTCCATTTCTAAGCTAACATTAGCTAGTGTCACAGTCACTGTTGACACTGTGGGAAGTGGAGAGAGAAGGCACTGGGGAGCACGCATAAACGTCACATCCTTTGGATTTTCCCGGAAAAACCAACCCGAGTCCTTTACATAGAATCAGTCCACAGGCTGTTTTAGGGAACCGAGAAAGTCGGGGAATGTCTCTTTTTTTTTGTTACGTTACAACCTGTTGACTAATTAGCAATAAAAAGTGATTAATACATAAAATGAATACGTAAAATGAATACGTAAAATGCTTCAGAATCTTACATGTGGCACCTTTAATGTAGGCCTACTACTTATGCTGTTGTTTTGTTAAAACTTGTAAGTGCACCTGTTGGTGCAGATGGCATTCGGTAGCACGTTGATTTAGAACGTTTCGACGGTGTCATTAACAACAAGCCTCCCCCACACTCTGCTCACCTGCTGTTGTGAAAAGGGAATAGCGGGTGAAAAAATCCAAAACGCGAGTTGTGTTTTTTGGGCTACTTTATAAAACATACTGTTGATGAAGAAAGTCAACAAAGCAGGCACATACAGGAAGAGAGAAACAGACCGGTGTGTGTGTGCGCTGGAGACCAGAGGTGTAGGTGTGTGCATGTGTAGAGAAAAGTAAAAGAGAACTGAAGGGAAATGCAAGGTGAGCAGATTAAAGTAGTTTGTGAGTACACATTAAAATAAGGTGGAGAATTACGTAGAATTAAAATGGTGAAATGATAAATAACTTAGTAGAAATAGGGTAAATATATTATTTCAAATATATATGTTACTAAAAAGGTACCGCTTAAAATGTATTATTGGGTGCACCTCAAATATGTGCTGGTGAACCTAAATGAAAAAGTTTGCCGCACCAGTGCCACCAATGTAAAAGGTTAGTCTGGAGCAGTGTGACTGTATTATTACACAATGATGCAGGCAGCTGATATGGTCACTGTGGATGTCAATACAATTTTCATTTTGGCAGGTTTCAGTGTTGATGCAGGACATCAATATCTATTCAACACCAAAATGTCTGCAGAGAATACAGAAACATATTCATAGGTAACATTGTTCTGTGCTCTCACCATGTTTTCGTTTGGACGTGGTATCGGTACATGTGGTCCACCAGGCCGTATTTGTTGTTGCTAAGTGCCTTGTATCCCCCGTGGACAAACACGCAGCCGCTGGCCTCGTCGTACACGCTGCTGTGGCCATAACCTCCCTGAACCACCGCACCTCCAGCAGACACAACCTGCCACGAGTTAGACCCTGAGACACAGAGACAGGAGAGATGTCTGATTAATGCAGAAAGATCAAAGTTGATCACTTAAAAAGTTTATGATGCTTTGGCAAGTTTTGCTTTTCACTTTCATGCCAAAAAGCAAAGCACTTTTAATTTTGGAGGTGAGATAGAGCGAGGGAAGAGAAAAGAAAGAAAGGAGGCAGAGAGAGTGAGCCAAACAGTAATAGGCCAGAGGAAATTAGAGTTTATTGAATTTAAAAGCGCCCCTTTATTAGACCAGTGTGATGCATACCGATTAACTCAGGTGCATAGAAAAACTTATTAAAAACATGCAGGGATTACATCATCCGAGCAGCCCCCGATAAAGAAAAGACACAACACAACAAACAAAGCCTCGGAAGGAGGAGTAACTTCAAAAGCCTGGGATAAAGTGCCGTCATCTGGAACGGTAAACCCCTGAGACCATGAGTAGTACTGAGAGCAGAGAGAGAAAAACTGAGAAACTAAGAAAAGAAAAAAAAAAGAACTAGAAAGCACTCAGAGAGAGAGACTATCTCCATACAACTCTCTACATTTGTCTTTTGTACCAATCTACATTAAGATTCTGCATCTGAATACACCTACTGGCTGATGATGGCTATAATTTACCTGTAAGAACACCTATACAATTCTGAACACTCATTGTACCCGTTGTACAGGAATGAAGTGTGAAAAATGTAGTCGGACTCAAGATTACAGCGTTCTAGCCATTTGAATGTATTATGCTGCTGTGTGGCACCACCTTTAAATTCCATAAAATTTAACAAGATCGCTCAGAATCGATATCTGGCAATGTCATTTAAATGCCATTGGATGATATGTTTAAGAGTTATCGAAGTTTACATTACATTAGACAAGCCACACCTCCATGAATTTGTCAACTAATCTCAGGATGTATCAAACAAACAAAATATACTTTTTGCGGGCATATCCACATATTTTATATACCAAATCTGGTGAAGCCTGGATGAAATTTGTATGAGAAAGAAAATGTTTAAATGATCAATCTTTTCAGGCAGAAATTGGTGTGGCCTATGGTAGAAGATTTGTCTTGAGTTAAGGAGGCCAGGAAAAATGAATTTAGTTTATTAGCAGAAATGTAATAGGATGTTATAAATGGTCACATGATGGAGCTATTAGCACCAAAGAAAACCAATTTTTCTTCATTGGCTTTTGGCCAACTTTCCACCAAACTTTATTGGAATCCATTTAATAATTTTAAGATATTCTGCTAACCATCAGAGATACAAAGATAACATACAGGATCAAAATCATAACTTCCTTGGTAAGAAAGAAAGACACAAAAAAGGTGGATGAAAGCTACATAGAGAAAAACAAGGATAGCAGAAAAAGACACAGAGACAAAAAGAGCGTTTTAATTGGCATCACTTTCAATCCAAATTAAAAACCCTGTACACTGACATATTTTAACCAAATACAGACTTAGTGATCACAAATTGGCTGTTGAAACGGGTCACTGTAGAAAACAGCGAGTAAACAGACGAAGAAGTGAAGACATTTTTCTATAGAATTCCCAAAACGTGGAAAAAAGTACAACTGAACTTCTAAAAACAGAACTGGCAAGAGAATAAACTATAACAGCTGGTCATAATTGTTTTTCTCTTGGCTGATTATAGCTTATCCAACCTATGTTAGCATAAGTAACAAGAAATTGCAGTACAAAAATGCAATGCAGAAAAGATGTGTTTGAGGTAATTAAGAAACTGTGTCTCCATTACACAGTTTAGCAGGTAGCACTGACAAGTTTATTTTTCAACTGTAAAATGTCCCACTCAGATTATATCTTTTAATTTTTTTTTTTAATTTCTGATAACAAACTTTATATATATTGAGATAAAATGAAATGAATTTTAATAAAATGTTTGTTTTTGTTTAAAACCCCCCACTATTAGCTCATATTAGCATCGGTTTTTTTAAATCTCAAATATCAATTTCAGTATCGGCCTCAGCTTTAATGCTTTGGCGACATTTTTTGATGAAAACATCATGCTAAGAAAGCTTTATTGAACTTTATTGAATTGAAAAATGAAAGAGAAAAAGCAAGAAAAAGACAGTCAGCAACAGACAGCAGAACACAGGCCCAGAGAGAAAGCAAGTGAAAAAGAGCAAGAAGGAACAAGAGAAACAGCGACAGGAGGAGGGGTAACTGTGAAGAGACGACAAGAAAGTAGAAGGTCAGCTCTTATCTTATCTCATCTCTGGCAGCTAATTGCTGTGAACCTGCCTCTCTGAGTGGTCATTAAATCGTTTTACCTCTGCTTCTACTTCCCTCTGTTCATTCCCAGGTTGCACTGTGACATTGCCAGAGAGAGGTGGGAGGGAAGAGAAAGAGGTGGAGGAGGAAGAAAGTGATAGACAGATGAGGGGAGAGAAGGAAGGAAAAGGTGAGGGAGAGGAGCAGGAGATGACAGGGACCGAGTCGGACCGATGACAGAGGGGGTCAGAAACTGAGGCCTGGCAGATGAAAGGAAAAGGACAGGAGGCAGAGAAGGGGATGAGAGAGTCTTGAAGAGCGAGAGATGGAGGGATGAGAAAAACAGAATGACAGGAAGGTAGGAGAGTGAGGGAATGCACTGATTCATTAATCATCGTCTTCTCCCAGACACCCCAGCCTGGGTGCCATCTCTAATGGCTGCTCTCTGTGTGTGTGTGTGTGTGTGTGTGTGTGTGTGTGTGTGTGTGCGTGTACTTAGCTGCACACATGTTCGCCTTTGACTTTGTGTTGTGAGTCTAATAGAAGGTGGGTGCATGTGTGTGTTTTCCTCTCCAGAATATGTCGAAGAGCTGAACTCTAACACTGTGTGACACCGCCATCTACTGGCTGAACAGGGAAACAAAAAATACATATAAAAGCACACTAAATGGCCAGAAGTATGAGGACAACCAGATATTTCACCCATCTGTGGGTTGAACATGACATTCCAAAACCATGGGCATTAATCTGAAATTATAACAGCCTTCACTTTTCTGGGAAGGTTTTCTACCAGATTTTTAAACCTGGCTGCGTGGATTTGCTCCCATTTAGATACAAGAGCATTAGTGAGGGTAGTGATAAGGTCGGGCTTGCAGTCGGCATTCCAGTTCATCCCAAAAGTGTTGGATGGGGTTGAGATCAGGTTTCTGTGCAGGCCAGTCAAATTCTTCCACACCAAACTGGGAAAACCATTTGTTTATGGACATGGCTTTGTGCATGGGGGCACTGTCATGTTGCAACAGGAAACGGCCTTCCCGAAAATGTTGCCACAAAGTGGACAGAACACTACAGACTAAAATATCATTGTATGCTGTAGCATTAAGATTTCCTTCAGAGGAAATAAGGGGTCTTGACCATATCTCAAAAAATAGCCCCAGACCAAGAGTGTGCGAACAGAGACCAAAATACAAAAATATAAATTACAAGAAAAAAAGATAAGTTAGTCTTACTTTTTTCAAGTTTAACTGTGACTCATCCACATATAAGTTGAAAGTTGCACATTCCTCTCTGGGGCCAAGATGCAAGGCAGCACCAAAAATACTTGGACATGGACCATACAATCAACTGTGGCATGTTCAAAAATGTGGCATGTGCAACATTGTGAAAAGTCAGCAGCAATAATTCTTGCAATGCTTGAAAGTGAACAGTAAGTGACATCATTATAAAGCCACGCAGAAAATTGTGATGATGAGACGTTCCACAGAAAAATAATTGGTTGCCAACTTGTTTTTCTTGAGCTTTTGTACACAGATGAGCTTTGCTTTACAGCAGTACTTCACTTTCTCAACCACAACATTGCTTCCTCTTCTTCCTCAAAGTTGACTTCGGTACTATAACAGTGGCCTCTGCTGTCTTTCAAACTTTGAAACAGAGAAGCTCCAGAAAGTACAGCTCACAGACAACAAGATTTAGTTCCTTTAATGTGACGTTTTTGGAGAGAATTGTTTGAGGTATAGATCTGAGATTCACCTGATATACAAAATAAGAAAGAAGAAGCTGATGGCTCTGGTTGTGGGATGGGTTGATTAGATGCACTTCTCTAGTCATTTGAACTTGTTGCCTTGCGTCTTCAGGCCATGTACGTGTTCAACATATAAAGAAAGATGTCAGTGTAGGACTGTTTGTCACATGACTAGAGCTTGTGTGGTGTTTTCATTGTACTCTACTGTGTGTTTAAACATATGCGGCTAGTAGGGTTGCTCCCAAATCTGAAGTTGAAAACTTGCATCTGTTAATATCTCTTTCAGCAGTCAAGTGTTGTTATACTGTTATATGTATTACATATTTACAAAACTGACTGAAGAACAATTACTTTAATGAAGCAACATCCCAACAAGAGCATTGTCATTGACAAAGAATGCCAATTTCTGCCCACTCCACCTTCAAAGTAAGAATATGAATACCTAGAAAACTGCAAATCATCAAAATCATCAAAAAAATACCAATTAGGACCCAACAAGTCTGCATTAAAATCCAAAGACTTCCATCAATAATAAAAGGCAATGAAACAATCACTAAAGAATGACAGCAGAGTCAGCAGGTGTACTCACTGATGTTGTACTCCTGAACTTTGTTGATGTAGCTGTAGATTGGCGAGTAGCCAAAGAAGATCAGCATCACCGGCTCGCCGTCGGCCAGCTCCACCACGTGGGCGGTGTGCCCCTCCAAAGCGTAGGGAGGAGGCGGGGCTGGTTCCCGTGGTGACCAGGTGCGTCTAGGGATGTTGAACACCCACATTTCGTCCGTCACGTTGGCCGACTGCGCCTCCAGCTTCCCACCAAACATGTAGATGTCATCCTACATGAGAGGTAAGACAGAGAGAAGAATGTGTGATGCTTTATAATGTAAAAGATAATCCTGACATAGAAATTCTGATCAGTTTCATCATGGAGTTGTTGGGTATTCTTGATGCGCATTAAAGAGGAATGTCAAGATATTGTATATGTGTTTTGTCTGAGCTTGCATGCTGCTTCCAGTGTGCCATAGCGCCACCTGTGTAGAACCTCCTCAGAGCTGTTATTCATGTATATTTTAATGGAGAATTTCCCCTCTGAGGTGAAATGTTTGGTTATTCTGAAGTATACCTAAAGCTAACATGAGTCTTCAGAGTTAATTTTGTCTCTCTTAAACACAAGCTGTGAATAAAAATATTTGTCTTGTATTGGATAGCACCTGTTTTCCAAACACTGCTTATCTCGATGCCTAAATTAATGTCATAAACCCTTTTTAAACCCCATTATTGATTTTTTGGCCAAGTGGGGGCAGTGCAATGAACCGTAAACAAATCGACATATAGTCACTTTATAAAGTTGATATGGAAAACACATTGTTTATTTTAAGTAGGATCCTCATTAGCGTCCACTGATGTGGTTGTTAGTCCTCCTGGGGTCCGTTTTAAGGAATAGTTTGACATTTTGGGAAATACACTTCTCTTGCCAAGCGTTAGATAAGAAGAGCAATACCACTTACAGTGGCTAAGCTGCTTAGCTTAGCACAAAGACTGGAAACAAGGGGAAACTGCTAGCCTGGCTCTGTCGAGTTGTAAGAAAATCCACCTAACAGCACCTCTTCAGCTCAATCATTTACCTCATTTATCTCACCTTTAACACGGCACATAATAATTTCATTAACCGTAAATATGAATATATTGATTATAGCAGCTTTAAGTCTCTAATGATAAACTAACATGCTCTAATACGCACTTTACTCCACATCAGTGCAGCCCTGGTTGAGGAGTCACCTAAAATATCAGCGTAAAGCTGAAGGGTGAGAGTCAGCAGGTCTGGTTGGACACGACAAACATACACACCGATTCACACACAAACACACCTCGATGGTGGCAGGCAAAAAGAAGCTTCAAGGATTTTATGTCTAGCTGATGGAAACAAGGCAGGAACACAGGAAGCCCCCCCTCCACTCTGTGTGTATGTGTGTGTGTGTGTGTGTGTGTGTGTGTGCACTAATTACAGGAGTGGAAACAGGTGCACGGGAGTCAGGGCACCAGCTGCCAACCATCATCATCCTGCTGCCAGATTGTCGTCTAGCTTGCTCCATAGTATTTGTCTAGTTGGAAAATTCCTGTTCTCCTCTACCTGCAGTTCCTCGGCCTGCCTCGTCCACCTTCTCAGTTGGCCCTCTTCTGGAACGTACTTCCCTGGCCTCCCTTAACTGGATCCCCACCAAACCCTGGTCTGGCTTTCATCCCAACCTCACCTGATTTCCTGCTGCTCTGGTTCTGACCCCCGTTGTGCCCTGTTCTCCATTCTGCTCTGGCCCAGTCTCAGCCTTCCTCACAACCAAGTTATTCCGCTTATCCAAGCAAGTTTATAAATAAAACTATTGACTTTATTGATCCAGTCTCTGTTCTGCTCTTGGGTTCTTTCCACAGACTCTGTCTTCATGTATGTTAGGGCTAGTATTAATGTTGGTTGGTTTAATTGGCTACAGGTGTTGTACAGACTGTACTGTTAACTTGTGCAGGTGTTTGTTTCACCCACAGATACTGAGGAAGACGTTCAGCGCAGCACTTAACGTTTTGTGAAAATGCAGAATTAATACTGGAATTTGCAGTTTAATTGTCTTGTGTGGCCTGCGTTTAGATTTGTGCAGGTGTGTCTGTCTGTGTATGAAAAGGTAAAGTGCAAATCACAACCTTCTCTATAGTGTCAGTGAAATGTAGCAGCCCCGGCTGTACTACCTGGTACAGAGCCAATGAGTGACCGTATCTGTAGAGAGGGCCGCTGCCGACGGGCACCACATCCCACGTACTGGTCTCCACGTTGTAGCTGTAGACAGAAATCCAAGAAACAGCAGAAGACTTCAGAGTAATGGTCAAAAGTCAGTCACCCTTAGTATAACAAGATTTAGTCGGTGCTACAGTGCAATACTACAGGGGTGGAAGTGATAAAAGCACAGGTGGAAAGAATAACTGATGACTCCATTCCATTTAGGTGCTCAAGTACAGTCAGCCAGCATGCACAATGTCATGGCCTTGGAACTAGCTCACTTAAATGGAATGCACTTGTTGCTAATATTAATTACACCTGTGCTTTCCCTGAACGGAGGGTCTTTGGGCTATCATTGTCAGAAAAATCTCTTTACGATCACTTGTGTGTTGCCAGTAATGCGTGTTCTGAGCGTGATTTCTGCCCCATAGATCAGGTTTGTCAGACTGGTGCTTACTTGAGGACCATGTGGTAGTTGGAGTAGTTGAAAGAGTAGCCGCCCACCACCCACATCAGCCCAGAGTGCACCAGAGCCTGATGGGACGCCCGACCCAGAGACTGAGCTGACGGTTTGATGCTTGGCAGCACCCAGAAGGCCTCAGTGGAGGGAACGGACAGAGAGCAGTCTGGACCTGAGACAAAGAGGGAGAAAAGACACATTTTATTTAAATAGCATCTTTAATTGCCACAAACATAGTTATATGCTATACAGTATAGCATCAAAGTGGCTTTATTTTTTTTCACTAGGCAAAAATGGGCCCCAAAAAAGTAATTACTGCACTACGATGATCTATGAGAATAACATCCCTATCTCTAAGAGGTGAGAGTTCTAACAAAAAAGTTACATACAATATCTTTTGTTTTGATGAGGAAACTGCAGCATGCATTTCCGAAACAACTCGCCATTGCAGCATGTATTGGTATTGAAAAACCAGTATAGATCTGTTCTAAAACAATCACTGGTGCTGCTGATAGATAAGATCAGACGATCCTTTGACTTTGGGAAAGCACATGAACATGTTGTAATAACACAGAGACACGATCAGCTTTAACGCCTAAAATCACTATCATCCATTTTAGTGTAGTCGGCTGAGCTCTCTGCTCCTCAGATATGGAGGACTCAAAGAGGCTAAACTCATCAGGGGTTTTCTAATGGGACAGGTGGGTTTGATTAATGTTTCAGCAGGTAACAAATGAGACATGAGGAGAAGAAACAAATGAAAAACACTAATTCAAATACACTTTTCTTTGTGTGGATAGTGGGATGAGGAGAGTGGATTGATAGAAGGGGAGAAGACAAATGGCAGAACATGCTCTTTTCATTAACATAAAAAAATGTTTTGCTGTGAAATGGCAGTTGCTATGGCGACCAGCACCTTCATTACCCCTACTGTTTATGTATCAGATGGATGTTCTGAGACTGTGCTGCTTTCCTCACTGACACACACATGTTTTTGTCTCACCGATGTCTCGACTTTCAGCTTATTTTATGATTGACTCGTCGCCCATAACATTTAGAAATTAGTGGACAAATCACAAGGGCAGATTCAGACCGTTAAATGTAATTTAAATCTTTATACCAGGTAGTAAAAGTTTTATTATCTTTCAGTTGCTTTGTGAAAATCAGATTATTGCATGAAATCATCACACAAATAAAAAGTTTGATGTGTGATTATTGTGTGAAAAGAAAAACAACTGCTAAATGTGAGTTTGTTGAATGCAAACTTTTAAAACGTTCCCGCAGACTTTTAACAAAAAAGACAAATGTGATCTAGGGCTTAGTTTGTGCTAGGAAAATATATGCCATACATTAATAATAAAAACTAAACTCAATGACTAGCATGCAGACATCTTCTATAAAAGATTTCCCTTAATTTGCACGATCAGGAGACAGACCCCTTAAATGAAAGGGTTGAAGATGAGAATATCACAGTTCAGGAATCATCCTGGAGCAGTCTGACGGACATTCAGGTGAAATTACTTTAATCCTTTGGTCCTGTGTGGTACTGAACTGGGGTCTCTATTTGTCTGCTCACAGAGTGTGTGTTGTTGATTGCATTCTGATTCATTACTTAAACTAATGACAATTTGACTAATGTGTGTACATTTACTTGCTCTGACTATAGTAACTACTCTACAAAGTCTCAAATTGTTGGTCACTATAGTTACTATAAATGCACACACTTAGAGGAATCTGTACCCTGTTCATAAATAAACGAAAGGGTTAAGTGAAAAGACATGCATCCATTCCTTGGGGAAACACTGCTTAATGCTCAGCACTTCGCTGTTTGAACTTTGGGATGATTGAGTTGCTATTTACTGTTACAGTTTCCTGTAAAGGTCTCCAAATGTCTTCAGGGTGCTAATAAAGAGTCTTAGTTTCATGCCAGAAATCAGTTGTTCGGGGTTAATGCAGCATTTTAAATGATGAATTCAGAATAAATCTCTTCAAAATATGTACGACTATTCCAAATTTTTCATTGATGTTATTTTTTTTTACTGACAAACACACACTTTTTATCTAAGCTCATAAAGAATTACATGTATGTCAGCAGACAAAATAAGCTAAAATACAGGTTATGAATGAATTTGAAATGAAATTTCAAGAGTAGAGAGTGACTTCACTCCCCTTAAACTGTTTCTACTTGTGCTTACACCTATAAACCAGGAGGGGGCAGTGCTTCATCATCTAATCTAACTTGATGGGCCTTGAATGTCTGGTGGGGTTAGATTCAAAACATTATTATTGTTAATTAATTATTCTTATTCTTATTATTCTTATTATTATTATGTAAGATAACATTGGTTCTGAATTGTTTTGAGGGTAGACTCAGTTTGTCAGGTATACCAGGCAGAGGAAAATTAAGCATTGAGTGTTGTATTGATGCGATTATGCCACACAGCTTCATCAATAAAACGATACAATACAAATATTAATTGTGTGTTTGGCATTGAATTTCAGTCTGAAGATTCTTGATGTAGCTACAATTACCACATTGATATTGGGACATCAGTAACGAATGAGACAGTCAATTTATTTTATATTTATGGCTGCTAGTCCTTTTGAGGTTTTACCAAGAAACACATATTGGTGTAAAATTATTTTCAGTCAGATACCACAATCCCATCATAAAGTTGTTCTGTGTGCTGCTACAAGACGGAATTGTTCACAAATGAAACCTAAAAAAACAAATAATGAACCCACATATATTATGCGCCACTAGGCTAGATTTCCCAGGATATCACACCTATTGTTTTATGATATAAAATAATATTGAATCAGGCAACATTATGTTGTGCATAAACAGGAAAATGGATGCTGTTGTGCTTTTTTATCTCCTCCTTTTGTCTTTTTCCAATTTGTTCCCTTTTCACGTTAATAATGAACAAAACAAGAAACATCAAAAAGATCCTCTTCATTACAGGCATCATGGGGAATGTGGTATTTGTTTTGAGAATGAATAACACAGGCATTGGCCTCATTTATGGTGATTACAGAGTAATTATATGAAGGTGCAACAATGACACATGAACTTCTTGCACATAACATCCCAGTAAGCACTGATTTGGTGATTTGAAGCTTAAAAGACATCTAAAAACGTTGTAAACCGGACTAAATTAGGTTGAAGTAACATTTTTTTAGACATCTTGGTTACACATAACTGTTGTTTTAACAGCATTCCAATGACTATATTCAATGTGAAGCAGGTCCTTACTACATGATGAAATATAGTCATTGAATACAGTTGAAACAGTGGTTATATTAGCTGGTCATCCGAAAGAAAATCTTTTTTTTTTAACCAAATTTATCCCAGTTTTGAGCTAGAAATCAAGACATTTCTGACTTGCAAATCAGTAAATCAATGCTTATTGGGATCATCAACACGTAATAAATGAGGTAGTTCAGATATAGCACATCAAACACATTTGAACTATCTCTAGCCCTTTCCTGTCCTCTCACCATCATCCTTCTGAAATCTTCTCTCTTCTTTCAATATTATAAAGAGTACGGCCTAGACCTGCTCTATAGGAAAAGTTCAATCAGATAACTTCTGTTATGACTTGGCGCTATATAAATAAATTGAATTGAATTGAAATACAAAGTTCATCAGCTCCAGGCCAAACAGCCACATCTCACCATTCTGGCTAAACTCCAATGTTTAGTTTCTCAATAAACCTCCTCAGTTCGTCCATACGTCTGTTTTAATTTCCCCGATAAAATTCTGTTCCCTCTTTCCTGTCCAGTTTGTCCTGCTCTTTTACCTTGCCAGCTGTCATTGCATACACAGAGCTTTTCTCCGGTCAGGTCACAGTAGCCGTGATCCGGGCTGCCACAGTTATCCCTGCAGTATGGGATGTTGCAGGCTTCTCCTTTCCAGTACTCCTCACACTCACAGTACACACGACCCGAGACAGAGTTTGCTGTGCCGCATCTGCCGTGGCCCGAACAGTTGTTGGGACAAGAGTTTATCCTGAGGGAGACACAGTTAGGCAGGAAGTCAGGGAAGTTCTTCAAGGTTATACAGTAGCATAGGCACAGAGACTGGCCAAATATTACTTTAGATAGCCCACAGCTTTGAGATACTGTGGATGCGTCATGAAAGTAGTACTTAAGTAGAAGCTGGGAACTAGTTTAAGCAACTACAATGTTATGAATTATCTTGCTTATAGTAACATTTATATACAGTATAGTAACATTATAGTGACAACATAAAGTTGCCATTAAAAAACAAAGATTAATTGTTTAGCTCCACTAATCAATATTTACATTTCAACAATGGATTAAATGACTATAGGTAATACGCAGGGTGTTGTGGTGCTGGAACCACTGAAAATGATCACCAACTATGCAGGTCTGTGGAGCTTTTTAGCCTCTTTCAGCTGATATTTGGTTTTAGAGCACATTCTCAGAACTCTCATCAACCACATTTCCAGACAAAGCAGGCAGCTGTTTTCAGCATACAAGCTCTAATGAACTCACTGCACACTACCTGCCCAGCACCAAGAGGCAGACAGAGAAAATGAAGAGACTAGCTGTTGTAGAAAGTGGAGAGGAATATCCTATGTCAGGACACCGCAGAGTGTACTGTTGCACTTGGCCACTTATGTTTAAACCATGATCAGTGCGTTTTTACCTGCAGTTAGGTTGGTTTGAACAGTGAGAGTTAATCGGCTTCATGGCACGAAGCAGAAGTACTTCAATATAAATTGCGCATTAAATCAGAGCAGTGGTAAAAATGGTGACCAGAACTGTGTTTAAAAGGTGTCCTTGTATATGTTATCCACAACCTACCAGCCAATTTAGGAACAAAAAAAAAAGTTTTTTCCATGGCTGTGGTATACGAATCAACAATATTTAAAGTAGGATAATGCTCTCAAACCCATACAGTTATGAAAAGTAATGCATTCTGTAAGGGTGAATTAGCCTTCAAGTCATGCGTCATTTTTAAATAACTGCACAGCCTGTTGTGGATTATTCCTTATATATCAATAAAATGTAGTGAAGAATGACTGGACCTATTGGATCCATGATATAATATGAACCTCAAAGCAAAAAAAGCACACAAAAACAATTGTGCCGTAGCATGAACACAAAGCCTAGTTTGAGTGAGAGGGATGCATCCCAAAAAAAAAGACATCTACCTCTTGTTCCAATAGAGTTGGAATGCACTTATTGTAAGTGGCTTTAGACAAAAAGCATCTGCCAATTGAAATGTAACGAGGAAGAGAGATGGAGCAAGACAGATCCTGTCTAGTTTAAAAGAGAGAAATTAGAAATACAGCTCCAAGGACACAAAGAAAAAGACACAAAGGAGACTGAAAATGAGAGACTATTAGTTAGATATGAAGTACTAGGAGCTTAAGGGGGGGGAATTTAAATAACCTAACTGTGAACAAGAAGCATCAATACACTGATACTTCAAACATTACGTGCTGTTTCTCTATAAAAGCAGATAAATACAGATGTTGATGCAAAAGGCTGGTTTGCTGCTGTGACAAGAGGGTTGTCATGACAACCTTGATCTACCCTCAGTGTGTGTGTGACTGTACAGTAACTGTCCTCACTCCTCCCATGTGTCCAACCTACCACATTCAATTTTCATTCAGTTTTCCATCACAGTGTCATCACTACCGGCTCCAAGCAGCCAGGTTTGTGTCTGTGAGTAAAGGGTGGTGAGTGACTGTACAAGGGACTTTTGAGTAGGGCTGGGCCTGGGAAACAAAACCAGTACACCACCACTTCCCATACAACCAAGACCGTACAAAGACCAAACAGCTAAAAAGCAACGGCTGTATATTAACATTCAGGAGCAAAGGACCAAACTCAACAAACTGTTTTTTACAGTGCGTTCACATTTTACCTCACTTTACTGGCACAAATGTACCGACACTACAAACATTAACATTAGCTAGCTGTAGCTCTTAACTAGCTAGGAATGTACACAGTAACTGTTGTGAAAAGTGTGCCTGTAAGTGTGTGTGGTCCAGACTTCCTCATACTGCTAATGAGGCATTTTCAGCAAAGTTTTATCTTGGAATGCAAACTACCTATTTTGTTGTGTAGGTTGGATGACTCCATCTGTTTTTGCTGCACTGTGCTGATTTGAAACATCAGTTACAGCAAAAGGAAGATTAGCTTAGTGTTCAGCTGATGCTAACGGGATGTTTCAGAGGTCTAAGGTATCAAATTTGACTGGGCATTTTCAGTTAAAAAGAAATCCTGTTTTAAGTACAACATTTCAAAAAACCGGAACCTGATTTATAACTTGCCACATTGCTATTGCATAACAGACAAAGACAATTATGTTTTTTATGTCATTCAGGAATAATTTAGGCACAAGCTACATGACATTTTGGGCCACTACTGTATAAGACCTCCACAGCAAGCTGACAATTTATTATGGCTGTACGTGTAACCAAACAGTTACCTGCTTACACATCCAGCAGACATGTAGCAACAGTGTAATTTGGATTTGTGCTGATGAAAAGTTAGAATTTCAATATCCACACTCTTTTTGTGGTCTTCACTACTTCCTGAGGAAAATATCTGGCTTTTAAGATAGTTCCTGATGGTTAATCTAAGGCTGCCCCCTAATAGTCGACTAAACTGTTAATCAACGAGAAGAGTCATAGTCGACCATGTTTTCATTAGTCGGGTAGACGCAGAAAAAAAAACAATCCTCAAACTCCATTGGCGCCTTGTCATCGAGACGAAACATACCGTTTCTTCTGTAACACAGGAAGTAACTTACCGGCACACTGCTGCTAACTGTACTAGCCGCCATTAGCTAGTTACCTAACTGGGGGACCCAGTGGGAGGATGCTGCCGTGGAGCGGCAGTGGAGCGGGGCCGAGAATGAGCACCAGAACCAGAGCCGGGGGCAAGTGTGCAACGGAACACGGTTCAGCAGCCTCCCAGTGAACACAGCCGGACCGGGACCGAACACAGGCTCTGAGACCAACTGAGGCCAGTTTGACTGAGGTAATTTCCAGCGGCTCCGACCAGGACTCTGACTCCAGGGATGAGGAAGACACGGCGGGGACAGAAGAGACATGAAGCGGCAGAGGAGCGAGTTCATTTGTAAGTAACGTTCATCATACAGATTCGTCTGCGAGTATTTGTTTTTGTGAAGTTGGAAGTTATTTATTCCCTTTCCCATTTTGAACAAAGGAACTTGTGTGATTTTATACTGTGTTGAAATAAATTAACAAAATGTTCAGTCTCCTTGCTGGTTGTTCAGACACATTCAGAATCATTACCGCTCTTGCCGTTTAAACGCTCATTATTTCTCTGTAATGTATCACAGTGTTGACAATGTTACGTGTAACATTCTTTCTCAGCCCTGGAACTCAAACCATTTTCTGATTCCCCAAAAATATACATTTAAATAATTAAATTAATATCATAAACGTGCAGTGACTAATGGCTTCAGTCGACTAGGAAACTCTTTAGACGGGGCAGCCCTAAGTTCATCTGAGATTTAAAGGTGTTGTCTTGAAGGGTATTGTCTCAATTTCTGTAAAACCTCTAAATGATACCCATCCTTACTTATATGTATCTGCAAGTCTGTGTATTTATATTAGCCTGACGCTGGGACAGAAAGGCAGACAAAAGAGACTGGAAAAAGAATAAAGGAGGATTGACGTCTAGACATACGAGTAGGCGATGTTGAACCCTGTCAGGTTGTAGGCAGCATCACTGAAGAAGTGAAGCAGAGCGTAGCCGGATGTCGTCACTACCTCTGGGACTGTCTCATTACCCCTGGTCTCTGGTACTGCTAGACCACTGAGAATGAGACAGAGAAAGACAGACAATCCCTCTCAACAAAAAGTAATAATAATAAAAAGCATTTTGAAATGCTGCTGTATTATATGGAGTCTGGTCTGAAAGCACCACTGGAGAGCTGTAAGATAGAAAGGATTCCATTTCAGTAATTGCAGACCCGACTAAAAATATGACAGTGATTAGCTTTAAAGTAAAACAACATTGCAGAGCAGAGTCTTACCACATTTCATTTTTATTTCTTTGATGAGGTTTTTCAGTGGGGGTTGGTGGTTTCTTATTCGGTCGGCCTGTCTCTTTTAATAAATGCAATAAATGTACCCTCGCCCATAATGAGTCAAAACCTCATCCCTGCTGCAACTATAGGCTTTTTTTTTTGTACAACACAAGTATGTACCCATACATAATGAACAATTTAAGCTTATTTATTGTAGGTAATAATGCTACACAAGTCAAGGCTTTGTATATTCAAATGACAGATTTTTTTCCTTGGTTGTAGGCCAAAGCAGCCCCTCCATATCCTTGGAGCAACTGAACTCTCAACAGCAGATAAGCCTCAATGGAGCAGAGTAGAAAGTGGGAGGTTGGTAAATTATTGTGGTATTACTGTTTTTTGTCAAATGAAAGCATGTCACCCACATGCTTGTAGAATGTCCTTTGGAAAAAAAATGAAAAATATGCAATAAAGCTCCAGAAAAAGAAGCGGTATTCAGGGCTAATGTGAGTGACTGCAATATTTTCTTTCTATTATCGCTGTATTGTGGTAATTATGAGGTCCATTGTTTGCCTATACATGGAATCATTTGACTGCATATGTGCAAATTCGTTGGAGCTTTTGAAGCTGTGCCAAAGGCTACCTGAGTCATTTCCATATTTCCCCCCTCTCACAGCTCTCCTATTCAGAATAGCAGGCGCTCACCTGAAGACAGCAATCAAAGGGGCGTAAATGGAGTCTCCATCATAGACGTACATGTGGTCCCAGCTGCACTCTGTGGCAAAGTGATTGAAGCGCAGCCTGAGTACTGCATTAGGACTGGGAGACAGGGAGAGAGAGGAGACTGAATAGATGGTATGACAAAAATACATTTGATGAATATATATTATCTATATGCTTCATATGATTCTTACTTTTGAAAAGTGTCTCCACTTTTTATGAAGTCTGTGGTTATGATGACAAATTGACACAATGCCTCAGAAAACGTTTCTGCTATACTGAAGTGACTGGGAACTGTATCTCCTAGATGCTGCAGTTGGTGTGTGCAATCCCAATTATTATAAGGTTTAGTTTAGGTGTGAATCCTGGATTCAGAACTCTGAAATAACCTCTTTTCCCTGTTTTGAGAAACCTGTATATGCTAAAAGGAGTATTCTGACACAAACCTGGATACTGTGGCAGGTAAACACAAGGTTTCTGATCACTGTATGCCATATGTTTTAAGTACAACATTTCCAAAAAACGGAACCTATTCAGTCTTTTAAGTGTTTCAGATTTATAACTTGCCACATTGCTATTAATAACAGACAAAGACAATTATGTTCTTATGTCATTCAGGAATAATTTGCATTCTCAACTCAAGTTACTTATTTAGTCAGTAAAATATAAATTATGACAATAACTGATGATATAAGTATCTAAATGCAGGTTAGTCTACGTTCCATGTAAAAGTCATAACTCAAATATGATCAAAACTGCAATAAGACTCAAAACCGTGATGCTACTGTGCATGTAAATGTAATCGGTGTTCACTACAATTCACAATACAACAGTGTTTGATGAAACGAGCAACATACCGATCATTTTCTTATTCTTAGATCCTTACTAGTAGTGGGGCTAAAAGTGGAAACGGTGGCACAAGAGGATATGCTACAAGGATGTATCCCCTTGGACACATGAATGTGCTCAGATTAACATTACATGGTAATCAGCCCATTTGATTTTGATCATTTTTGTGTACAAGTGGAAATGTTGATCTGATAATGGTGCTGGAGAAAAGCTGGGCGCTATGAATATTCAAAACAAACTCCATGGAAATTTTGTCATCAATGTTGGATCACAAGTTGTTCACAAGTATAAAGACACGGTGGTTCTATCCAAAGCTGGATAACCTCAGATTTAGAAGACATTTAATTATCAGTACAATACAGCAGATAAAAATGAATGAATCTTTCACGCAGCTGCAAAGAAGAGTGTTATTATTGACAAGTGGCATAGAGCCAAAAGAACAAAAACTGGTACAATGCATGTGTGAAAGCGGTAGGCATATGTTTTGTATAAGTGAAGATGTTGACCTCTGGTGGTGCAACAAGTCAGAGAATCATCATTCATCGTCAGGGGGCCGTGGTATCTGCACCGACTTTTTTGCCGACTATAGTTGAAGCCCTTTGAGACAAATCTGTGGTTTGGGATTTTGGGCTATTTAAATAAAATGGACTTGACTTGACTTGATAGACCATTTATTGAAATCCCTACAGAAATGCCGCTGGTGGGCTAAAAATGTTCTTAATCGTCTTTTCAAATACTTCACATATTTCCCAAGGAGACAATAAACATCTTCAGGCTTTGCCCAAAGCCAAGCTAGCATCCCCGATGAAACAGAGATTAAAGGAGGTAACCCTAAACAATTAATGTATTGTTTCCAGACGGGGCAAAAAAGAATGATTGTATCTTTACAGTTGTCATTCTGCTAGTGACTGTTATAGGGCTGTATACCATTGTATACCTAACATTTAATGCAAGCAGGCATTTTATGTCAACAACAGTAGAATACAATGTATACGGCACTTTTCATATAATTACATAGCTATCACTGCGTGCATTCAGTTGGTGTAGTACGCATCTCTAAGCAGTTAATGAGAACAAAGCAACTCTAGAGTGCAATAACTACATTCAAAGACAAACTCTTTCTATTTACACAGTAATGAAGCTCTTTATCTGGAGCCCTTAAGCCAGATACAAAAAAAAAAATCCCAGTTTTTAACCAAGTGGAACTAAATAAGGTAAATGATGATAGGAGGAGATGAAAAACATTGATACTTACTATCCTTCTATTAGCCAAGTGCATTTGGTCTTGTACTTATAGTTTACTGGTCCATCTGTGAGAGAGCCTGACAGGTCTGTTAACCTATAGGAAGACACAGAGAGGGGAGGAAAGACAGAAGTTTAGTCTGATATTCAGTGATAATGATAAAACTTCATATGCTCAAATCAAATGCTGAACCGAAGCAAAACAAAAGAATCAGCATCAAACTGAGGGGTTGCAGTTTTTGGGGCCTGGGTCTGCCCTCCAAAACATCCACAATTTGGAGTTGAAACCGCTGCCTCTCAGAATTTTATCTTGTGACCCTCTCAAACAAAGAAATCCATTCTTACAGGAAGGAAGGCTCTCCATCAGTCAGATCATGGGACGATTAGTAGTTGTAACTGGTTTGATTTACTGCTACTAGATCAAGTATGACGCATTCGTGCAGTGCTCAGATGCAGGGAGAGCAGATGGGAGGCTATGAGAGCAGTCGACACTTTTGCCTTATTTCATTTGCAAGCAACTGGCAAAAAGCAGATGACTTCCTTCATATGAAAAAGCTGAAAAACCTTTTCTTCCAACATGACTGACATCACTTAAATCAATTGTAATTCAGGAATTTTAAATAGAATAGTTTGAATTTATTTTGTTGACCACATGATAAAACATTGGAAAACTTAAGTCATTAACATTTTATGTAAAACGACTTTGAATTAACGCAGTCACCACTGCTGCTACAAACAGCTCAACTCTACGTGTAATTCATATTATAATTGTATTTGCATTTTCAATTTTGGAAACTCAAATACATATTTCCATTAAAGATGATAGATGATGCTAATTAGACATCTACATAGAGGGTCATCAGAGTCACCTGGCCTGACTCCCTGCTACACTATTCAAGTCTTTCTCTTTCTCCTGGCTTTCACTTTTTGTTTGATTACAGTTGGTTTCTTTCTCTGCACCATTCAACATAACCACAACATTTTCTTTTTTCCAGGGCGCACTCTAGAACCAAACCAGCAGTGCTGATTCGTGCCAACTGGGCAGGATTTCTTCTTTCTCTTCTCCATAAATACAGCACAAGAAACAGCAGAAGTTGCTTGTGCTGACTTGAGCTGACAGCTTGTGCACAAGTAAACAAAATGTGTGACAGCAGAGTTGAGATTTGTAAAGTGTTACCTACATATCATTTACATGGTTTAACATTGCTAAATTTAAATTCTGAATTCACTTTAAAGGAACAGTTTGACATTTAGTGAAATATGCTCACCACTTACCGCTCTCATTTTGTTTGTTCATTGAACTATTGCACTAGCACTGGGGGCGATTAGCTTAGCTTAGTATAAAGCTTGGAAGCAGGGGAAACAGCTAGCCTGGCTCCCGCCACAGTTCAAATCTACCTACCAGCAACTCTGATAAACACATCATATCATGTTTGTTTAATCCATACACAGTCAGATATTTAAAAACACAGATTTATGGTTTTAGGGCGAGTTACATGCTTTTACTATTTCTTGCTAAACAAAGCCAGGCTAGCTGCTTCCAGTATTTATACTAAGCTAAGCTAACCGTTTCCCGGCTCGAGCTCTGCACTTAACACACGAGATTGATATCAATCTCCTCTAACTCTCCACAAGAAAGCGAATAAGTGTATTTCCCAAAATGAAAAGAAACTTTCGCTTTAATTGTGGTTAACATGTTTATTATGTTGCCCTACCTGATATTTACCTGTTTTTCCTTCACTTTATTAAAGTCCTCCTCTATAAGAAGTGTTACCACAGCTACCTGCCACTGTTTGATTATTAGCTGACGGAGATCCATCGTGACACCTGCCACATCATGTACATCCTGCACTCCGTTTAAGTAGATTTCCCTGCCCTTGCTGGTGCGTAACATACGGCCAAATGGAGAACAGCTTCATTCATGCATCACAGACACCACTGATGTAGCATACAGCCATCCATACATTATTTAACTTTGGATTAATGTAGGTTTTTTTCTCTTTTAGTTTGCTAGAATTAAACCTTTTCAGTTACAACTCGTGTGTGGTCTCCCCTTTTGTCTTTGCCGAGTTCGAACTATAGTTTATCCAATATTTAGAAACAAACTCTATACTGTAGTATCAGATGCAGAAATAAATGCATCAATATATTAGAAATATGCAAATAACATCAATATATGTTCTCAGCCAGCAGGGATAACAGGTGTCTCTGACTGAGCCTTGAATGAAGGAAACACTGGTGGCAGAATAACAATATTCCCGTGAGCAGATAAAACATCAGACATCCCACTCATGTCAAGCCAAGACAGTGCACATTACTGTTGCCATAGCGACCCCAACATGACATATTCATGTAGTAATTGTAATTAAAAACAATGATTGTGCGATTATATGTGTGTGCGCGGTAAACATCGTTCACACCTGTCAATCAAAGTAATCCCATTCCATTGCTGCATAGAGGTGAAAATGGAGACACACACACATACACAAACACATGAACACACTGTCACACGCAACACATCGGCGTCACAGTCGCTGAAGACATCGCAGCCTGCCTCGGGTTGGACAGTATGTTACTGTATGTGTGTGTGTGTGTGTGTGTGTGTGTGTGTGTGTTTCATTATCTAAGCCTGCAGTGTCACTGTAGGCTGGTCACATTGGCACGCTGCCAGACCAGACAGGGAGCAAGTAAAATACAGAGTGAAACTCATTTTTATTGTGTGTTCTGGGTAAGAAACGGGCCTGTAATAATAATCTTTTATTTGTCGAGCAATTTTCAAAGGCCAAGCTACAATGTACACAAAATAAGATCAAAAAGAACATATTGATAGATAAAATTTGATAACATTTATGGAGTAAATGCTGTTCGTGGCTTGCTGCTAAGCTCTCTCTCTCTCTTGTTGACTGTCCCTTCACTTCCCTCACTTAACACATTGGTTGTTTTTGGAAAACATTAGGCTATTGAATCATTGCGTCTCTATCCCAAGTTTTGCTAACTAATGTTATAAACAATGGTTACACCAGAAGCCGCAGCGGCAAGTTGAAAAAACTAAAAAAAGAACTATCATCAACTCACATGGCAGTTGAAGATAACCATTCACATTTACAAGAGCGGCAGCTGCCGTCTCTATCCTTGCTGCTGCCTCGGTATCTGAATGGAACGTAACGATACTATAGTTTACTAGGCAATGAGTGATTATATGAGTAACAGACATCGGACCGCCCTGTCTGACTCTGGCTCTGGTAGTAAAATAATAGGATCGTTCTTTAAGAATTTGCTGAAGGACCTAAAAGGGAGCAAACTATCCCTGTGAGCTGGGACGCACAAACACACAGCATTATCATCACCATCAGGCAGCGCATGAGACTAAGAGTGTGTCAGGACAAATGGGCTGCTTCTCTGTAATGAGAGAGAAGGAGGGAGAGCAAACAGATTGCAGCACAGCCGGACACAGGCCACAGTAAATGCTAAAATAGTGCCAACAAAACACATGAACACAGAACACATAGGCATACACTCACAGACATGTGAGATTGAAAGGAGGTAAAAAAAAAAGAGAGATAAAGAATAAGACAGTCCTCAAGCCCTTTTGTTTTGCCTCCTCTTTTGAGCCATCTCTCATTCCCCTCACTTGATGATCACAGTTTGATCCTCAGCTACAATCCCAGATTAGAAGACAAATATTCATGTCATGATGTTATAATGCCTGAGTCAAAAGGTGATGATATTGAAGACGATGATTTTTTATGGTTTACATACATGAATGATGATACTTGAATACTGTAGATTTCTGGAATGATGTTCGTGAGAGCTATTGTCTTTTGTCCTGTCTTAATACTGTAGTAGTGTTATTAATGCTTACATTTCTCAAAATTAGTACCACATTTCACATCCCACAAGGTCATTGTGAAAACACTGTAAAACTTTCACAAAGAGCATTAAAAGGTGAAGAGAAGGAGACAGCAGGGGGAATTAATAGAATGCAATGTTTTTTATCAAAAACAACACATTTTCAAGTCACTAACTGTTGCACACGCGCACTTCTTTTAACATTAAATACCATATACTGTACTAATTTGTCATCTTACAGGAAGACCAAAGATGGCAAGGTTTGAAGACTAAAAAAATCCAATATTGCACATGCTGTACAGTATATATTAAATGATTCCTGAACTGATTTGTGTTTGTAGAAGGGGCTGTTTTGTTATTGTAGGTTATGGTTACAATCCATTTAGCCATTTTCTATTCCCACCTATCCTCTGCAGAGGGATGGAGGCTGTCACATCTGACATGTGAGAGACAGGGTACACCCTGTACAGGTTGCCAGTCTATTACATAGCTGAGACATATGGACAAATAATCATTCACACTCAAATGCAATCAAATTGGCAACTTAGAGTCTTTAGTAAACCAAACCTGCACGTCTGTGGACTGGGGCAGAACATGCAGAAAGGCCCCGGCCTGCCGCATAATTCAAACCCAAAACCTTTGTGCTGTGAGGCAACCGTTGTCAGCAACAGTCTGTTTTTAGGATGATGTTTTGATTACTTTTAGTAATATTTATTGCAAATGTAAATATCCAATAACAAGTTAATCATCAGATTACTGAGGAATAGAATCGGGGCAAAACCTTGGTGTGGCTCTCCTCCCGCATTTCTTGGTTAAGTGAAAAACTGTGAGAGCAAGTTTGTGATTATGCAGAGAGGCTCAGCCCGTCTATGAAAACATGCGAAAGGTATATCCCATTCATAGGTAATGAGGAACTGACTGGAGTGGCGTCCTGCAGCCCCAACAAACCGTCATTCCAAACGCCTCTCCCATTAATCCTCCCAAAAAGGCCTGGCATAGAAGAAGACAGTCATACCTTATGTGCACACTCGCAGACATGAGACCAACACACACACTTGCAGCCAGCTGAGGTTATAAATGGGGACCAGAGACAGCAAACAGTCTGAGGCCAAAGTCACATCTTTTACAGATTCCACAAGACTAGAATCAGGGTCCACACACACCCATATATATATATACAATATACACAGATGAGAAAAGCGTGAGAAGGTGATGGTGGCAGAGGCAGAGGAGGCACAGAGGCAGATAAAGATGAGAGAGGAGGACGAAGAAGAGATGGAGAGAGCAGAGATAAAACAGAGACAGGGACGAGGGTTTGAGGCATAGAGGAAGAGAGTCCGGCACTCTTTGAAATATTCATCTGCTCTGGGTGAATAATTGATGTCGTATGAAGACAGATGCATGAAGGATAGACAGACAAATGGATGGAGAGAGAGCAAGTGGGATGGATGGATGGATAGATAGACAGAGAGAGAGAGAGCCTCATGTCTTCAGGTAGCGAAGGTACATGTTTCGTTTTCTCTGTCACCGCCTTCATAGGTTGATCATGAATGCTCAACCCAACACTTATTTTACTGTCCACTCCTGTCATACACGACAGTCACGGAAACCACAAGCCTTTCTTACAAACCTCTTCTTTATGATAAAATAAAATATTGTAGAAAAAGAGAATAAAAGAATTAAACACACAGTTCATATTACATACATACATAGCAATACGATTGCTAATGGATGAGGGCCTTTACTAAGATACTACAGCAAGATGAACGATCAGTGATGTTATTTAAAGAAGCCAGAATGTAAAAACACAACATGGATGAGCACAGCAGCTCCAGACAGCGATGCTCACAACTCTCCTGCTGCTATAGCTAACATCACAACAACAGCAGATCTCGGCAAACTAGAAAGTGAGCTGAATGTCCGTGGGCAAGTCATTAAACGTTACCTGACACACAAATCATGGCTGGAATAGTGCTGTGTGGCTCGGTCAGAGCCACTTTGTTCATTTCCCATTTACAGAGCCAGGGAACACACTGAACGGACAGCTAGCGGACCGTGAGGAGATATTCGCTGAATTTGACAAAAAGACATGTATTGGATTAGAATTGCATACCCCACCTTTAAAGGTAGTTTTTGATAAGTGGCACTATGAAGTAATGTTTCAATTAGTATTTTGGTTTGTAACCCGTACACTACTAGCATATGAACACATACGTACACTCACATGTAGGCAGGTGACATGATACACATCCCTGCCAACTGCAGAGGGCAGTAATGCAAATTGCATTGCTTGCATTCATGCATTCAAAACTTATGGAGTCCCTCAATTTGTGGCTGTAACCAAGAAACTAGCAATGCACCAGCAAGAGGCAGGGAAGAAGACTAGCTAGCTTAAGTAAACATGGATGTAAACAATGCAAGTTTTAAAATAAAAAATCTACTTTAAAAACATGTTTTATAAGGACGGAAATGAGTTCCACTCATTAGTTAGGCCTCAGATGCACACAATATATTTTGGATGTAAACATCAATGTTTAAAAGGAAAACTCCACAGCATACCCTTAAGTTCCCAGAAGAATTACAAAAATGCAGTTTAGAGTTGTTTAATGTGAATCTACATGCCAGTTGACTTTTCCACAACTCAAGTTACAGGTGCTCATCTTTACATTCCTCTGCTGCTACAAAGACACACTACAATCTGCCGAGCTAACCTGAGTTGTTATAACACATCACAACAACTTTTCCTTCATTTCATTACATGTTCTGCTGTGTCTCTTAGTAATGTGCTTTTTGTTACATTACAGGCATGCTAGGAGATGAGGGGAACTCCATGGCAAGCTTGGACCTGGGACAACTACAGCTCCCAGGAGCCTTTGCCAGCAGCTAGAGGATAGCTCAGAAACGAGGCTGGACTTCAACTCTCTATAGTGTCACACTGTACAGCCTTGCCACAGCTAATGCATGCAGATTTAAGATTTAATGGGCTTAAATGGCAACAGTAAGCAAATCAAATTACACTGGTATTAGCTTTTAAGGAATAACAGCAGTGATGTGTCCAGACAGTGGGCAGTGACACCCAGACTGTCTCCTTCCCTGACTGAATTGCACAACCAAAGTTAAGTAGACTGTCCAGTCCCCTAAAAGAAAGGAATAAAATTAAGTTATCAGCTGAACTGAAAGGTCAGTGTGTCTTACAGGACAGGATGCATAAAAAAGCCTTGTATTGATTTTCTCTTTCCTACTCCTCCACTACAACAAGACAGACATTCACTAACCACCGGACTGCACAACAGCGTGGTGACGCATTCATACAAGAGAGAAACATGTAATCAAAAACAACCACAGTCACACACACAACCACGCATACAAAGACTTTCAGTGACAGAGTCGAGTCAGCTGAGAGTGACATCACTGTTAATAACAAAAACACGTACACGTTTTTGTTTAACTTGACTGTGAGGGACTTCCACTGACTGTTTTCATTCCCTAACCCTTTAATCGTAACCTGAACCCTTCACACTGCACGCCTGTTCTTAAACATTATCATAAATTAGCCTGTTAAAGAAGGGAGAGTTGTCCAGAAGTGACTTCACTTCGAAAAAATGTCCTCCCTTGTTTAAAAAGACACACACTGTGTTTGAAAAGAAAAATATGAAAATTCACAGGCTTGAAAATCCTCCAAGAATACTACCACTCCTTGGCTATATAGTCTTAGATGACCATATTTAGAAAAAACTTTTCATGGCAGTGACTCATTCAAATGAACTGTTAAATTCACAACAATGTACAACACACTGGAATCCCATCTCAGCCCAGTCAAAACCTTCCCTATGTCCTAACCTTCCCTATATTATTCAATGCAAAAAATGTATGTAATCACCTTCTAACATTTTAAAACATTTTATTCATCTTCACTGTTCAATCAAATGTCATTGGTAGCCTTCTGCCCCAGGTATAAAACCATTATGATGGTCATTAATAAGGTGAATACAAGTGACTGGCAGTTTGCAGGATTTTCTGGTTCCTTCTCAGTCAAGAAACAAGACTAAGAGTCTACAGCCCAACAACAAGAAGCAACAACACATGGAGGAAAAGTCAAGGGGATTACAATTCATCCTGAGGGGAACATGAATGTCTGTACCAAATTTATTGGCAATCCATCCAATAGGTGTTGAGCCTTTTCACTCAAAACCACAAATGTGAACCTCATGGTGTACTAGAGATAAAGTCAGAATCACAATAGTCATTAGGATATATCCTCCCGGGACTACGAACGTCTATGTACAATTTTGTGCCAATTGATACAGTAGACGTTGAAATATTTCAGAGGATAAGTGACAACTTTTACCTGTTGGTGGTGCTACAGGAAAAGTCAGGTTATCACCAAAGTTATGGGTTCATCCTCTGGGCACCATGGATTTCTGACCAATAATTGTTAAGATATTTCAGTAAGTGTCACCCTGCTGGTAGCACTAGAGGTCAAGTCAGGGGATCACCAAAGTCAGTAAACGTCATCTTCTGGGGACCATGAATGTCTTTACAAAATTTCATCTCAATCTGTCCAGCAGTTGTTCAGATATTTAGTCTTAGTCCGCCATTTTAGTCTGGACTAAAGTGGTGGAGCGAGCAACTGACCAGCATTGCCATCCCTAGAACCATAGTATATAGTGCTGTATTAGGTATGCATATGCTGTAGAATAATTAACATAAATAGTATTATACCTATTTTAGGTTATTTAGGTAACAATAAGGAGGCAACGACACTAAATCGTGTCGTTGCCTCCTTGTTGTCAGCTGCATACATACAGTACATACAGTATGTCGATGTCATGAGCTAAGAAAACAGCCCTGTTTTCATCTTTATGACAAATGTATTTCTTAAATAATCCAATTGGGTTTTAAATTATTTCTTTATCTTAAGAAGTAGCGGAATTTTTACATTGAAACAAAAAACTCAAAACCACCAAATTTGAAGATACATGTTTTTTACTGGACAGTGATGCTTTGTCCTTACACCTCTGACTGTCCTGTAGGTCGTATGGATTATTGTTGAGTCTGATGGCCTACTTTTTCAAAACACAGTATTTTTTGGTTTTCCTTTTTTGCAGTTGTTCCCATTAATTTGTAAATCAATACAATATCTCACTGAGTCTTTGTGAAAAAGTGAAACCAGATCCAAGGCTTTACAACCCATATTTTAAGATAAATGCATTTTCTAATGCAATTTGCAATTCAAAAAACTTTCCAGCATGGCAGCAACTATATTATATAACATTTTCTCCATTATGCATGATATCCATTCATGCTCTTGTCTAATGCCGTCTTGCTTTGACCTTTTTTTACTTTTGGCAAGGTCCTTAAAAAAATCTTTGATTGTCTGCCCAGACAAATGGAGTATTGGAGAATTGGATATTTAGTAATTATGCCATATAATAAATGTCAGTGTGATTTTGAATGAGATTTTCTTACTTACAGAACGGAACTCCTGTTTCACCTCAGTGCTTCTTAGAGACTTTCTTGAACCAATAAGTTGGGAGGAGAGGAGATTTAAAAAATTCCATCAATGTTTACCCTCTAATGTAAACATCATATGATGGTCTGAGTGTATCATCAATGATTAGGACACAAAGACAGATGAAATTTCAAATATTTGGTCTTGTAATTCAGTGTATTTCGATAATCGTTTTCACAAATCTCTAGCTCACATCCCCAGAGGAAACAGATTAAACATTTTCTCCACAATCACCTGAGCTTTATATACTGACTCTATCCTGCCACAGCTGCCTTTTACAAGAAGCCAACATACATTACTTCACATGTACAGTAATAGTATTATCTTGCCACTGGCACTGCATCCAGTTTCCAATTTCCACACCATTTATGCTTGTATTAAGTTCAAACAGTCTTCTGATAAAACAGTAAGTAATATTATCTGTGACACCTCTTGAACGCTGTGCAAAACTCTCGCAGTGGATGAAATACACAGAAGACAGCAGCAAAGCTACATAAAGCCAGTGATGGATAACCAGACACCCCAGAGATGACGGCTGCATTGTTCACACCGATGAGCATGCACACATGCACACACACACACAAGGTGCAGGGGTCCCCAAGCTGGGGACAGTAGTAAAGATTGAGAGATCTGTGTGGTGTGTGTGTTCATCCGTGTGTGTATGTGTGTGTGCATCAAGGGAGAGCAAAAAGAGGAGATGAATGGCCAACAATTGAATAACCTTGACCTTCTCTGCAGATATCCTTTATTAAAAATCAAGAAAAGCCCTTCTACTGGGAATAAAGAGGGCAGAGTGTGTGTGTGTGTGTGTGTGTGTGTGTGTGTGTGTGTGTGTGTATGATTGATGTTACTGGGTCTCTATCACCTACGGTATAGTCATGGTCCAATGGCTTTCACACTGGCACATCATTCATTGCCAGCACCCCCAATATCTCTCTCTCTCTCTCTCTCTCTCTCTCTCTCACACACACACACACACTCACCCACACATACACACACTTCATATGGATCTTGTACCTCAAATAAGGTCAAAGCAAAGCTAATGGGAACATGGCATGTTTAAATAAAACAGTCAACCGACAGAGAAGAGATGACCAAAAAGGAAGAGGGGAAAAGGACAGAATAAGAGAAGAAAGAAAAGGAGAGAGGAGGAAGGAAAGGCAAAAAGCAGGCAGAAAGCATAGTAGAACATAGAAGAGTTGAAAACAGGAAAAAAGGAGACAAAAGGCGAGGAGATAAAGGAAGAAGAAAGAAAAGGAGAGAAGAATACAATAGGATAGAAGAAAACAGGAAAGACAATGAAAGATGGGGGGATTTGAGGAGGAAAGGAAAGGAAGGAAGAACAGTGGAAAGGAAAGAAAAAAGAGGAAAGAAATAAGGGAAGAGGAAAGAAGAACAGAAGAAAGGAAAGAAAAATAAGGAAGAAAAGAGGAAGAAAATTACAGAAAGGGGAAGGGAGAGGAAGAAGAAAGAGAAGAAAAGAGGATAGAATAGGAGAGGAGAAAACTGCAAAGAAAAGTACAGGAGAAAAGGAAAGAAGAGAAGACATAACACACATACATTACCCTCCATCCACATCCACATCCACTATCACACACAAATACACATCGGGCTGCATATCGATGTGGACATCCATACACATGAGGTGACTTTGCTGTACCCATCTGCCTCTGTGGGATGTGAAAGTCATATTCAAATATTCATCCCCTCATGTTTGAGCAAACAGAGCCTGTTCCTCTGGTACCTCAGCAGAACCTCATCTGTCCTCAAGCGTTAACCTGAGAATAAAGACCTGTCTCCCTAATGCCCCTCTACACTCTAAAGGTTAATAGACTTTATGAGTCAGTCTATTAACTGCTGCCCCAAGGTCTATTTACCTGGGGAAACGAAAAATGTCATACATGGGGGAAAATGTACATAGCTACAGACTAAACTAACACTGCACTGGTCCTCGGTCACAAGTTTAGTCATGACAAATGCTGCCCAATCTCTACCATACTGAGTGCTTGATTTCGGTCAGGTACTCATCAAAACTCATGGTTTTAGGGTTTATGTATAGTATTTCCTGATTTATTTTGAAATGCTCTTTTACCCTCATGTGTCTGCTAGTTTTACTTCCTGTCTTTGTTTGCTTTTTCTGCCATTTTTGATTGTTTGCCCTGCCCTGATTAGTTTCACCTGTGTCTCGTTACTCCCCTCACCTGAGTGTATTTCAGTATGTGTGCTTCCTTTGTTCTGTCAGTTCGTCATTGTCTATTTGTCAAGCGTCCCTGCCTTTGTTTCCCAGTGTTTTCTCTCTTTCTCTTGGACCTCGCTTTTGTGTATTTTGGATTTTGGATTATTGCTTCTCCTCCTTGGACTTTTTGCCTCTGTTGGACTGCCTTCCTGAGTTTGACCACTGTTTTTTAAAAGCATGACCACAATCATTCCATAACCCTTACCACGTGTTTATTATTGTAACCATGATGACTAAGCTCCCCCAGCCTTAACAAAATACTTATTTTAACTCAAACCATGATCTTTCCCTAAATCTAGTTAATATCTAAGATCTGGGAATGCAGTGACATTGATAAAAATACGTCCAAGGGCAAGAAACACAAACAGTCAGATGATTAAACAGGTTACCAACAGTTTAGCCAAATAAGCTAACACTTTATTTGGAGGTAAAACTGAAAGTGAGTGCAACCATAATGTTGCTAACAACCCCTCCATTGCACAGGAAAACATTGAGAGCACACAACTACAGTAAGTTTGGTATTTCAAGTATGGTCAAAGTTGTCAGGGAGAGGGTCTGTAAACTGTGCTAGATGTTTATGACGGGTAATAATTTTACAGTTTGGCTAACCCAGGGGTTTGCTTAAAACCTGTCCGATTGTCTGACTGCTTGTGTTTCTTTCTTCAGGCCTATGATAAGGATATACAGTCTGTAGTTAAAGCAAGAGCTCTGCTGTCTACCAAATGACGTGTTTTACATCATCTGGCTAACAGCACAGTACTTTGGCTTCAGTAGAATTTGAATAAAGTAAAATAAAAATTCTACATTTTACAATTTTAAATTCTGGTATTACTACTTTTGCTTAATCAGAATCAGAATCAGAAATACTTTATTGATCCCCAAGAGGAAACTCTTTTGCAACATGACCAGGGTCCCCTGGGATCCTCAAAAAGTTTTTAAAATGTCTTAAATTTAGTTTTTGATATTCAAGTTCTAAAAATGTCTTTTTGTCAGTTTTTATGTTTTATTTTACCGGTATTTTATATCTCACAACAATGACCATTTCCGCAACTAAATCTAATATCTAATTGTTTGTACAGTTTGTACGTTAAGTAGGTAGCGTACACTCCACTTGGTAGGTTGCGGTAGTACGCCTTGTGTACAGGCTGTGATCCGCATTTCAACCTAGAAGAAGAACGTTTTTATCCAGCTTCCAATTTGGGGGCTGCAGCGGGGAAAAGGAAAACACCAGGAACTCGACGCTGCAAGCAAGCAATGCAGGCTCAGCCTGCAAAATTTAATAAGAAGTTCCAGCAAGCCATATGAGGCGGGATGTGAACTTTGTCGCAAAACATTCAAACTTGGAACAATGGTAAGCACGGATTCTCACACGAAATCTCACAAGCGCTCTGCTAGCCCATCAAGTTGTACACTGCTCCTGGTAGTTTAGCTGTAACGTTACGTACTAGCGATGATTTGTCTACTGCGAATATGTCCGCTCTGCACTGGTGGAATGTACATTTACTCAAGTACAAATTCAAGGTACTTGTACTTTACTTGAGTCTTTTCTTTTCGTGCCGCTTTCTACTTTTTACGCGGCTACATCTCAGAGTTAAATATTGTACTTTTTACTCCACTACATTTGACAGCTTTGGTTACTAGTAACTTTTCAGTTTTTCATACCCATCCTGTCCAGTGAAAACCACGTATCTCAAATTTGATGATTGTGAATGTTTGTGATAAACTGAAGGATGAAGTATTCCTTTATGGGTTGAGAAAATTCTCCTACTTCTTAAGCTAAATAAACTATTTAAACCCCCCTTGGATCAGCTGGAAAATGCATCGTCACAAAGCTGAAAACAGGGCCGTTTTTCTGAACTCATGAAAAGTTTACTTTTAAGAGATATGTGGTTCTCACAGGACAGCGGTGCTACAAACATATGATGATCTTATAGAATACGATGCATTGCTGTAGATTAAACTACCCAACAGTATATAAAGTAGTTTAAATTAGCTCAACCTTAAATATCTACAGCAGTAAAGTTCAACATACAGATTAATGCAGCACTAATATTAATCCAAAAACATCAGATATAATAGGACAACACTGACAGGGAACATTTAACTGCACAATGAGTACTTTTACTTTGATACTTTAAGTACATTTAGCTGACTATACTAACATACTTTAACTTTAGTAAGGTTTTGAATGCAGGACTTTTACTTGTCGTGGAGTATTTTCAAAGTGTGGTGTTAGTACTTTTACTTAAGTAAAGGATCTGAATACCAGCACTATTCAGCTACCATTCATCAGACCATACAGTTTTATTTTCATTAATGAGAAGGTAGTTATGTTAGCTAATGTGCGCTCAATATTTCAGTTATTCAAATTCAATAAAACTCAATAATGGTGTACACTGTGCCGCAGTGATGGTATAATTTTTTTTCCTTTTAGTGGTATTAAAAAAGGTCTGAAAAGTTATTACATTTGGACTTAAAAAATGTGCCGTTACCCTTATTTTTCACTCAGAGATAGAAGCTATTTTGTCTTCTGTGTCCTGACACAGCTCGATATTACATGTATCTCCACTGACGCGTGAGTGTGTGTGTGCAGAAATAGTCTTTATTACAGTCTGACAACAGGCCGCTGTATTATTAGAGAGAGTTTGTGCCCAGCCCAGCCAGGCCACAGACTGATTATACACTGTGCCCTACAGCCAGCAGAGGTGTGTGTGTGTTTCACATTCTTATATCCCAGTGGGGACTTTAACCTCAATGCACACTAACCCATGGGGACTTGTGTCACCATGGGGAAAAAAATTTAAGTCCCCATGGGTAGAGACTGTTGGATAGTGAAACAAACATTTGTGTGTGTGTGTGTGTGTGTGTGTGTGTGTGTGTGTTCACCCCTATGGTGAGCCCCACCACATGTGGTCTGCATTAAAACACTATTGTGTGTTACAAGGCTGTATATTGTTGCCATGCCGACTGAAATCACTATCCCATGTTGTCAGCCTCTCAGTCATATTATGGGATGTTTTCCTGTACTCTGTAAGCACACACACACACACACACACACACACAAATCCCTACACCACACCCAACATAGGCTCATTAAACCCTGAATACACTCCAACACACGCTGTCTCATACATCAAACCTCTCACACTAACATGTACCACGACACAGAACAAAAACAAAGGATAGAAATAAAGAGAGCAGTTGAATTATTATATATATATATATATATATATATATATATATATATATATATATATATATATATATATATATTATTATTATTATTATTAAATTATTTTAAAAAATGAATGGCAGAGGTAGCAGTGGTTGAACAAAGACACCTTACTACTGGGAAGTTTTAACATGAGAATATAACTTTTGTGAAATCAGTTGTCTCATGAGTCCACAGAGAAGGTACTGAAAAGTTGTGCTTTACCAAAAAGAACATGACTGGTGCATCTTATTATTGTAAGTAGGTAGAGAGCATAATGAAGAGCATTATGTAAAGCATTACTCATCTTATAAAGCAGTCAACTGGGATGCTAGACTACATCAGAATGTAAACAGTCACAGTATTCCTTTTCTAACCTGGCATTTCTCTCCTATTTTCTGCCATGCTTAGGATTTTTTACCCAAGTCCCAGGAAGGTGGGAGAGTAGAGTTACATAACCCCGGAAAAGTAGTCACACAGACACTTTACTTCTCCTCCATTCTTCTCTACAGTTGAACTGAAACAGGCACCCATCTTAAAGGCCTTTTCAGACCAAACGCGAATATACGGTGCAAATAAATCGCACGTCAACTTTAAAATGCGAGCCCATCCACACCGAGTCCGGAACTTTCATATTTCTCCGTGTGGTTTAGTTTTTTTTGCAGCTGTTTCGATTTCAGCGAATTTCGGATGCCTACAAAAACAAGCCAACCAATAAAATCATGACTTTTGCTCACATGATCAATAGATTCATTAGTGTCATAATTCCATTCACACTCATCAAGATGGATATTGAACAGTTGATCCATTTGGTCTCACAGCATAGTGCTCTGTTTGACAAACAACATAAAGATTACAGACACCTGACTCAGAGACAACATCTGGAAAAGTATAGCGGTTCAACTGGCTTGTGACAGTGAATAGCCTACAACTTCGTTGTCAAGGTAACGCATAGAAAACCATTTTCAAGTGCATTAGATGCTATGGATATTAGCTGTACGTGTCAGAAAATACAATTTGTAATAATGGCTGTACCCAATGTTTCCTCTTTTTTCGAGCCAAAAGATACATTAGAAGCTCGCTACTGCTGCTGCTTGAAGACTCCATGACAAGGATGAATGATGATTGTGTGCCGGTGCAAAGCTTTAATTTTCGTTGGAATGCACAGAATGTGAATATTTGTGTCGGACTTGGTGTGAAAGGTTTGAACGCGAACAATCGCCAGCGGGTATTCCGCATTTTCGTTTCATTTTTTTGTTTCGTCCCAGGTGTGAAAAGGTTAAGTGTCTCCTGTCAATGCTTGATTGCCACTGGATGTGCATTGTGGAGGTCAGCATATTTGGGGTCAGAGTTCGATTTAGTTGGAAGTTTAGAAGCAAAACAAATTAGGTTAGTGTTCAGGAGAGCAAAGCCACTTTCCATTGGGAATAATGGCTTTGCTGTCTAATGTCCCTTTTGTGTGTGGTGTTTTTTTAGCAGTGAGGGGCTCCTTTTTCTAATTGACTTGTAACATTTTGTACATACAGTATTTGTACGCATTTGAAGGATTTTGTGCACTGCTTATACACATTAGGCACAACTGAACTTTCATTTGGTGGAAAGGTTAGTAGTCCTTGTTGCTGAGAAGCCAGAGCTATTGATCTCACAGACAGAAATTACCATGATCTAAACAACAAGCATCAAGCACAGAGGAACATAAGTGTGGTGCTTGGAGTTTGGGATAAGTTATACATTTGAGGGGCATCCTGTTGGCCTGGTGATTGAGATGCAGACCATATAACTGCAATGTCCCTGGTTCGACTCCGGCAGGTGACCTATGTTGCATGTTGTACCCCTCATCCCATATATATCTACACTGTAAGCTGTCCAATATAGGCAAAATACCAAAAAAAGGTCTGATGCAATTTTTGATTTATCAATATTTGATGACAACAAGCTTCTTTTCCTATGGACATTGAATAATTATTGCTTTAGAAAAAATAGCATCTGCCAAATGAATTTAAAGGTCCAGTGTGTAACATTTAGGAGGAGCTATTGGCAGAAATGGAATATAATATTCGTAAGTATGTTTTCATTAGTGTATAATCACCTGAAAATAAGAATCGTTGTGTTTTCGTTATCTTAGAATAAGCCGATTTTTATCTACATAGGAAGCGGGTCCCCTTCTATGGAGGCCGCCATGTTGCACCGCCATGTTTCTACAGTAGCCCAGAAGGGACAAACCAAACACTGGCTCTGGATAGGGCCGTTCGCGTTTTCCGTGAGTTTCGTGGCCACTGTAGTTTCTCCTACACGCTTGGAAGGGGAGGGTGATGCAAGCGGTATTAAAATGGTTGCAATGCAATATAATGTAATGTTTTTGACTGCCTGAATGTAGCTGTTGCTGGTAATTATCTTGTGTAGCTCATCAGCACAAAAAGCGACTGACAGAAGATGTTTTGCCTAGCAACATCTAAAGCTGCAGGGAGGAAAAGTGTTAAGAGACTTCTTTTTCTTCTTGGATTTGTAAAGGTTTAGGTGCATTACAACCACTCCCTGGTCTGTAATATTTTAGCTGGAATACTGTATGCAGATTTACATCTAGTTTGAGAAAACTAAGACAAACCAATCAAATGTCTTATCTGGCTGACAGAGACGCACGTAAGTGGCTAAGCAGAAATTATAGTGTGTAAACCACATTTTAATTTTATCTGGATATCAGCCACATTAACCGTTGTTTAGTTGTAATGCAGTCCTTGTTAACAAAAAAACTGTTTATCTCATCTTCTTTTTAAGCGCCAAAAAAACAGGTGTAAAAAATCTGCCAAGCACAATAACAGCCTCAGGTGATACAGAGCACAGCTGTAATAAACATGGAGCTCTGACCACGCCACCTGGCAGAAAGTGACAGGACATGATAAAATGAATGCTCTCCCTCAGGCAGTGTGTGTATTCACATGTGTATGTGTTTATGACTTTCTATCAAATTCTACCTCTCTCTCTTTCACACACACACACACACACACACACTCCCTGCCCAACAAGCGGTCTGAACATCACGTCAGAGGAAGAAAAAGGAAAACAAAATCAAAGAGTTACAAGAGAACATGGGCAAACAACCAAACATGAACACAAATAATCCAGGCCCTGCACTCGCTGTAAACATAGCCACCCACCACGTGGAGATACACACACGCAAAAGAGAAGCGAAAGAGACACAAACACACACATAAAAACACAAGAAATACACAGGCACAGAGGGAAGCAGAGCTAACACATGCTTTAGTGATGAAATCATTTGTGAGAAAACGCAGTTTGGAAGTGAGAGGGGAATACATCTTTCTCTGGGTGGATTGCAGGAAAAGCATGTGTGTGTGTGTGTGTGTGTTTGTGTACTGGGGCAGATAGAGAGGCATGAAGTGTGTACAGATGAAGAGATGAGAAGAGGAAGAGTGAAAGAAACAGGGAGGAAGGTCTGAATCCAAAGATATGCTCCCTGCCAGGAAATTACTCCAGCCTCAGCAGAGACCCAGAGGATCATCTACACACAGTCAGCAATCCAAACCTGACCACACACAGACACACACACACACACACACACACACACATGCAATACACATCCAAAACCAGGATAATAAAGCTGTACATTTATTTTGTAGTTGTTGCTGAGAAACTGGTCAGTTCTCAAGTTCAAGGATTACCAGAAGCATGTACGCACACAAAACGTTTGCTGGACTACTTTCAGCGTGAACTCAGTACTTCATGTGGTTGCTTGCCACAATAAAAGCCTTCTAGCGAATAAACGTTTGTACGGCTTTTGCTGTGAAGTAGCCACGAGAGGTCTAGAGTGACAGACACTGGCGGTAGCTTGTTATGGATTAGTTAGAGAGTTTATACAGTTAATTGGCAGGTGAAACGTTTAAACCTCAAACGCATAAGCTATTTCCATATACTCATTCTAAGCAGGTTTTGAGTATGTAGTGAATTCACACTAGAAGTCTACAAAAGTTCGCAGCGGTCTTCAAAAGTTGCAGTTTGATTGACATACGTGGCCAAGTCTTATATAATTTCCTGTTACTCCAAAATAGCAATGTACATTGATATACTGTAGTATGGAATTGTGCTACAGCTATTGAATCAATAATCAATTATCTAAGTAAGCAATTCCATTGTCATCTCATGCCATTGCTAGAGTTTGAAAGTGGCAGATGAGCTAACAGACAGGCCCTCAGATTTTAACATATTCATAACAAACATGTCTTGAAAATACAAATAAAGAAAGGACCAAATTGTTGACACAAATTTCCTGAACAGTCTTTGCTGTAATGCAGCACAATGTTGGAAACAGAGACAGACCGAAAATCTATCATGCTTCAGTCAAACTGTGAGAACTGATCAAAATCTGTTCAAAGTATCACTGAGAATCACGGGACGTTCAGGACCTCCCATAGACAACATGTATGTTATCGTTCAGTTATACAGAAAATGGAATGTTTTCCAACAGTACGGTATCATTTCCATCAGTTCAGGGGGAGGCTAAATACAAAAAACCCACCTCATAATCTGATATTCAGCCTGATATCCTGTATCACTGAATTAATATGAGCTTGACACACAGGGACTTGAACAAAAAGCCAGGCTAATGAGCCAACTTTGTCCTCTGTTATACTCCAATGGAAGACATTTTCAGTCAACACTAGTCTAATTATCCTGTGATGGAGGGACACTAGACTTTACCACAAGCACTAATCTGATTACTGTACAGCTGACAAAGGAGGTAAATGGTGAGTGTGTCTGGTGGGTCGTATAGACTGTACGCATGCGGCCAAATGACTATTGATCCACTGAGTCTGTGTGGGGCATGACGGAGAGGTTGTGATATCATCATTAAGAGACAGAGATTTAATATATTGGCTAGTTGTAGGTTTAAAGTGCTGCAGACTGCGTGGAACAACTGGTGATGTATTCCTCCATATCTTTATAAAGCAAGAGTTGAATTAAGTGGTCGAATGTTTCATACATTATAGAAAAAGCCATATTTAAGCAGTGTAGCTTGATGAGTTGTACTAACTATTTTTGACTTGGACACTTACTTTTTTCCCCTTGTTGGCCAGCCTGTCAGTTGATTGGACCATGCAAAGGTAAGTATGAACAGCCTTGAACAGTCAAGGCGTTGGTCCAGAGCAAGTCTGAAAAACTATTTGCCAGATTTCTGTTAAATTTGTTAAGTTCATGGTCCCCAGAGGACGATTTGGTGTCTTCACGGTAAGCTGCTAACTAGTTTGTGAAATGCATACTGGAAAGTTAACAAAACAAGTTAATAAAGAATGACCACATCATTTTCCCTTTTCAATATAACTAATATAATGATAACCCTGTCCCTGACAACCGCCCTGTCACTCATGCTTATCACATCTGTTTGCTATGTTAGCCAGCTATAGTTTGTCAGTAAGAAAGCAGTCTTCTGAGTACCTTTGATTAGTCATATCGGTGCAAAATCTGTGCACAATCCACACAGAATAGTACAGTAACAGTATTTTCATTACAGATCAAAATTCACTATATATCGGCCGCCATATCGGTCTGTTATGTTGCCATTTTGATTAAGCCTCTGCTGAAGAACAGTTTTGGACCTCAAGAAATCTGAAGTCGAAATACAATAAAACTAAATGATCCCCATAGGAGCACTTTGGAGAAAACATGCCCTTGCAGGTGAGACATATCGGTAACATATAAATAATTAATCAAAACATGTCGATAAACTAATCACTTAACTACTACATAGCTGTAATAGTGAAAATATTCTGGTCATAATTCATCAGCTTGAAAAAAACTATGACATATGAATTTTCCTTTGAAGACTTTTCTTTTAATGCAGTTACAGATACAGTGTCAGTGGGACTCACTGTCCCATGATGATGATGTCATAAGAACAGACCTTTCCCATCGCTCTGAAACCATTACAGCCTCGGGGAGGAACACAGGGGGTTATGATTCATGTAATACACCCACCAATCCAACTGTGTACGTGTGTATGTGTGTGTGTGTGTGTGTGTGTGTGTGTTGCCCTTGCTTTCGCTCTCATCATAGCAGGATTAACACACACTGGACAGATGGCCGTCTGATGCTCCTCCCTCCCAAACACTCACATACTTTCACACAGACACACACACAGACACACACAATAAACACAAACACACCCTACAACTCAGCACAGCACAGTGGCAACTTCAGTTCACGAGCTGTGTCATCATCACTGCACACTGCCTGAGGCTTAAACACACATAATCACACATACACACACACACACACACACACACACAGACACACACACACACACGGGTTGAAGCCGTCAGCAGATGATGACTCTGATGTCAAAAAACCACTCTATTCTGTTTCCACTCAGCCTGTCTCTCACTAAAACACTCATGTGGTTGTTTTGTCCTTGAATGGCTTCCTTCTCTCTATCTTCAGGCATCACAGAGCCAGCAGGGCTGATATTTAGACGACTTTGTAACTGTAATTTACTGTAAACATAATGAGTGTGTTCTAAAATAACATGTTTTTCGATCAATCCTGTGGGCTACAAGGCCTAAACCTTCTCCTAAGGCATTCATAATGTTTTCTTGTCAGGGTTCGTGTTTCTCAAAAACTGACATCAGTCTCCAGCTTCAATTTGTTCACATTGTTTTGGCGTGTCAATCAGGAATAAACACATTTTTCCTGCATTCACATGTGGGAGATTCAAGGCTTAATATACAGTTTAAAAAGAAAATGGCATGATAGCATGTTACCGTGGTGCAAATAAAACTCGAGTTTGACATCATTTTGATTTGTTTATAGATGGTAGATGGTAGGTAAAGGTAAAATGTAGTTTAACAAACTCCTTGGATTGAAATTCTTACAAGATGGCGGAGCCACAAGACTACACTATAGTATGAGGGGACTGTTTAGAAAAGAAGTGTAACCATCCCATTAAGACAAACAGCAAAAGTATAATATTAGAAATAGTAAAAGGAATTGAAAGGAAAGGGCAACACACAGCAGTGATGTTGAGGAACGTCCATACGTCCAGGATACGCCACTGTCTTATTTCAGCCCACTGTCCCTATGAATTATGTCCAAATTGGATAATTCGGCACTTCCTATTTTTCAAAGCTAACCTTCAGTGCCAAGGAGTGACCTTTATGTAGTAAGGAGGAAATTCAGGGTATGGAGGTTGGAGCAGTGCATGGGCATGAAGCACATTGGACTTTCATGTGGGAGACCAGAGTTCACTTAACAATTGACATTTGACTTTTTAACCCTGTGGCCTGTCCCTAACCTTAACCATACAGAAGTTGCAATGGGCAGATACAGTAGAAATTTCGAAACAATGTCACTGAACGTTTTGTGGTCTAATATTGGCATTCTCGTCTAGAGATCTGCGTGTTTCCCAGTGTTTTCCAGAAAAGCTTACATTTTATCACATTCGCTCCCCAGATCAGTACATCCCAGCTACTTCCCTGACTACTTCTTATTAGCGCCAAGTGATGTTATGTAATGTGACGTGGCCCATACATTTCATATACACAACCATCTGCTGTTACAACTGAGATACTACTGTATGCTGTGTTTGTTACAGCAGCAGAAACTGAGAAATTATGATAGTTATATGATAGTCAAGATTATTTTACTCAAAGTGAGATCATGAAAACTTATTATGATTTGGCAACAAAATACTTTTATTGCACTTAGTAATTGTTTATTAGCTTTCACAGTGTGCATCATATAATTATAAAAGAAAGCCCTGTGGTCCCATCAAATAACATTTGAAAAGGTTATTCCCCAAGATGCTTCATCAATCAGGACATGGTTTCCCAATTGGTGAAATACCCAGATTCTGGCTGTTTTTATTAATAAACAGCTAATTAAAAAACATTTACATAGCCAGTTAGCTCTATAGCAGTAATGAAAGCTATATGGAAAAGCAAGAGGTTCATTTATTTGAAACTAGTTTGAAATTAGTTGTAGTTTAATATGCAGTTCTTTTGACCTTCTGTTATTTAAAACTATTTTTTTAAAAACTAAACCCAAATACATTTGATAAGGTGTTCAGATTTCGTGATCAGATTCAATGCTGGATTCAGATTCAATAAAATCTGTCGAACCTTAAAACTGGTCAAGATTGAAGTTCTGAAGCATCACGACAGTCCAATCTGAGTTTACCAGAAAGTTGCTGGCTCGCATTCCTGAACCAACAGTGGAAATGCCTCGTGACATCCATACTGCTGCCGCACACAGAAGTGATGTGGAGAGCTGAAGGGGAACCATAATGGGCTCCAACGTCATGTAATAGGATTTCGGTGCCACCATAACGTCTAAACTGCGCTCACAGTATTAGTAGACAGATTAAATCAGACATGTAGTGGAGGGGTTTAATCCAAAACTATAATCCCATTTTGGAAATAAAAATAGTACTTTATGTATTTCTATATATCTTTTTGAAGAATGAACAGGTAGAGTATTATCTTCATTCCAGTAAGTCTTCTGACTGGCTTGAAGAGGTAGTAAATTTTTAAATCCCATCTTGCAGAGTGTTGTCTGAACTCTGAGTCGCTTCAGTCCATTTATCCTGTGTGATAAATACAGCTTACTCGGCTCCAGTTGTCTGAGAGGCACAAACCTCCATTGTGGCTTCTGCGAACGGAACGATGGCTTTACAACAGCAAGCCAGCAACGAGAGAGAAAAGAGTTTTATTTATTCTTTCTTTCCTCTATCAATTTACACCATCAACATCCTTTTCCAGAACCCCCCACTGCATCGCTGTTGGGAGATAATGACTCAAAATGTTTGATCAGTGTGAGTTCATTTCACCGTGGCCTCCAGTGTTTCTGGCTGCTTGCACTTAGCATGCAAGAGACAAAGGGAGATTAATGCAGCAGTTTATACTAGCGAAACCTTAGGCAAATAGATTCACTTTGATGTGCCGCAATAGACAGTTTGATGTTGAAACTGCCAGACAATCATGTAGATCTATGGGTGCTTCACAGCCTCCTCTCCGCCGGAGGTTAAGCGAGGATAAACAGGTAACCTATTTAGTCTGATGAAAAGCTTCTACCTGAAAGTGTCGCTTCACTGCCGCAGTCAACAGCCCTAAAGGGTGATGCAGCGTGCAAACTTTTATGATTTATTCCCGTTGATTCTGCCAGGCACCTGCCATAAAAAGACTCATGAATGTGTGTGAAGCCATAAAACATTCTTACCTGAAATCCATGACTTAATAGTTTAAAAAATGCAGAAAATTGCAGATAATCCAACCACAAAAATGTTTTCAAAAGTTTTTACAAAACTGCATAGAGGATTTGCTTTCAAATGCTTTTGCCCTTGTAACCAACTCAGAGTTACAACATCGCTGTTTTACAACAAAAACAATTGTATTTGGTGCCCTTTCAAACAGCTTAAAATGGCCGATGTTTACCGGTGTTCACATGTAGTTTCAAAGCGGGAAAAGGTGTGAAGCTATTATGGCACATTGAAAAGTTACCGAGAGGAGGTCTGAAGCATCATTAAACGTACAAAGCGCTTGATTTCGAAAACACAGACTGGGGTTTACAGCTCATCTCCTACCAACAGTCAGTACTGATTCCACTTTTTCCTGACAAAGCTCCACTTATCAATATTTTTTATATTGTCAATGGATTAAATGACTCTGTGTAGTGTGAAAGATGTTGCTCGTAGTGATGAACCCACAGAGAATTATCAGCAGCTCTCCCTCTGAGCTTGTTAGCCTCTTTTAGCTCATTGTTTAGGCGTTGGCTCTCTGTAAATAATATTATAAAGAGTACGGTCTAGACCTGCTCTACAGGAAAAGTGCAATGAGATAACTTCTGGTGTGAACTGGCGCTATATAAATAAAACTGAATTGAATTGAAAAGTTTCACGGCACGTGTGGCTCAGTCTAGCTGCTCTCATCAACCTCTGTAATTTGCCATTTTCATCAAACAAACCCACCCTCAAACATAACATGAGTACCACAAAGCAGGGAAATAAATAAATCATTTACTTTTAACATCAGTGTCATGTTTGAAAATGTCCTAAAGCTTCACCAATGCTTGGCCAATTACTGCCCAAATACAAGGAACTGTTGTGTGAATGTAACAAATACCATCTCAGCAAAGGACTGGACTGGTAATAAAGAAAGGAAAGACAGACAAAGGGAGAAAGAGAAAGTGTAAGAGAGAATGATTTTTTCTTAATTTACCAAATAATCAGATTCAGAAAGTCAATAGCGGCTGGAGCTGCTGACCAATCTTCTCATTATCTCAACATTGTCACTTAATTCTCCATATCTGCTTCAGACTGAATTCTGTGTGTGTTTTTGTGTGTTAGTGTGACTTGTGTGTGTGTTTCGTATGTGAGAACAAGCAAGACGTTATCTAGTCTGAACAAAGACAGCGAGAGCGGCAGAGAAAAAACTAAGAGAAAGAGAGAACGCCATTGGAAAACAAAGGGTGAGACTGCGGACCAATAAAACTACACAGAACACCAATACCTTAAATCAATAGACAGAATCTACTCCCTATTTCTCCTTTATTGGATCTGTCTGTGTGGATATGAGACACAGCAGTGTGTGTGTGTGTGTGTGTGTGTGTGTGTGTGTCCCAACTGCAATCCAGTGACCAGTGAGGCTTTAGTATTGAGTATTTTCAGGGCACAGCAGTAATATTGAAGCACAGGTCCTTTTCTCTGCTCCACTGCTCCCCAGTCGTGTCTTGTCCTGTCCTCACTAATAGATACAGCTGATGTAGCCACAAGTACTGCGAAGCCTTTAGCTAACACAACTATTTGGACAGCAGTGTTTCTACAATATTGGTTGTTGACAGGGAGATTCATCTAGTTCACAGTCCTCAAAACAACCTCCAGTAGATGTTTTTCAGATGGATTACCGGATGATTTATAATAAACCGATCTAAACCGACAAAAGCATGTTTTCATGAAATCAATAGAACGGACAGAATACTACAGGCTGAACTGGGTCAGAAAGTCCAGAATGCATTTGCTTTCAGGACCGCCATTATAAAAAACTACAGTGTAAAACTGTGGCTAGGACACCTTGAACCGCAAACAAGGTCAGTTACTATTCTTTGAGCCTAGAGAAGCTATTTTTACGTGCATGACATTGTCTTAATGTAAATTCTACACTAATGCCACGGCCATGACGTATGGGATGGATGGTAGAGAAGGTGAAGAAGAACACAAACTCGAGTCGGTCGTATGATTGCAAAGTTGGTCATGTAAAGGTTAAAAATACTGTGCATTGGCAAAGTAACAGTATGTCAGTTATATTAGAGTTTCATTACATGAACAACGGAGGGGCACTTATATCCGAGCTTTCAGAAAACAGTTTCACGGTCATATTATTGACTTGAACACTATGTAGAAGTCAAAGAAACTGGTTGTTTTGGTAACTCCAACATGACATGAATGCAGCATAATGCACATGTGCAGTGGGCTACACAACATAAAGAAATCCAATCTCCCAAATCGTGCTATACTATGAGCAACAGTGGCAAGAGCCCTTAATGCAGGCGACAGGTTCTCACTGCGGTTTGGTTGAACCTTGATGACAGTACCTTTCCTATTTTATGCATCACCACTTGTCGCCTGCAGCTTTTCATCTAACCAGCTCAAAGTGGCTGCTGCTTCTTTTTACCATTACCTGCAATAAAACCTGATGCACCATATCTTGAAGCATACCATTACCAATGAGTTAGCATGATCGCTAAGCTCTGTGACCATTGCTGTACGTTCTGTAGCTGCTTCACTGTAAAAGCTTTCAAGTGGTTTCCCGGTGTCGTGTCGAATTTTGTCTACCCAACAGTTTGTGCTTCTCCTGACTTCCACCTGAAGCAAACCGAAGCCCTGTCAGACTTCTTCTCTGCTTGAAAAGGCAACTGAAAACTGATCAGAAATCAGTGAGGCTGCTACCTGTTAGATGAATGCAGGAACACAAGTCACAATACCTGATTGTTAATGGGAATTAGTGGGTGGGCTGTCAAGATTAGTGTCCAGGTCAACCCCACATTACTCATATGCTAGGGGACACACTGGACATCTCTTTTTCAGTAAACACCTAGAATTTAATGTCAATTGTTTTTTTGCACTACATTTTTTTGGGGGGGTTCTCTTTTTTCCCGTTTTGCTCTTGACGTTCTTACGTCTTTGTTCATTCACTGTCCACAGTATATAATAGCCAGTGAAATGTCTTTGAACACGGGCTAATGCATCTCAGGAGGCTTTTCCTGCAAACAATGAAATTGGTCCAAATATATATTTTAGGCTTACAATGTGTTAAAATTTCACGGTGTGTGTGAGAACTGCTCAGCATTACTGGACACTATCTTGCCACTAGGCAGTCACAAGAAGAAAAACTTGTCCCTGTCGTATCGTTTGTCTGTTGTCCAGCCTACAGCCTGCTCTGGTCACCCCTCTCACAACAATCACATCGACTGAGAAATCAATGCAATCCTCCAGAGAGAAAATATCAGACTGAAGTCCTGCCATCTCTCTGTCTTTACTTGTGCAGACCAGGTTGTAGGTGACTGTGACAAAGTAACATCGTCCTCTCTGGAGGGTATGAGGGGTGATTAATGCCACAGAGAAAGAAGGGAGGGGGATCGGATCATTTGAGCTGCTCTCTCCAAACAGCTTCAACACTTTTTGAAGTCATTTCTCTTGTAAAAGTGAAATACTTGTGTAGCTTGTCTATTAGTCCCATACTCACACTATCCTTGTGTGAGTGGTCTAAATAATTTTTTCCTGCATTTTTCAGACCATCTTTTTGAGCTCTTCATTATGACATTCAGTGACTCTGCTAATTCTTGGTTGCTTGATGATTCCAATCTCAGTCCGTTTCTGCAGTAAAGACGTCGGGAGACTCTTTCAACACGTTTTCACTTCCACTCCGTGGCAGCAAAACACATTATACCAGCCATCAGAAACTCCCGTAGGTTAAGCTAGGCTAACTGAACACTTTTAGTTCTAATTAACTCTAAAAGACACACTATAAACGCATGTGAAGAAACTCAATAGCCTAGCAACATTAAAGCTCCAATCAACCCACAAGGCAACACTGTAGGAGCCGGTGTTACACAGGTACACTCTCCGTTCAAAAAGAATATTTGCTGTTGTGCAATATCTTATCCTCAAATATAATATGATGGTCACCTTTTTAAACGTTTCTAGAAAAAAAGTATGATCTCATATTCGGGCCAATACGATACCTAAGGGAGATCATTCTGACAAGTGAGGTAGCTCTTTCTGGCAGAGAGGAAAACAATGTGAAAAATCTGACTAAAGGAGCTTATTTTCAAGCTAATCTATGCTGGTAGTCCATTCTGATACTAGTTTGGAAGCTCAAAATGTATGAATAACATCTCTATTTGAGATTCAATGAAAAGGACAAATGCTTCCATTAAGGATCTTAATGACTACTCAACTGTCTAATAAACACAGCATCAAAATTAGAGAGGAGACATTGCCTGTGGTCACCCACATGATCAAAACCGTTCTCATATTTCAGCTTTTCAGCCAAATAAAGGAGGCCTATGCCTCAGAAAATATCAGCGACAAGGCATCGGCCATGCAGTTTCTGCATCCTGATTTATTTTTAAAGAGCAACTGCTAGATGGAAGCCGAAGCAGGCCTTTTAAGCCTGTGTAGTACTCTAAAGTGACAGTGAGAGAGGCAGCCACTCGGCTCCATTCACTCTAAGCAGCAGAAATGCAATCTGCTGTCTGGGCATTAAAATTGCATGTTGTCATATTTAGAAAAAGTGTTTTGCACTCATATTTGAACTGAACCAGTTGAACCTGTGCAGTTACTTTCACTTATCTACAGTGTGTTCATGCATAGGCATGACCTACCCATGTGTGCATATGTGGTATCCGCTTCTGGAGATTTTTGCTTTTAATAAATCAACGCAGACAAAAAACAGTCAGCTTTCGCAATTTATACATAATAAGTCAGACAGTAAAAGTGACTACAGAACATCAAGGTGCTTGAGCTTTGTTTTGCTGTGGCATTAATTGCCCCTCATACCTTCTGACAACAGAGCCAGGTAACAGCCTGAGGACTTCACTTTAACTACAGCAGCGACACAGATGAATCTAATCATTTACACTAACTGGATTCAGTCAAACTCAGTAAAAATATATGGGAAGCCAAAGTAGCAGTGAGAAAACTGATATTAGGCTATACTGGATACAGATATATGTCACCAACCTGCCGTTCACAGAGCCACTGGTTCAAACACCTAATGTCCATTTTGGACTTTGCTCAACACAACAGTGATGCAAATAACAACCTATGATTTTAACTCCTGAAGGCACGTGGCAGATGTCACATCAGCTACCAACTTACTTGAATCTTCCCTGACAGTGCTGGCACTGATCCCCGACCCATCCGTGGTCGCACGCGCAGGTCCCGTTGATGCACTTCCCTGAAAAACATTTTTTCTCGCAGGGCTTGGACACCGAGGAGGCTTCCGTGTGAAGCACGAGATGAATTACCACAAATATTCCCAGGTATGTTTTCATGACGTCCCGGGCGCTCCGTTTGGACGACTTCGTCCAGGTGCATAGATTTGTCCCCGCAACATCATCCATGATGGACGCGGAGTGTCTTTTTGAGAGGCTGCAACCCCGAATCAGAAAGCGAACTGTCACCTTACGCTGTGAGGTGATCTGTTGTCATCAGCAGCGGTGTCGGTAGGCTCAGCCTGTCTGTGACGCGTGTGGAAAGGGCGCAGGAAAAACAGTCGGCTAGTTAGGCACTGTCAGAACATACCGAGCGCTGTGGACACAGCTGCGGGACAGGACAAAGACATGAAACTTTGATGGAGACAGTTTCGACATTAAAAGCACTGGAAATGCAGTTCCAGTCGGACCCATCAACAAAAACACAGAAAACCACGTTACGCGCTCTGCGGCGCGTCCACAAGTCTTCCAGACAACTTCCACTGTGGTCGAGGTCCCGATGTAAACACACGACCGTGGCCGGATAATGCTGCCTCAACGTCAAAGACTGTAATCCCGGAGATGAAATGAAAGCGCGGATGTCAGATGATCGGCGTGCCCTGCTCTCCTGCTGGATGTGCTTCCACACAAAGACCGGCTCCGGGTCTGTTATCAGAGGATGCGACAGTCGCAGCTCTCCCGGAGCGCCGCTTCTCTGCTCTGTCTGCTATCGCCCTCCGGTCCACAGCTGGTTTGTGACGGGGAAACTCTTGCACAAAGCTCCGAGCATGAGCAGTGCGGACACACGGTTAAAGGGGCAGTTCCCTTTAAACGTCAAAGGCATGCAGCAGGCACGGCCAATGTGCAGAGGCAAAGCCAGTGACATTCGTCTGCAGCACGGCGTCAGTATGTTTTCCTATTGGCAGTTTACACTTGAAGCATTCACTTAGCAGATGTTCAAGACTCACACTAGAAGAAGAAAGAATAAAGGGGGACGTGTCTATTTTATTATTATTCAGCCAATTCAGAAAGGAGTGCAACAGCAGCTTAGAGGGAAATCATTCTGATAGATAGATAGATAGATAGATAGATAGATAGATAGATAGATAGATAGATAGATAGATAGATAGATAGATAGATAGATAGATAGATAGATAGATAGATAGCCTTGACTAAAATTATTTACACATAGTCCATCCTCTAAATGTTGTGCCCAATAGCACCACCAAATCCCCAAATATCCCCCAAAATGTAGGATTTAGGGGTGCTATTTGGCGTTACAACAAAACCAAGTATTACTATTTTTACTAAAATGACCTAAATCCATCATAAAGGTATTTAACCCCTACACCTCTAAAAAAAACGGAACCAAATTTTATAAACAGGTGTAGCAGCAATTTCATTATTATTCACTGAAAATGGTCATTCACAACTGTTTCAATAGAGAGGGTTGTTGCCTTTTATAAGATATGATAGGAACATTTCATAGGATTTGTATTACTGTAATGGTCCCGAGAATACATTAAGATAATCATCATTCTCCTACTGGTTTTATTCATGTTTAGAGAGGAAGGGGGAATGAGAAAACAGAATCAGCTCTGTTGGCCATCACCCCTGGAGCTGCTACACTTTCAGTGTCTTGCTCAAAAGCTCTTCAGCAAGCTGGCATGTGTCCAGGTGAAGGTCTTTCCAACACACCTCTCTGTTACCTGCAGTAATAGTTTTGTCCATTTTCTGGTTATTCAAGAAACTCTTAAAATCCCCAAGTAAATAACCACTCCTTCATTTTTTTTCCGGGTATTCTATCTTCAGTAAGTACAACAGTAATGTCAAAATCCAATTTTGTTACCCAGTCAACAGAAATATGTTCACACAAAGTCTCTGTCATGCACACACACTTCCAGAGTTGTAATGAGAAAGGGTAACCACAGGGAATGATAGCTAATAAAACTGCAGCAAAATGTTAATTTCTACTGGAAAAATTGCTCTGAGACAATTTGGAGACTGCAAAACCTATCAGTATCCTTACTAAATCCATTAGAGCGAGGTCTGATACAAATATGATCTATCGTTTCATCGCGAGCTGGAAATAGTAAAAGATCTGAAAGCCTGCAGTGACTGTTGGTGTCCAGTCTGTTCATCTATTGCCGCGATCAATCAGTGATCAGTGAACATGGACAATAATTACTTGAGTTGGGAAAGAATGTATTTAAATCAGAAACAAACCTCTTTATTTCTCTCCTGAGTTGCTGGTTGCCTGGATGCATTTGAGTTGATTCAGAGACAGATATAACAGGAACATTAAAACCAGCAGAGGCCTAATTCTCCAAACTGTCTTCCTGATTTATAACTTTATCTCACTCTGAAGGCTTTAAAGACACAAGGATATTCTTTATAGCCAAGCGGTGCTTTTGGAAAACAAAGCCATGATTTGCATCTGTGCTCCCTGAGGGCTTACAAAAACATCGAGCGAGCCAGAAGATGATAATCCTCAGACCGAAAGACAGACTCATCTCAGTCAAGACATTACTCTGCTGCAGTGTGATGAAGAGAATCACAAGGTTTCAACTTTAGATATTGATTGCAACAGTTCCATGTGTGAGCAGAGTGCGAACATATACTGTACTGTTGCATCATTGAGCTAACTGAATCCAGTTGCTTAAGACAGTTTTATGACTTTGTTATACTAATAGTGCTCCAAATCCCCAAATTTCCTCCCACATCACTGTTGATGTTGTGAAACTCAACACAGCTGTGTTCACAGTTCACTGTTCAAGTTTCGAAACATCAACACCTGGGAGCAGGAAATTTGGGTATTTCGTTAATGGATTGTGCTAATGCTATCGGGTGCTACAAGAAAATCAAATGGGCTAGGGTTTGGGATAATATTTAATTTACATAACACTCCACTAATCAATATTTTCTAAATGTGAAAGGGGTCGCTCGCAGTGACAAACCCACAGAGAATTACCACCAACTCTGCAGGTCTACGAAGATTGTTAGCCTCTTTTAGCTCACAGTTTTGGTTTTACGGTGCATTTACTGTAGGGTTCAGTCTCAGTGCTCTCTTCCACCTTGTTTCCAGCAGCAGGCAGCTGCTTTCAGCAAACAAGCTACGGCACTACCTGCCCAGCACCAAGCAGCAGAAAGACAAAGTAAGCGACTAGCTGGTGAAGAAAGTGGAACATTAGCAGCTAAAAGAGCCAGATATTCTTTTCTCAGTAGCTGATGGAGACTGACATGCATCAGATGGATACATACAGGACTCAAAATAGGATGGTAATGTTGCTCCATGTCTGCTGGATTTGTAAATAGGTGTTGCTAACACATTAGCCATATTAACTTTAAAAGGTGTCAGGGCGGTGTGTCTGTCAATTTACTGAGCCCCTAAGTGGCCAAAAATACATGAATGCAGCTGTAAATGAATCAATTCATATATTTTAAAACATGAGGCTTTTGCAGCTCACATGCTCACATGGCCATCACCAATCCACAAGTTCCGAATGTGAAAACAATGATCACATGAGGCATACAAACTGGGGTCGACATTAGGGCTGCACAATATGGTAAAAAAAAAAAAATCATATTATGATTATTTTGACAGATATTACGATTGCGATATGATTCACGATTAGTGGGAACGATCATTTTTGCATCACAAGTTTCATTTTCACTGAAAAATCTATTAAAATCGTGATGATGTGACATTTGTTGGGGTCTGTATTAAACAAACATGTTTTTTAGGCCAGGGCATCTCTGCAGCACCACAGTACTTCATTATAGTGCTGTTTGGTTCAAAAAAATTGCTGCTTCTGCAATTTGGATATTGCATTTGGCCATATTGCGAGTTCAATAATATTTCAATTAATTGTGCAGCCCTTGTTGACATGATCCACAATTCCTGGTACATATAATGAGTAAATGATTGCATTTCTTTTTGTATAAATAAATATGATTTCCTGTAAGATTATGCCCCTGTTACACTCCTTTCGACCTGACTGAATGTAAGTCTGATGATAAATATTACTTGATGAAGTAAACAGAACCACTTCTTCTATTCGATACTTCTGTTGTTAGCCCGATGTACTGTATATCTGCTAAATGAGAGATGTGACTGCTGAAAGTATTTGCCACGTTTGAGAGCATGGGAACTACGCCCCAACCAGGTCATAAGTCCTCATACCTAAACAACAAAATAGGTTGTTGGACATCCCATTGGCCTGTAGAACGACCTATATAACATAAGCGTCCTTAACCAGAAGGTTAGAGGTGAGGTCTGATTGAGTTAAGGTTAGATAAAGACTGGGATCGCTGTTAAAAGAAACCAACACTGTTGGTACAGCAGGATACAGCATGCAGACTGCAGTGTATGGTGCCATGTCTATGTCACTTTCTCTGAGATAGACTCCCTGATTTAGGAAAAAATATGATTTGGGGAAAAAGATAAATTAATGCATCAATGACTGCTGGTGTTCAGTCTGTTCAGCAAACCAGGAGTGTTTCTCACAGCAGAAAAGATCCATCTTCATCAGCTAAATATGATTAAGACTGATTTTATTTTCATGGGTTTGCTACTTCATACATGCCACATTAATCTACAATATTTAAATATTTTATATCCACTTTTATATGAGAAGCCATCCAAATTCATTTTGTCATTTACTGCTTTCCCCACCGTTTTGAATCACATGAGCTAGTAACTCCGGTTGATTGTTATTTAGATTCTATATTATCTGACTACAGCAGGTATTCTGGCAGCCAGCCACTTCTCGAGGAAACAGCTGGTTTATTGCAGGCTGGCTTTTCCTTTCTACACCCCTCCTGGGACACGCAGCACTACCTCCTGCTCTCCACGGCACACCTTGCTGCCGCTGACATACACTTCTTTCTTTGCCCTAATTTTGCAGCTCTTTTGCCAGCAACAAGACCATCTGCCTCGCTTCTAAATTAGGGAGAGTATTTATCAAACGTCTTGTGATGGGAATACTGATCTGGGTTCTGCTTTGCCTTGCAAGTCGAGATAAATGACAAGGTCAAGGATATGGAGATATGCACCTTTTTTCCACATAAATATTCATTAACTTACTGGTGGGTTATGAGGTAGAAAATTAATTGTTTGTAAGAGTTTGGTGTCACAAGTGTCAGTATAATGAGACATGGTGAGGCGAGAAGGTCTTTTCTGTCATCTGTAACTAGATATTCATCTTTGGTGGTGTGTCTGACTAAATACATGTGAATCAAAGTCATCTAACTCCCGTCTACTTGTTCTTCTCCAACATTTCCAGTGTAAAATGCCTGATGAACCCGAGCTGCCGCCCTCCTCTGCACAAATCTACTAGTTTAAAGCTCCAAGGGACAGCAAACTGTGGAATTAAACCTCACTGTTAGCCTGTGGGAAATTGGTTTGGCTTGTTGTTATTCCTGCTGCTTGAGTTGAATTCTATTATAGATCGTTTTTAACCTCCCCCCAAGGGCCAAAGTAGGAATATTGATTGGCTTACACAAAGAACCAACTGTGAGGAAAATGAGAAAAAAAAAACTAATATTGATTTTTGACAGTTTGTTTATAATTAAATAGTGGAATAACTAACTGCACTGGAGGGACGTGGATGAATGAGGATTAAGAGGATATGCAGAATACAGAGCAGGTACATGCAATGTCATTGGTTTTCTGCTCATCATCTTTCTATCCCTGCTCATATTAATGTCTTTCGCTGCCAGCTGCGTGGTGTTTAATAGAGCAGATGTGCCATAAAACATGTGTGTAAAGACTGCATATTGCATCACGGCCATTTTACCAAGACAAGCAGAAAGAACACACGCACACTAAAACACACACAGATGTACAGTGAGTGCGTGGAGAGCGTTAGTGGATGGCACAGAGAGGAGAATTAAATGAGCCTTGGGAAAAGATGAAAAAAAAATTATAATTTTTGATTGATGTTTGGCGGCCCCTGCTGTTTGAAAGCTGCTAATGCAACTGCTACAAAGAGATACTGTTGGACTGTTCTGCTACAGTTTTATTCACAAATACACACTTAGAGCTAAACATGATGTTGGTGTTTGAGCTTAAAGTTCATTTTTTGACCTTGGAAAAAGTAGTTTGACAAAAAAAAATAGCAAAGTAGAAAGTAAGTTGTTTTTGTTGTTTTTTTGCTTTTGGCATCCACATGTGGCCTTCATCAACAGATGGAGTTTACTGAAGACTATTAGGATATGATATAGGATACAGAGCAAATTATCCTCTGATGAAGGATACGATGCATCTGAAACCTCAAAAGAAAAGTTTTTTAAAAATCCAGTAATCGGACATTGTGCCAAGATTTTTCTCTTTTGTTTTTGTAAGATTTACTTGTTGGTTTGAATTTGAGTTCAAATCAAACAAATTGCATGAAAATAACAATGTATGGAGAGGGAAAAGCCCAAAAAGGGCTTATTCATTACCTTCTAAATAATATAAAATAATATTCACACTGGAAGAGACATACAGTATATGTTATGACATGAAAAACAAAGATTGTGGATGATGATTGATGAAATGATGATTATTTAGCTATGTAGGACTTAAAGGAAGATGTCATTTTCACCAAGTGAGAAAACGAGTTCCACAAGTTAGCAGCCCCTCTATCTTACTGAAAAGTGACCCTTAGTTATGGAGATGTTTGAGAAGATGAAGATTAAGCGACTGTCTAGTGGAACAAGATTGAATTTACGAATTAGTTTGAAAATAAGAGACGAAATGATCTGTAAGACTTTCCCCTCTGGATTGTATCTTCTTTATTAAAATACATATTTGGAAAACATTGATAACATAAATGTACTGAAGCTGGTGAAATCAATTCCAACTATCAATCACCACAAATGTAATTTCTCAAAAAATTCTCTTGTTTTATTAGTAAGCGTAGGTAACTATTACTGTAACTATTTTGGAACAATAAACTGTCTTTCGCTCCTCCTGTTGGGAACTTCCTCTTTGATTCATAAAAGAATTTTCCTGTCATTCTGCAACCGCTCAAAGTGGAAAAATGTTCCTTTCAAGCTTCGGAACGGGGATGTTACTGTGCTGGTGTGACCATAGTTACAGTTGTGATGACGACTACAGTATGATCCTGCCCATTGTTGCCAAGCCATGTTCGTTTGATTTAAAACAAGCCGAGTGAGAGGGGAGAGAAGGCAGGACGTGGCCGGTGTCCAGGGGATTTCCTCGGTGATTGATTCCTGTCTGCAGAGACACACTGGCTGATGTGCTTAATGAGAAAACAAGGTGGAGAAATGAGGGACAGAAACACATTGTTGCTTTTAAATGATGGAGAAACACAGAGAAAGAATATTACATCTGTTACCGTAGCCTCCGCACACTCATAGGAATGTTGTTTCTCTTAGCAGCTGAAGAAAGATTTTGTACAAAACTGAAGCTTTTCATTCACTTTTTCTGCATCAGGAGGATAAAAAATGCTTTTTAAGACTATAAACTATAGCCTGAAGTACCACCAAGCTTACACTAGATGCTTAGCAAGTTACATTAGCCTGCACCAGCAGCTCTTTTTCATTTTCCTGAGTTTAACTTACTGGGTCCACATTCCAACATGCTTACTTTTATTTGTTGTCTTTCTCTAGTTTAAATTGAGAACATCCAAACTATCTGGATGGTGAATAATTTCCCTCAGAGGAAACATCCAGAGTTTACAGTTGGCCTATACTCCTTCAAAGCCTCACATTTTGATGCTACAGTCTTTCTCACATTTTGATTTGTTGACCACAGGTGTAACTAATAATGGCTAAATGGAGCAGACCCATCTTTAATGTTATTAGTTCCACCTGTGCTTTCCTTGCTATGACAAGTAAATATATCTGCTATGGAAATAGTCCATTCCACTCACTATTAGCCTCTGATCAGAGAAATAATCAAGATTTTGAATTTTTAATGTGACTAAGCTGTTTTTTTGGAATTTGATCCCATTTACTCATGCTTGCTTGTTTTTCTGTAGTGCTTCCCTTCTAGACTGTCGTCAGCACGATGAACACAAACAACTTGATGAAGATCAGACTGAGAGACAAATCTGCAGAAAATTCACTTTCATCTATTTGAAGAAGAAAAAAAAAAACATTCCAGAAAGTCCTGTCAGATATTCCATCTCATGAATCTGAAACACGACAACGTGACAAAGGGGAAAAACGATGCAGCAAGCAGATTAAAACGGGCTTGTGTTCTCAGCTGAACTTCCATTATCCTCTATGTAAAAGGTGGTACAGTTTCTGGGTGCAAATCCTGTAGGAATACATAACATTTTCCCTTCTTTCTGTATTTTCTGTATTAGATGTTTATGTTCTCATGTGACTCTGGAGGTGACATTTATGCTGCAGTACCATCATAAACATATGATTTTTCACATGATTGAAATTTGAAACTGAGCCTTTTTTTGCAGCGTTTTTGCAGCTGGTAGCCTACAGGACTTGGTTTAGGCTTAAAATTGCAAACAATCACCAGGAGGGGTCAGCAGTGTTGAAGGTTTAAACGTGCTGAATTGTGCAGAAACTACTGGATGTGACAATATCACATTCATCCTTTCAGCTGTCTGACATAATGTATATTATTTTTCAACATTTCCCCTCATACAGGTATTAAAACTGCTTCCACAGTGTATCAGTACTCTCTTCACTTTTGTTTTTAATTTTAATTTGTCAAATAAAATAGTCCATGTCTCAAGCAGACTGTTGGTGGCAGATTGTCAAGACTTTTTAGCTGCAGTGTTTATATTTTCTCAAACTATGACTGAATATTTTCAAGTTTAAGTCACACCCCATGCGTTGACAACATGCTGAGGTCCAGGAGCTTTACGAAAATCTGGTAACGCATTTTGTGATCGTGCATGTATAAAAACTGTATATAGTCAAGTTTTATAGCAAAACCAGGAGACAGAGACATAGATGGTTTATATTAACTGAAAAAGGTGGTGGGCACTGGACTAATAAATACGTGACCTTAACCTTAATAACCTGCCAAAATGTATAACACCTCTGTTAAATGCTAACTGATATGTTCAGTCTGTTATATTCTCTCCATGATGTGTTGTTGAATTGCACCCTGCTTGAATGCAGTTAAAGACTGAAAGCTATCTGTGCACATAAATGTGCTGTTCCTATAAATTGTGGATTTCTGTAGGCCTTGTACTGAGTCTGTCAGGTACAGTGTGTCACTAAGACACATCCCTGTACACATGCTGAGTCTGATCACCCAGCAGACGTCTGGCCCTTCATCTAATATTGTTTCAAGTAAGACTGACTTTACAAATAAAGCACACTTTGCCATTTGTGTGTCTCTATTATATACATACAGCATCATGTCTGTGCAGAAAGATCATATTCCTCTGGTATCTGCCATGTCACATGCTATGTAATATATATATATATATATATATATGAAAGTGGACATGCACTGTTTATAATATGAGCTGTGAATACTCATGACATTGCTTTTCAGCATTTATGAAATTGCTGGCAAAGATTCCAATCTTCTAATCAATCGATCTTCCAGGAGCAGAGTGTTACTCTCATCACACAGCAAAAGGGAAGAGAACATGATGTTATGTAAGGATAAGTAACAAATAGGTAAAACAACTGAATTTGACCAAAATCAAGCACTAAGTGTTGCTTATGCTCCTCAGTAATCCATTATGCAGTAGTGATTACAAGGTTAAACATTTAAGTTGCTGTATATTTACTTCTGCCCTCTAAGTTCACAATATCAGGCAAAACTGGGCGATTTGACTGGTTGTTGTTAAAATATTTAGTAAGGTGTGCATCGTTTAAGAGATAGGCCTAATAATGGTTTTAGCTGAAATTGTTTTTTTCTGCAGGCTGCACATTGTAAAGCCATGTGGCGTGAACAACTAGCAGCTGAAGCGGTGCGCAACTCTGCATGGGCTCCTTTCCAGCTCCACCTGGACGGTTAACAATTAGCCTTGCTCAAGGGCACCTTGGTGGAGTGTAAAGCGTTTTATTTATCAACCCGTATGTCCACCCCGCCGGCCGCCCCCCTCTCCTCCCCGCGGCTGCTCCTGAACACCTCCCCAGTGTGGGCTGCGTCGCACTCCCCCGTCTGTCACACCAGGCTCCGAGAAATCTGACGTGTTTTTCGCATTTCCTGCGCCAGAGAGAGAGACGGAGACAGAGAGCAGTGTCGGGGGCAGGCAGCCAGAGGTATGTCCACGGGAAGTGGCTGAAAGCAGGCCGTGCACCGAGCAGCTGGAACCCACATACCTACCTACCTACCGCCCGAATCTGCCCCTCCTCTCCGCCCCCGCTGCGGTTGTTAGGCTACCAGCCGCTGTCTGGTATCCCCGATGCGCCGCGACGACTCCCAGCAGGCATCTGGAGCCTCCCATCCACCACACGGTGCAATGCAACACGGGCTAGCGCTTCCAGGCTGCCCCGCTGCGGCGAACGGAGTTTTTTAATACCTCGAAGGTACAAACCATGACAGACAGATTCACATCTGGGGCCTTTGCTCGGAGGTCTTTTCGCTAACTCGCGGCTGTTGGTAGCTATTCATGTTTCTTCCGTGCACTTCTAAGGGAAGCTCCCCCGGGTTAACGCTCGCTTCCCTGTTGCTGCAGTGCATTTTTTTTTTTTTTTTTTTTTTTGGGGGGAGAATTTGTAGCATATTCGTAGACGTAAGTGTAGACGTTTTTAAAGCCAAACCAAAAAACAGTTCAGACCAAAACACATTTTAAGAGGCTTCGTAGTTGGCGTTTTCTCCGTCGTATTCAACTGGATGAATCACGGTGTCTGGCTGCAGGACCACCGGTTGAACAGAGCCGTTATTCAGACCGTTACAGGAGTGAACTGCTTGGAAGTGGCTGCGGAGAAAGGTGCTGTGGTTTCACTGTAAACAAGTTCCAGTTCCAGGGTCGGCACCGTTTCACCACCATGGTGATCTTCAACGGGCAGCTGAAGATCAAGATCTGCGAGGCTCTGGACCTCAAACCGACGGCTTGGTCCCTGCGTCACGCCGTCGGCCCCAAGACCCAGACCTTCCTCCTGGACACGTACATCGCCCTGAACGTGGACGACTCCCGCGTGGGCCAGACCTGCACCAAGCAGAAGAACAACAGCCCAGCGTGGAACGACGAGTTCACCACGGAAGTCCACGACGGCCGCAGAATCGAGCTGTCCGTCTTCCACGACGCGCCCATCGGCTACGACGACTTCGTGGCCAACTGCATCATCCAGTTCGAGGACATCCTGCACAACGGCAGCAAGCACTTCGAGGACTGGGTAAGACAGAGATGTGACACCCTGCACAGCGGGGCTCACTCAGACCTCCTGAAAGCTGCAACAGTTAGGGCTGCAACAAAGAATTCTATTCATTAAGGCAAACATTTATTTTTTTTTAAATTAATCAATTCATTATTTTGTCAATACAATTTCAGAAAGCAGTGTAAATAACAACAATGCAAAAGAAGCCAAAGATATTTAACTTATGATGATTTCAAAGAAAATCTCCAAGTTCCCTCCTTTGAGCATGGCCAGAGTGAAGTGTTAGGGGGGCTCAGGGGAAATAATGTTTTTGGGCCCCTTTTATTAATATTAAGGAATGTGCACCTGCTGAGCCGCATAGAAACTAAAATAAAGTCTTAAAACTAGGTTTTGACAATATAAGGCAGGGCCACAAGATTATCTAATAACGCAGGACCCACCTTAGTTAATATGCTAATGCAGTTACTGTTAATCAAATTCACACCTGATAACTTGATGCTTTTTGGGCCCTTGAGGGCTGATTCACCGTAATCCAGCCTTGCATCTGAGAAGCTTGAACCACCAGCTGTTTGGCTGATAAAACGATGAATCACTTACCAAAATTGTTGATTTATTTGTTGTGGATCAACTAGGCGAACTGATAAATTGATAAAAGACAAGTCCTGCATTCAAAAATGTACTTGTATAAAAGTAAAAGGAAAATGTGCTCTGTATGGATGCCCATTACTGCAAGGGGGAAAAAAGATGAAAATGTTAGGAATGGTCAAAACAAGTCGTTATTATGAGCTATTATGTCAATATTTTGACTCACTAAGACATGGTGCGATGTAATATCTCATAATATTGACTTACAATCTCACATTATTGACTCCACAGATCAAAAATTTGACATTAGTATCTCCATAATGAACATGCTTCTTTAAAACAGCATTAATTAATTGTTTGGTCCTCTATAAGGCAGAGAACCAAAAAAGATATTGAAGAAAATATTCCACTAAGTTCAGCAGGTAATCACGTAATGCAGGCTGTGAAACCAAAACACAGCCTGCATCACATTGGTCTGTGGACGGCTGTGAGTATGAGAGCGTCTCCAGCCATGGCAGTTTGTAGTCTTTCACCACACTCCAACATACAGCTATTGATACATCAGTTAAAAAAATACCGATTTCAGCTTTATTAAACTGTGAAAACCAGTGTTGTTTAATATTTACACATACATGATTTCTGCAAACAATGTTGTCCTGCAACACAATTTTGCAGATGCATGAGTGCATGAACATGAGTCACTGCACACGCACGCACGCACACACACACACACACACACACACACACACACACACACACACACACACACACACACACACACACAGTATAGATCCTGTTACCTTTGTTGTGCTCTTGTTGATGATGAACCAGTGACCCACAGCAGAGCTACAAAAGAAGCGCGAGTGGGTGTGGTTAGGCCACATGCATGATACACACAAATACACACACACACGCACAGCAGCATGAAGAAGCTGTTCATTGTTGTCTGAAGCTGCTGAAGCAGACGGATGTTTGAGTGTATTATTGATGAGGCCATCAGGTCCATTAGAGACAGAGAGAGAGAATAAGATGAAAGAGAGGAAGATGATGAAATGGGGGGGGGCAGGATGGAGGAAAGAAAGTGCAGCTCCAAGCGTATTCCTCCTGGCGGAGATCTTTTAAGACGAATCATTGGGAGACTTGTCAGGCCAGAGACAGCCACGGCTGTGGGAGCTGTGCGATGCTTCATGTTTTGACAGTAAAGACTCAGTTCTTGACTAAAGATTTTGGAAAAAGTTGAAAGTGACTCTTAGTGGTCAGTGATGTTCTGGTGGATTTAATTATCATTTGTGCATGTTAAGTCTTATCTGTAACTGTATTAGCATACTATGTGAAACTTAAGCCTTAAGTAGTTACCTGGATTTTTTTTTTAAAGGCCTCTAACTGACCCTAAAACTGGTGTCAGTATCTAATCCGTTTTCATTCACTGGAATGAAAAGATTGTTTCGATCTGTCTCATCAGAGCTTTGCACCTTGTGTTTGAAGGAGGACGTTTCAAGGCGCGCCCATGGGCACTCTAGGTTAAACATGTCTTGACTTAAGCTGCATCATACATTATGTCATCTCAGACAAAGAAAAGCCTGACATCACTTTGAGGGAACTAAACAGCCAGTGCAGTTTCCCAGTGAGTAATGCTAATGTAAGCTACTGAGAAAGGTCTCTCATGGAATGGGTTCTCATCCTCTTCAAGGGCAAGCAGAGCAGTTGCAGAGGCTTTTACTTTTCTCCGAAGCCTAAAACCCATCCCACAAAGCCGTGCACATATACTGTGTGTCTGTCTCTGATATAGGACATAAAAAATACCAACATGCTGGATGGATGGGAATCTGCTTTGTGACGAATAAGGCTGGTGTAAAGTAACACAGCGTGATTTACATGGGCCGAGAGGGGATGACTTCCATTAAAGTCAAACCATGTACTGTAAAATCAAAGATTTCGCAGGATTTTTGTTCTCACTCTTGCCGCTTGGTGCTGCCACTGGTGAGCTGCAACTGTACACATTTGAAAACAGATTTAAAGACAGAAATAAAGTGTTAAAAAGCCAAGACTGCACCAAACCAGAGCTTGTGTGAAATATACATTGGCGTGCTAATGTTAGTTACTGCTAAGCGCTAAGCTGACATTCAGTTCAGTTTGATGTGTTATTGTGATGGTAACAGGTTGGGACTAAGAGGAAATCTGAGAGGAAACAACCTTCATAACAACCGTGGCAAAGTGGCCAGTCACTAGCTAGGGAGGTGGCACGTCAGCAAAAATGAATGTGCTGAAATATTTTGAAGTCCAGGCAATGTAAGAACTATCCTTCAGTGGCAAAAAGCCAGTTAACACTGTCTGTGATTTCAAATACTGTGTGACATCACACTGTCTTGAATCTCAAACAGTTAATCTGTTAACTGCAGTAAGTAAGGCACCACTTATGTTGGCATAGCAACATAAAGAATACATCGACATGGAAGATATAAAACCTTTTCTGGCCCATAGCCTTATATTTGAGCGTGAAAGGTGCCATGTATGATAATGGCCTTATCTTAGTCCCTGAGATTTTGACAAAACAGTATTTGGCCTGCGGCAGAGTCCTTTTCTCAGCAACATACTTGCATGTCATTATGAGCCCTCACAGATTTTATAGCTGTTGACTGTGCCCATGTGGGAGGTTTTTAAACCCCAAGAATATTTTGTAAATGATCTCCAACCATTCATAGTACTTCATCTAGTATTATCTAACAATTCATGTCTAACAATTCAATCTGTAGGCACAAGACCCCGCCATGAGTATTTGGGAGAATATCATTCTGAAAACTGTGTTGGCTTTTTAAGACACGTATTTCAGAATAAGGTATCTGGTTTTGATGCTGTATCCAAGGATAGTTGGCTTTGCTTCTCACAGTGTTTGGACGTGGACCACACAGTTCAGTATGGATCCAGTCTATGGAGCCTAGTCTGTTTCTTCCTTTCATCTTCTGACCTTGCCTTAGCAAAATTTCACTGGATTTGTAGGATGTGCTTAGAACTGTCTCTGACTCTGTCTGGTCCAGAGTCAACAAATAAGAATGTTTGTGTAAAGTTATTCTTTCCAAATATAAAGCTTATTCCACTTAGATGTACAGGGAGACTATTAATCTTCTGTTCAGTCAGTTCAGGATGTTGGCTCTCACCAAAATTCATTTTTTAAATGTGAATATCTCACCGTAAAAAGATCATATATCAATGACGATATCGTGAAAGGAGCTGACAGAATGCTCCTTTGATAATATGAATGGAATATTAGACCTCAACAAAATTTTACCATTAGGATGATGGAGAATCACTTGGTCCAAAAACCAGTGCTTCTGAATACAAGGCTTGATTTGTGTGTTATTTTTGGGCTCAAGCTAGGTTGCAGATTTGTGCCTGGTAAGTTCCCATACAAAGGAATTTTATTTTTTTTATCCTTGCAGTTTATGAGAGACTTAAAGGAATATGTCGTCTGTTTAGGAGAATGACGATCAAGATAAGAATACATTATTTTCAGTACAGGTGACTTTTTCAGGTGAGCTGTACAAGGTGTTGCTGCCCACCTGTCTGTGACAACAAAACAAGTCTTCCAGGAACAGAGACCTTCCCACAGGGAAAAGTGGTTACACTTAGTCAGCACATTGTTAATGGATTATATTTCATTCATCATGTAGCACAAGCTCTCAGTTTCTCCCTTTCACACAACAAGGTGTGTGCTTTCGTGTTATACACTGTGTACACTGACGTAAAAGCGAGCTGCTGTAGCAAAGAATTTCCCTTCGGGGATCAATAAAGTATTTCTGATTCTGATCTGATTATCATGGAACAACGTGGTTCTCATCATTTAATACGTAAATGACCAAAGGGGCTAGAAACTTTTGTCTTATGCGCTTTCAGTAAGTGCATTCAACTTGAAAGGAACAAAATCAAGCTTATTCAGGGTGCTTTAGTCAAACTCGTGTCAAGTTAATTTTGAAAGGAATTTTCCAAACATTGTAGCCTCTCTGTGCTTGGCATTTTATAGACTAAATAGTTTATTGATTAATTGACAACAAAATCAGCGGCGTAACTAAGAAGTTTGAGCCACAGTCTATTCATTTAATGCCGTCAGTTTGGATTTTAGACAGAAAGAAGGTTTCCAAAGGGCAGAGTAAAAATACTGCTGCACCTGAATGCTTCGCCAGCATGCTTTGTTTGTTTCTGGCTGCTGCTTTCACACCCATCTGATACTCCCTCTCATCTGATAACACTTTCCTTTAATCTTCTTTTTTTTTTTTTAGCACAGACAAACTCTGAATTCTTAGAGAACTACACAGTGTGGCCCAGCAACGGTGCACACAATAGTCTCATTATCCATGTTAAATCAAGTAACTCCACAGCATTTTGAATTTTGGAACTATTTCATCATTTTCCGAGTGCTTATTTCATGTTGCAAAACAGTCTTTCAGCTAAAAAGGTTTATGTGGCACTGATCTGGTCTCGCTGAATCTGCAGGTGCTACAGTATCTACACTAGCTTGGAAATCGAAGCATCAGTTGGTCTTTGTTGGAAATTCTGTGAAGCAGATATTTCCGTTAACAAGAGCGTGTGAACAGAAAGCTTAAACCCATGTACAAGCCTATACACGGCCTGTCAGCAGAAATTATACTGGCCAAGCCAGTCTCTCTGTCTCACACACACACACACACACACACACACACACACAATAGTGAATCCACATCCCAGAAATTTGAACTCATTATTCAAGCAGGCGTGAAGAACAACGGTATGCAACAATATGAAATTGGTTGTGTAATGGATTGTGCAAAATGCTCTGGAAGTTCAAAGTTGACTTGATGAAATGACTGGGCTGGGCTTTCATTGGCTCCCTCCACTTCCACCAGTTACTAAACTGATAAAAGAATAAAACATGGACACACTGGGATCATTTCCAACATCAGGTGGCCAGTGATCACATTTCACAGAACCTTCATTTGAAGGGAAGATTGTCTTCTTGCAGTGTACTTTAATTTGCCGAATCGATAGGAGAAGCATACTGTACCTTGACGATCCAGTGTGTTGTTCATTCGCTGCCTGATTCAGTAGAAACATGCACTGGTTGCTCTGTGGTACACACACTTCATAAGTATGGCATGGTATCAGAGTGCAATACTGTTTTGGTACAAAGTGAAATGTGTCTGTGGCTTCAGGTGTCATAAACTGCCATGTACTGAGAGCTGGCATCCTATATCTCGTCAGATTTGTAATATTGTTTTTCTTATTCTTTCATCAGCTGTAAATCAAAACATTTGCCAATCTAAAACTATTTTATTTGGTATTTTGCAGAACAACCAATAATTTTGGTATTGGTACTGGAACTCAGATATTGTAACAACACTAATAAAGAAACACTTTAATTGATACCGAGTACTGCTCATCGGAAAACATTATAGAGGCCAAACCAGTGTGAATGCCTTATTACATTAATTTCACCCTAAACAGAGATGTTGCACTGCAAATCAAAATGTAATGTGTTCACTAATTAAATAATGGCAGTCAAGAACCAAACAATAGGATGAACAAAAGGATAATCAACTATCGGAACTTGAAACACAGAAGCAATAATAGGACGGTCTTGAACCAGTGACCCGCAAAAGCGACAAAAAACGTTTCTTTTTTCTTGCACTGACTAAGCTCTGGAGGGCTTTTTAAAGGTGTCCTGAATAGGCATCACTGCAGCTGGACTTTGAGAGGTTATAAATGAGCTTGTGTGATTTCCAGTTACACCAGTTCAGTCCAGCAAATATCAGTCTGATTGTGGGCTTTTGGCTGAGGCCGAGAAGAAACTGCAAAAGAGAAGAGAATGCAGTGACTGGTGTCCATGAGACGTGAAAAGGAGATCAGCCGTCTTGTTAGAACTTGTCATTAAAGAGGGAAGCAGGGAGAGGGAAAACAAGTGTTTGATTTTACTACACAACAGGCAGTGAATGAGGGGAGGGAGAGACAAGAACAAGACAGAGAGGGTGTTGAAGTGCTGTCTAGTTTTGAATGGCTGAATGAGGGAGGCATGGGGGGGGGTGGGTGGGGCGTAGCTAGTGGGTGAGGTGGTATGTCTCCAAATTGCAATTTTAATCAGTCATGCAGTCATAACGCATATCAAATTGGCAGCACAAAGGACTATACCAATAGTTTTGCATGTTTTAGCCCATAAATCATGTTGATTACATCAAATGTAGTCATTTTGCAAACCATACTTCTGATTTCTTAAAAGTTTGCATTTTTTCTACCATTTCAGGCAGCCACTGATTTATATCTATTTCCGTTTGGTATGAAAATCTATGAGACTATTGAAACTAGCTTGTTGTATACTCCATCAGTGAACAATAAGTCTGCGTTAATGTTTGTCACATTTACATTATTCTTAATAAGTTTTTACAGTGCAGACTTTCCCTTAATTTCAAACTAAAATTACAAAAGGGCTTTTCCAATTGCTGTTTAGTTACCCTGAGACTTACACTATTTCGACCTTAATGATACAGTAACCTTATCTTTATCATATTATCCAAGCTTGCACACAGCTAAGGTCAGCCTAGCAGGTCTGGACTAACTATGCGCCAGGGAGGTCTGGGCTAAACACAGGTAAACCAGGAATAAATGTCAGGTGAACTGGAGCGACCATACTGTACATATAAAGCAGGATGAATGTATGTGTGTGTGTGTGTGTGTGTGTGTGTGTGAGAGAGAGAGAAACCTGAAGCTGGTTTTGGGTTGCAATAATCTGACATGAAAATTCCCCATTGGAAACCATGACATTGTTCCCTTCTCCTGTGTCAACTGGTAGACATGTTAGGCCGACAGAGGGAGGGGAAGAGGAGCACGGATCAGATGAAAGCTGATGAGAATAGAGATCATTTGTTTTGTTCAGTGATATTTCAGTCACAGCTCTTCTCATAGTTGATTTCAGTTCAAGTTCATCAGAATAAGTGGTCTGCACACAAGTACTTCTCTCAACACACATCCCACATTGTCACACTCAGGTGAAAAGAGATACTTCACATCAGTGATTGTTTTTTTAAAAAAGGAGGTAAAAACAGCGAGGCAAACAATGCACCAACATAGCTACTTCAATATGTAACTGCTTGTTCCTCTGTCTCTCTCTGTTACAAGTCAAATGCAAATGGCTTTATTGGCATGATGTAACAACGTACATATTGCCAAAGCAAGCGTTTAGACATTGAAAAGCTAAACATTCATTAGAAAACATACTACAGCAAAGAAACATACTGCAAGACAAAACAAATAAATGTAACAGCAGCAACGTGTGTCAGGTAACGGACGCTCACTGCTCAGTTTATGGCAGGCAGCAACATAGACGGCTGCTAACTCACGGCTCTTTGAGTCCTCCCCTAGTAGGACCCGTAGTTTTTCTTCATCTGATAGGTCAAGAAAACCTTTTGTTATTAATTCGAATTTTTTAAAATGTGCTTCTCTAAGATGTTTATGCTTTTGAAGTGTAGCTCTGTTTTAGGTTCACTGGTGCAACGACAGCTCGGCCTTTGCTCTGCAGGGAGCCAGGTTCTCCTGTGTCTCCCCTTTTCAATAGCAAGGCTGTGCTCACTCAGTCTGTACTTTGTCAAGGTTCAGGTTTAGAGCCAGAGAGCACTGCATTTTGCTCTGTGCTTTTGTTTGTGTTTGCCAATAGGTGATGTAATTTAGTTTGAACTGTTTTGGAATTTGAGTCTGATTGGTGATGGGTTCTGTTCCTGAGGTGTGTTAACAGGGCAGGTTTGTGGACTCAGGATCAGTTGGGTAAGGGGGTTCTTATTACTCCTCAGCTCTTGGCATTGCAGGGCTTGGTAACGATACGAGAGTTGTTGTATCTCTCTATCTGCACTCTCTCTCCCTCCCTCTCTCAGTAGTCAGTATTGGTGGGGTTTTGTGTGTGAGCAGTGTTTGTAGAAGTTGTACCATCTTAACATTGATTCTGAGTCACTGGATGGATTCAGTCAGCAGCTGCCAGAAATCTTCTGGGGATAAAACTTCCTTTCAGCCATAGTGGATTTCTGTATAGATACATTTGGTTTTATTTTTCTACTACAAAGGTCTTATAAGTCATAGATCACACCCCACAAGTTTGCAGTCAGTGTGTGGCATTTACAGGTATTACAATAACAAAAATCACTCTGTTTTCTCTTTTTGCTTGGTGGTTAGAGCACAGGCAGAATAGATGCTAGCCAGTCGCCGAAACCTTGGTGAAAGACGGTCTTGTGCAGCCACACTACCGCTTGTATAGAACATCTCTTTGTGCACAATCTGTTTAATACAGAACATAGACTCGTCTGATGGTCCTTTATTAATATGCCGTCTCCCCTGTTCTTCTTGATCATTTCCTTGGGACATTCCCTCAATAACAACAACAACAGATTTTGTGTGCAAACACATTGAGATGTTCAGTGATATGGGATATGGAAGTTGCATTCAATCCAACATAAACTATGCCTTGAGGACAGACGTTTGGCCCACATTGTTGCATTCATCATCAAAAGTTACTCATTTATTCATTCACTCAAGCTGCATATAAGCACGTACAGCAAAGATGTTGGCATTGGATCCCTTTCTGTATCTGCAGAATGAAATTGACTTTTTGTGAGTGCGAACCGCTCCTTGTTATCTGAAGTATATTATTGGCACAGTTTCAACCCAGCTCATGGAGCTAAACTCCAGTCTAACTGGGCTGCAGCAGGGCTGTGTGATACAGAAAGAAATATATCAACATCATGTGTTAATACTTAATCTCTTAATTTCCAAGGCTAATGACGTTTAGTTTAATTAAATCAGTCCCTGTAGTAAAAACACTGAGGCTTTTAATCAAGTCTCTTCTCATTTGGTTATCACCTGCAAACTTTTCAACATTCTTGCAGTCCTGCTGCAACAATAAGTCGATCAGTGAGGCTGTCAGAGAAATAATCAACAACATACAGTATTTGATTATCAGCTAATAATTTAAGTTATTTTTCAAAGTAAAATGCCAAACATTTACTGGTTCCAGCTTCTCAAATGTGAGGATTTGCTTCCTTTCTCTGTTATATAGAATTGGAAACAAAATGTATTTGGGTATGTTGCCCAGCCTGCAGTCAGATGGAATAATGATAGACTAAACAAACAGCTGAAATAAACAGCTGAATTGAATACATCTCCAGACTTTAGTTCTTGTGCAAAGACATTTATGCACCAGAAAGCACCAAAGCACTAGAGCAGCTTATTGCACTGATTCTGAACCTGCTACATGTTCCTTGCCTTGCTCAAAGGCACTTTTTCCTGTAGGGCTGAACGCTCAATACGAACGCTATTATGAAAAACTTGAAATTGTGAGTGTAATTTTCAAGTCGCAAGAGCTACAATTTTAATTATATGTAACTTAAATGATTAACCCCTTAGTAGGGATGAAAGGCAAAATTACTATTACTACTAATATACCATGAGATGACAAATTTGCCAACCATCAGATATTTTGCTATACCGTTTATAAAGTTAGCTATCCCTTTGTTGTATGTGGATGTATTGTGGGCATTGTTGCAAAACAATGAGGACTACTTCATACTTTCTTAAATCGTTCATCCATACCATCTAGTTTGGTTTCCTAATCTATGGCGAACTCTTATTAGTGGTGCAAAAGTAACTAGTACTAGTAACTAGTACTTTTACTGAAGTACTATAATTAAGTAACATTTTGAGGTACTTGTTGTTTACTTGAGTATTGCCATTTCTTCTACTTCTACTTCTACATTTCTCGATGGAAATGCATTTATTTATAAGTAAAGTTACCAGTTAGCCTACTTTGCAGATTTTAATTTTTACATACATGCATACACACATGCATTTTCATAGATTAAATCACCCAAAAGATTGTAAAGTTGTTGTAATTAGCTCCACCTCAACCAGCTACAACCATTAAAATGCTGTTTACAAGTTAATGCATCAGTGATAATCAAACAATAATGATATAAATGTAGAAGTACACTTTGCTGATAATACTTTGAATGCAGGATTTTTATTTTTAGCAAGTATAGTACACTGTGGTATTTCTACTTTTGCTTAAGTAAAAGATCTGAAAGGAAACTTTCACCATTGCCCTTTGCCTTGATTCTGGACCTGGTGGTGGTTTGTTGTCTTGCTCAAAGGCACTTCAGCGTTTTCATTGCAGTCGAGTTTGGGTTCCTGAGCCTCTGTAAACTCTCATACTGACAGAATAGAGGAAGAGCTCAGGCCTGCTCCCTTCTTGACCCTGTTTCCCTGCGGGCTGTACCAGAGGGGTGTCCTCTCTATAGACTGAAGGAAACGGGGGCAGGGCTGTGTGTGTATGAGTCTAATATTAGCGGCAGTGTGTTTGAGTCACACGGTAGGCCCTACTTCCTGTTTTCACTGTCCAAGTTTACTTCCCAGAGAAAGAAGGGAAGAGGGAGAGAGGGATGGCTCCCCCCGTACCTTCTGTTATCATTCATTTATCTGCTGTCCATTTCCGTGCACAGTATGTCACTTATAGCACAATACAGTATAATACAGTCACACATATATGTAAGGAATGCAAGATGAAGAAATAAGCTGCTGGTGACGAAAGCGTCTCTGCTTTCCTGCTGCTCCTGTCAGCACCACTTAGCTCGAACAAAACTTCTCAAAGCAATAGAAATGAGCTAAAAATTACTACTATAAATACTAATACTTTGTATTTCTCTGTATTTTGTTCTATCAGAGATGTGATTCTTTAAGATATCAGGAGTCCTTTTTTGGTGATGCTCCTCTCTTTAATTTCTAATGGAAATTCCTGTTGTTTATGCTTTGTCTCATTACTTCCTGTCTTTTTTCTGCTGATTGCATTTCTGTTTTTGTGCTTTGTTGTAACTGGTGGATGGAAATTTAGCCTTGTTGTTGTTGTCAGGCTATGGTATATCATGTTTAAAAAAAGGCACATTTAATATTTCAACCAGCAATTCAAAGGCACCCCGAGACCACATTACCTCCACGTACTCAGCACAGTCCTCCAAATCTTCTAAAATATTGTTTTTCTTACTAATTAAAAAAATTGAATATGCAATTGGATCTTTGTTAAAATGCACATAGTGATCGATAGTCAAGGGTTATACCGTACTCTGTGTATGATTGTTTTTATTCAAGTAAGTACAGTAGCTCATGAGAAAAGAAAAATGTTTCAGTCTTGCAAGTTTAAGAAAACCCTTGAATCTGTACCAAATACCAGAAGTTACTTGTTCCTTGGCACATTGCTGAACTTTCCACCAAATTTCACAGCGTTTTTTAAATATCCTGCTAACCAACAAAAAACAAAACAAAAACTGGACTAAAAAACATTACATTTTTCTGTAAATGTAATAAATGTATTCTAAACTCAGTGCAAGGCTTATCCTTACATTTTCCACTGTCTGTCTCTCTGAGGCAGAGACTGGGATTCCCCATTGGATGATGAGCGGTGTAATCGCATGCAACAGGACTGTAATGATGTCCCGCATATCAGTCAGATCTTGTGAAAGGTTTGGATTTCTATATCATTCGTCACTTGTGTTGGTTGCTAACATGTCAGAGACTTGAACTGATTTATCTACAGTAAATCTCTTAACCTGTGTCCAGTCTTGTTCTGTCTAGAAATCCACTTAGATTTGTCAGGCCAGCAACCAGGGTCAAACTGAGAACTCCCCACAAGAGGTTTTTCTGGACCACAATCCTGTTGTTTACCAGCTTCACCTAACTTCTACATAGAACTTTCCAAGAGTGATGAGAAACCCAGATGTATCACCTAGGCATCTCCAAGTGGGATGCAGCTATAAGTGATGCTACTGTTTACCAGTTACCTCACCTGCTTACGTGCTGTGGAAACATTTGCATTTGATGACCCGAGAGCATACTGGGTTCAGGGTAGCATGTGCTCCCTGTGCGATACCTGCTGGCTCGACGAAGAGTCACAGACATTTTAACATTGGAGCTCAGCAAAGGAAAGAAAGAAGAAATCAGCACATGCGAGTACTGACATACAGCACAAAGGTATAAATACTGCAGAGCTCAGCTTATGTAACAAGTCTAATAAAGTTTATAAATCATAATTTGAAGTGTAGAGGTCAAGCGTCTGTGGAATGTCTAACATAAATCACTGGTGAGCTCCACAGGGCAGACTTAAACTTTGCAGGGAGACGTCTGCATTTCCTCAAACGGACGAGAGAAGAGCAAACACCCTGTCACTCTACACACACACACACACATTCACAAAGTGTACATTTAATGCACACTTAAAAACAGACAGCAGACACATCAGATGAACATCCTTATGATAATTGCTAATAGATTGATATAAAATCAATTGGGTAGCGATACCATCTCCACTACTATATTACACAGATGCAACAGTTGGTTTCTTTCTTCTTTCCAGGTTAGGGACTCAACACATTTAGAGACTGATTTATTTAATTCATGTGATGGCATTGTCATACAATGAGTGTATTTCTGCCAGATGTACTCTGTACAAATTGTGTGCACATCTATGATATAAGACAGTAACCGTAAGAACTTTGCCTAAATGAAATAGGCTAAAATTGGCTAAATGTAGATTTAATTTTAAAGTAAGTAAGATCACATATATTACTAAGCATTACATACCAGATTTCAGTACTTTACACATTTTGATATCCAGTGTTCGGACACATTTCAGTGGGTATCGAAACAGTACTGTGTCAGTTAAAAAAAGGACTCAGACTCAGGCAGGCAGGTTCAAGAACAAAAGATGAGTTTATTCCTTACTTAAACAACAACACAACTTAAAGCGGCTGAGAAGTCCAGGGAGGTAATCCAAAAAAAGACCAACACACAAAAAAAAAAATAACAGGAGCCCAACAAAGGTAAAGCCGCACAGAGGCACAGGAAAAGTACAGGACTGACGATAACACGTTGCACTGGTGGGGCCAAACGCAGCGCACATGGTACAATGACAATCTGACACTGAACAACAGAAACACACAGGCTTAATACACTCAGGTATGGGAGGCAAAGAGACACAGGTGGAACCAATTGACACAGGTGAAAACAATGAAAGCAATCAAAGACAGGAAGCAAAACTATCAGACACAAGAGGGAGGGAGAATATTACAAAATAAAACAGGAAATAACAGGACAAAACCCCCAAACCATGACATACTGAGGTTCAATACTCAGGTTAAAAGATAAACTGCATGTTCACACTTTTGTGATCATACAACGTGCAAGAACCACTCATACGAGCAGATTTTGTCTGTAAGTGGCTTGTACTAAAGCTTCAACAGAACTCGCCACATTCACAAGTTTTCTCCTTTCTATAATCTTCCCTAGATGTCTGTAGCTGTAGGTCTCTTTGAGGATACATGCAGCCACATGACTCCAGCTTGACTAAGGCTCATGTGATACTGTAAAAGCTTTGGGACAGCTCTCTTTGTGTTTGTGTGTGTGTGTGTGTGTGTGTCTCAGAGGAATGCGTCTCAGTGTGATTAGGTTCAAATGAAGCTCATTAAGCTTCGGTTGACAGCATGTGACGTTAATGATTGAATCTTTGAATAGACCTCAGTCAGAGTTATAATAGAGGAAAGATCCTTGAAGGTGCCTCAACATGTCCACAGACACCTCCTTTCCTGGGGCACCTGATGACCTTATTGCTATGGATACCATCCAAACGACAAAATAAACAACACAAACAAACAGAATGTTCACACTACCTTGACTCGAGGCAGGTCTCCCTTCTCTAAGGCTTTCCTTCACCTCAACTGATAAACATGCAGCTGCAGTTGAATTAAAGGTTCTGTATATGAGATTTATAGCAGCAAACAACTATTTGCTATGTAAAGATATAGCGGAGTAACGGCGTCCTGAGCACGCCACACTCCATCTGCCTGTGTTGTTATCGCAGCCTCTATGTGCTGTGCCGGTCCGGCCTCGCGTGCATGTTAGCGCATGTGAGTCCTTCATGTGAAACTGTTCGTCTGTGAGGACAGCTGTTTCTCTTCTCATCTAATGCGGTGAATTAAGGATTTATTTTGACCAAATCAGAGTTGGTGATTGTTGGAACAGTGGAAAGACTAACAAAGATGGTTTCGGTGAGTTTTATTTTGTTTCTGTCCAGTTTGAATGAAGTGTGTTTAAAGATGGCCTGTGAGGTAAAATTCTTGTTTTTTTCAGTGAAGTCGGGTGGCGGTTGAGAGCGACAGCTGTTTCTGGTTAAACAAAAAGGATTTTACTGTTTAACAAAAAAGTCTATCTCTGTAGCGATCCTTTCCATAATGTTGTCAGACTCTTAGAATAACAATCTCACTTTTAGTGGTCGTACTGTGACTGACAGCAGCCATTGCAGCCTGTTTCGCGGCTGCTGGCTGAGACGCAGAACCAGAATATTTCAGTGAATTAAAAGTTTATTTCAACCAAACAAGAGTTGGTGGTTGAATGAAGTGTGTACAATGATCTGCAAGGTAAATTTACTTTTTTTCTCAGTGGAGTCTGGTGCGTCGTTGCGCCCATTTGTTTTGGTCGGAGATGTGGTGCACTAGTGCGACATTTAGTGGCAGTAAATGTCGCTTACAGCTCTTTTTAAACTTGCAACAGAGCTAACATTAATAAATTCAACATGTCATTGACCTGTGTACATTGTGTGGTCTGACACGAAGTGCAGATACAACTGTGCATCAGACAGACTTGTCATGAAGGTCCTCATGGTTTGACCACTTCCTCCTTCATACTGTGAAGGAGGAAGTTGCCATTGATGGTAACATGAGTGTTACCATGAATGGCAAAGTCCCTTCTACACATTTTATATCTGTGACCCTCCAGTTTTCACCCTTCTAACCAGTTAACAACCCAAGCAGGACTGCGTTCATTTACTTCTATCTTTTCCTTGAAGGTTCCTTCTGAACTAAACATCAGCCTTTCTCTCAATTCAAAGCCTTTTGTCCTTTTTTCAGGACTTTCCCTTTTGAAAAAGTCGCAACAGTGTTCACACTCATTTTCTGCCATCACTGCTGTCTAAGCTTTGTTGTCTTTTTTTTCTCTTTTTACACCTGTACTGGGCGTTCAGATCATGGCTGGATTAACCTATTAGGGGACCCTAGGGCAAAAGTTGGCTGTTGGACCCTTTGTAAGATTACAATAGGTGATAATTCAGAACCAACCTTAGTTGATATTGTACTTGAGTTGTGTGATTTCCCTGATTAAAATTTTCAATCAGTCAAATTACATTACTAATAACAATAACAGTGAACCTTGGGCTTTCTGGGCTCCTGGGGGTCTAGAGTCCTAGGGCTGTTGCCCACTTTGCCTGCATTAAAATGCAACAGGATGTGTTGGTTTGGGCGTGTTTTTTAGGTACTGGTGAAACCATTCAAAGGAAGAAAGGTCACTTTGAGTAACAGATCCATGAGTTTGAAGGCTTATTATCAGCAGTTTATACTACTATGGAACAGGATATTACAACTCTGGAAAGTTATTACAGTGACAATCATTTTATCTTCCATAATGACAACTGCAAGGAAAACAGAATTACAGCGTTCACGTTACAAAGTAAATACCAGGAGTGCCTGTGTTTTTTTGCTGGACTCATTGAAATAAAGGTGTTGCTGCATTTTTCCACCCAGTGCTAATTACATTATATTACATTTATTTAGTGGTCGCTTATCCAAAGCGACTTACAATAAGTGAATTTCAACCATGTGGACACAATCCAAAAATGGCAAGAATCATGCAAGCACATCAACTTAAGAACAATAAGAGAGAGAGAAAGGTTTTATTAATTTATTTTAAATGGTGGTCTACACACAGTCTAAGACTCTCCTGTTGCATTTGGTGAAAAACACATAACGTTGGTTAAAGCTAACCAGCTATCAGCAAACTGCAAAGCTCTTCTTCTACAGTGATTAAACTTGTCTAAAATTGCCTTTATGTCAAGGAGCCCTGGCTAACATTTAGTTAAATTGTGCAATTCTGCCAAATGAATAGTTTCAGACTTGCTCTTTTGTGAATCTGTATTATTGTTATGTTGTTATTGAAAACATATGTATTAGATAAGTACTCATTTTCTTTTTTTAACATGATATATATATATATATTGTTTTTTTTTTTTAAATATTGGTTGGAATTTCTTTAAATGGCAAGAGTACTTCTTTTTTTGAGCTTTCAACCTCATCTCACCGCCTTCATCAGTGAATGGAGTTGAATGCAATAGTGAGATGTGGTAAGTAAGCTAGTAAGTGGACCTTGAGTTGAGAGTATATTGTCACACATACTGATCCCAAGGTACCTACCTAACTATACAGTAAATGTATAGTCAGCTCCTAATATTGACCGGCCCAGTGACCTGCAGTCACTGCCGAGTCCTCTCAGCTGACACAGACTGTGATTCAGAGATAAAGTTTGTTGAATGTTTCTGGAGGTATTTCACTGATGTATCCAGCTGTTAGTTCTTTCAGGACAGATGCAGAAATGTTAATGAGTAATCGGTTTTTGTCAGATTGTAAATTTACCACTTAAGATGTGTGTCGGGTGTGTTGGTGCAGATAGAGGCCAAACAGCCCTAATATAAATCTTTAAGAACAGCTAATGGTCGACTAATGCTTCAGGTATGTTTTGAGTTAGTGCTGGGGGAAGGAAAATATGATACACTGTGTGTGTATGTGTGTGTGTGTGTGTGTAAGATAGCACAGAGACAATTAGTTTTTTTTTTAGAGACATGGCAACATGTTCAGGCAGATCACAGTGTACGTGAGAACGGGCAAAACACCAAAAACAGGCCATGATATAGGCTGATTTGTGTGTGTGTGTGTTTGAGTGGAGCAGTGTGTTTATGATACTGTTTAATTGGAGAGGAAAGCCAGGTTATGGTGTAAATGTTAACACCAATGCATCTTGTACATCTTTTTGTTATCTTATTGTGTGTGTGTGTGTTTGTGCATATGTGTGTGTAGGTGACTGTATATAGTAGAAACAGATGGGTGTGTGGGCGGTCTCTTCCACTCTCCTCCACTCATGCAGAGAGTGAGAGAGCAATCAAGACGAGTATTATGAGAGTATTATAGACATGAACGTATAGAGTGCATCATCTGCTATTTCCAGCTCTGTTCATACAGATTCTCCATCCAGAAGTAAAGGAGGTGCAGTGAAAGTGTTAATGAACTGTCGTTTCACAAGTTTGAGTTTGAGGTTTGTCATTTTCGTGGTTTGTTGTCCACAAACGTGTTGAATTAAGGGGCCGATGCATGAGCAAAAACCATGTATAACCCATTTCCAACATATAACGTGTGCACCTTATGTCTAGACTGTACGCTTTTCTAGAGTGAGCCAAGTGAGTCATGGTGAATGTGAAATGAAAAATAAGGTCAAAGATGGAAACTAATATGAAACAATATTGGTTTGGGTTGTCAGCCAATTGTAGTGAGTGTGTATGATTTTGTTGCAGTCTACATACAGTATCCATTTATAATTTGCCAAAAGTGCATTAGTGTGTGTGCAAAATTTGACATTTTATTTCCTAGAATTTGTTCTTTTCATTTTATGCTGTATTGTGATCCACTTTGTAAATTCTATTTCAGTATGAGCGCTACTAACTAGACCCCAACAGATCTGAGCTTATTGCAGATGTATCAGTATTAGCATATACTGTATGTCGGCTGATAAGTAACAAGAAATAGCTGTACAGAAATATATGATATTTAAAGATATATTTGAGATCATTTTAAGCTGAACCAAATTTAATGGATCAAAGATGTTATGTGTTTTTGTAAAAAAAAAAAAAAATCGGATTTGATCAACTCTCAAATACTGATATCGGCATTGGCCTCGAAAATCCAGTAGCTTTAAAGCCTCTACTCTATCATTATAGATTACTTTGCTGCAGTTTGGAGGACATTGCCAATGCGACACTGATGATTAGTGAAATTGCGCTTCTTGAAGCACGTCTACATCCAATAAGGGCTAACTGTGGTAGTGGAAATCAGGCACATGCACTTGTGCCCAATATCACAATAATTATTAATTAGAACTATTAAGACAACCATGTGTAGGCTTGGCTTTGTAATCAGTCAGTTAGAGGTTGATGCATGTGTTTCTCCTTCATCTCTGCTTCTCTCTCTTCCGTTATTACAGGCAACGATCTCTATCTCCATGTGTGTGTGAAACCACAAGGAAATGCTAACTGCTGCTTTTTGCACAGATGCATATTTGAACTCACATATACAGTACATACAGATATTGGCAGAGAGGACCTCAAAGGCATGTGCATAGTGTAGATGCTCAGGATAAGTTATTATGCTGCATTTGTATGACAGATACATCCTTTGGATGATCTAGTTGGATGGATTGCAAATTAGGGTTTCATGCCCCAGTTTCACCAATTTTGTTACTTCATCCTCTAAAATCATAGACTGTAAAATTCATAGCCATGGACCAAAAAGTAAAGAGTTTTGAAATAGGACAACTATATTGGCTATATTGGCTATGGGCTGAATCTACGGACATATTTGACCTATTTAAGTTACCGAAATATGGGCCTTTATATTTCTGCCTCATCAGGATTCAAGGCATCAAATGTGACATCACTAACTTCTAAAGCACAATTTGTGCACCATCACTAATTGCAATGGGGGTGCCCCGGGGTTTAAGGCGCTGACCACAAACTGCAACATCCCTGGTTTCGAGTCTGGCCGAGGAGCTGTGCTGCATCCTATCTCTCTCTTCCCTTACTGCCTGTCACCTCTTGCATGTGAACTCTGTAACAGAGGCATGCAATGCCCCCCAAAACACACACAAAACAAATCAGTAGTTGTAGTGGAACCCTCAATATGGATTAACATTCACTAATAGTCTGAGCTACAATCATATACAGCATAGCATAGCACTTCACGTCACCATTACAGAAACTGCATAGCATTAGCATTAACGTCAGCATGCAACCATAGTGGCTGCTGCTTGTCTAAAAGTTAATTTACACCAGAATAAGGATTATTTTTAATCTTACCAAAATAAATCATGGTGAAATGGTAAATAAATGGAAATAAAATGGTGATGGGGTTTTTCTGTTTTCAAAGATTTTCAGTGAAAAGATTTGTGAACTCATGTTCCAAAATGTCCTTCCAGAAGCTCTTCCTCCTGTCTCTCTGTCTCTATACCAGTGAGTGGGTAGAGCTGACAATTGGTAGCCCTGCATTACTGAGAAAAATACGTCCATGTTCACAAATGATTGGACTCGTCCAGATTATTGAGAAGTTTCCTTCTTTAATTTGCATACAGTTTAAGCACGCAGCTACTGGAAGTTCACTGACGTCACTCTTTAGCTTGCAATACAGAAACACTAAATGTCTTGGTATTACTTTAGAAAACAGTGACTCAGTTCAGGACTTCTGGTAAATCAATTGTCAGAGCCTGAGGCTAACAACCAGAAAAGTGATGCTGAACATACATTCTGGAGATTTTGCAGACAATTAAAGTGAAACTATTTTCATAGTTACCAACTGAACTGTCCTTGTCACGCTATGCAGTGTCAGCTTACAGCTAAAGTACCACATCCATCACCTCACTGATGTGATGCCTCTGCAAGGGCCTTCAGTATTTAAATTTACTGTGTATTTCACGGCTGTTGCTGTCGGGAACCTCGTCCACCTGAGCCTCTGCCTGTTCGGTTTATTCGTGTTAACTCCCAGTCGGTGATTATTTGCAGCATGTTGTTTATCATGTTGAATTGGTGCAACAGGGAGCATACGAAAGACTCCAGTTGTTGTAAGATATATAGGTATACTTTTGAAAAAAAGGCTAATATAGCAGCATGTATTTCGAGTGTTCAAAAGAAGATATGAATGTGATGAAAAAGGAGATACAAAAATCTGCTTGTAATACTATTTTCAACTCAAACACTTTGGATTTTCCTCATTTATTACTGTAAAACAATAAATGAAGGAACTCTGGCTGATCAACAGCATTATCAGAAGCTCTTCTGTGTTTTCTCTTATTTTTTCTCTTCACCATCTACCAGAGGAGCCTGTTTCCTGTGAAGAATAAGAGCAGAACGTCTGGGTGAAAATCATTTTAAACTGAAAACAGTAAGCCTTATTTATCCTTATGAGGGTTTTCTTCTAAATGTTTTGTTGTTCTTAAATTTGTATATTTTGCTACAAAGAGGAAGAATAAATATGAGCGTCAGAAAAACAGATTGAGTCCTAAAGGTGAAGAATATATGTGATATTAAGTTGTAACAGCTAACAAAATAACCTCCTCTTCACTGTACAACTACTTGAGGTCTTAGTGGTTCATATGAAACAGAGAAACAGTGTGTGTGTCACCATAGCTGGCCCGTTCACAATGCTGCTACATCACTTATTCAACAGGGACAAATTAGGCATAGACAGACACGGCTAAACAGCAGGACAGGCATGAGTGGCTGCCGACAGGAGGCCTTGTGTGTGTGTGTGTGTGTGTGTGTGTGTGTGTGTGTGTGTGTGTTTGGGTTTGTTTGAAGTAAATCCAGTGCATTAGCAGCAGGAGTGAGTCCAGCTGTATAAAGTCATCCTCCAGTGCCTGAATGTGTGTGTCTGTTTGTTGCATCTGATCTGTTCTCCTCGTAGCTCTTTTTATTTATTTATTTGAGTCCATTTCTTCATCACTGCAACACATCGACCGTGAAAGGTATTCATTTCAGTGCATCCATTACTGCTGGGTACTGTGCGGTATAGTACACTCTGCAGTTTGCTCTCTTTAGAGGTACAGTTTCTCTCTCTGCATGCATATAGACTGTGCTCCTGTACTTCTTTTCTTGTAAGGACCAATTTGACTTCCTTAAGAGTGAGGACTTTTTGTAAAGTGAGGACAATTTGTCCAGTCCTCACTTCTTCAAAGGCTGTTTAAGGGTTAAGACTTGGTTTTATGGTTAAGGTTAAGGGGACACTCCTCACATCAAAATCAGTTTATTAGTCATGTATAATGTCGCCTGTGGCTCTGGAGGAGTTTTGTCAAGCCTGAGAAAATAACCCTGATAAAAATCTATATATAGAGCGATGTCATCAGCGTTTATCTCATCTTTGGATCTTTGGCTTGGAGACTACACACTACACAATACCTGTGTTACAAACTGCACATGTGGAGTTTGAAAATGAGTGTTTATCAAGCAGGGAGATTCTAACAAATAGACCTTATGGGGTTGCATTGTGGGTAAATGGTAAATGGACTGTACTTGATTAGTGCCTTTCTAGTTTTCCGACTACTCAAAGCGCTTTACACTACATGTCACATTCACCCCATTCACACACACGGGGAATCTGATGGCAGAGGCTACCATGCAAGGTGCCTACTGCTCAGCAGAAAGAAACGAATCATTCACACACACTCACACACCGATGGCACAGCCTTCGGGAGAAATCTGGGGTTCAGTACCTCGCCCGAGGACACTAGTTAGTGGAGACCCGCTCTACCTCTAAGCCACAGCTGGGAAGTGTATAATCCAGCATTTTTTATCCATACAAGGGACTAAAAGGCAGGGTGTCTCTGCCTCTGCTGCTTTGATTTTGATCATTTTATTAAAAAAAACCAAAATACTCCCCCAACTTTATTGAAGTCCACACTTGTTGACTATGTACAATACTAGTACTGGTTGGTATTAAACCTCAATACATTTTTTGGTACCAACAGAAATTTGGAGCATGGAGTATCAAAAAATGTTCAAAAGTTAGCATTGAATGTCAGGGTGTCAGATTTGTAATCTTCTTGAAATCGCCTACTTTAGACAAAATTTTACGTAGGCAGAGTATCATTTTGGTATCTATCTATTGAAAAAAACTTCAAATGATACCCTAGAAAGGGTTGGTGTTAGAAAAGTTGTCTAATGAGGCACTATTTCAATGAGGATCCTCACAAGTATAGCAGTTGAAACATTTGTGTGTGTGTGTCCGTGAAGGGTCTGCAGTGTGTCACTCCACAGAGGCCGTGTGCTCTCTGTCACTGAGAAGAGATAAAACACAATGTCCTCCCTGTTCTCTCTCTCTCTGTCTCTCTCTTTGTCTCTGTGTCTCTCAGTCATTCTCATTGTGATTTTTCTCTCTTGGCAACAGATTCTTTTCTTGACTGATGAATTTGAAATTGTTGTTTATGTGTCAAACAGCGTTCCATCTCTTTACAGATTTCGCATTTCTTTTTCACATTGTTTTTTTTTTTTTAAAGCTTCTTTGTCCACACTGAGATGCCAAAACTGTAGACACTCACATGAAACATCTTTCTCTTCATCCTTTTTTACTTTGGTAAACAAGTAGTGAGGTTGGATGGACAGACTGTTTCGACAGAAAAGTCAGGACACTCTACTGGGTCTCAGTAGATTAAAATGGTAAAAATTACATTTTTGCCACCTCCATTGTGTCAGTTTAGCCAAACAGAGCAGGTGACATAGTGTATCTTAATGTTTTTGGTTTTCACCATTTTTCGCTGAAAAATCAGACCTATTTGAACGGATTTTCACAGGGATTTTATATCCTCAGTGATATCGTTCTGTATCTGTTATTGTTGTGTGTGTGTGAGAGAGAGAGAGAGAGAGAGAGAGAGAGAGAGAGAGAGAGAGAGAGAGAGAGAGAGAGAGAGAGAGAGAGAGAGAGAGTGTGTGTGTGTGTTTTTTATGTACAGTGTGTCTAGAGTGAATTTGAGCCAAGAATTCAGCAATGTCATGTGCTTTCACTTCAACCTTAACAGATTGTGTGGTATGTTTGTGTGTATGGTGTGGGGCCACTGTGTGTGAGTGTGTGTGTATGTGTGTGACTGAGCTGGCAGGTGTAGACAGGAGTCATCACTTGCTGAAGGACCTTTATTTTTGGGCCAGTTGGAATCACAAGGAGCTGTCACCACACACACACACACACACACACACACACACACACACACACACACACACACACACACACACACAGAGTAAGGCTGCACAGTTAAACCTATACTAGACACAATCACATTTGGCTTTCTGTCAGTCAACCTGAATTGACACGGTTCAGTTTTGCATTTCAAGCCCCTGCTGAGTCGCTGGTTGCATTAAATCAAGCGCTACCCATTGGACCAATCAAAGGTCTTTTTTCACAGATACCATACAGTTTCACTACACCAAAAGCCTGGGTGTAAGTGCATGTTCTGTGTGTGGATGAATCCTTTTTTTTTTTTGTTACATGCTGTGGTGACATTGTTATTTATAGTAGTTTAATTTAATTAGGTTTTGGCTTTATAAGGACACAGATTTCATGTTGGTTGATTTAAGTACAATAAATGTACTTAACTGTGATGAATAATCATGGCATTTCAATATTGAACAGAATGACTGATCATCTGCAAGCTGCACGATTATGATCAACACACACACACACACACACACACAGAACATGCTTGAGATGCATTAGGGCGGATGGAGGGAAACCTGCTCAATTGAGTTAAAGCCTGCAATTTAATTTGCCTCTGTGTTTGTGTGTGTGTGTGTGTGTGTGTGTGTGTGTATTTCCCCCATAAATTCTTCTTTTTTTTGTTAGATTTGAGCGCTGCATTTGATAAGATCGATCATAGCATTTTAATCAGTGAGAAATGGATGTGTCTTTCTGTCACAGTGCTTGACTGGTTTTGCTCATACCTGTCTGAAAGAAAATGAGCTAACCAAGAAAAATTCTTGGTTAGCTTAGGCGACTTTGTGTCACAGACACTTGACAACGAATACGGCATTCCTCAGGGAAGCATTCTGGGTCCTAGTCTGTTTTCTTTATACATGCTCCCTCTGGGCAACGTAATTAATCACCAAAATGTCAAATATCACTGTTATGAAGATGATACACAACTTTACATCTCTGTTTCTCCAAACAGCCACAGTTCCTCAAATGCTCTTTTTTTATCTGTCTCACTGACATTAGCAGTTGGATGAGTAAACATTTTCTAAAAAGAGATGAGGAGAAAACAGAAATTCTACTTGTTGGTCCAAGAGCAGAAAGGCAGAGACTTGGGTCAGTGCTTGCTAGCCTGTCCAACCAAATCAAAACACATGTTACTGATCTGGGAGTGGTTTTAGACTCTGGTCTTAATTTTATTTGCCATTTTAACAAGGTCACAAAACAATTTTTTTCATCTGAGGAACATTGCCAAAATTAGACCATTTTTAACTTAGAACTATGCTGAAATGCTTATTACTAGTCGCTTTGACTACTGCAACTCTCTTTTTACTGGTCTCCCTAAAAAGTCTTTAAGAAAATTACAGATAATTCAGAACTGGATTTTGACCAATACAAGAAATGACTCCTCTGCTTGCATCACTGCACTGGCTACCTGTATCTTTTAGAATTGATTTTGAAGTCCTTTTGCTTATCTACAAAGACTTACATAATCTAGCACCCTCATACATCAGCAACTGCCTCTCATTTTATGTCTCAGCAAGAACTCTCAGATCATCCGTTGCTTTTCTTTTAGCTTTTTAACTTTAGATGTTCCTAAAATGTCCCACAAGAAATCTGGTGAGGCTGCATTCTTTTTTTATGGCCCTAAACTGTGGAACTCGCTCCCCTTGGATCTCAGGACAGCAAACTCCCTTGGTATTTTTAAAAATAAATTAAAAGAAAAAAGACCTCTTTTGATTTTTAATTTGGGTTGACGTTGCTGGTATCATTTATCAAACTGTTTATGTTTGCTTTTTTTATTTTTATTTTTTTATGTATTTATTTTTCTTTCTTCTGTCTTGTGAAGCACTTTGGGCTGAATCGTTTCATGAAATGTGCTATACAAATTAAAAAGTTAGATTAAATTAAAGTTATTATTATTATTATTATTACATTACATTTGACTCCCTGTTAAATATGCAGCACAATATGCAGACACTTTTACCACATGATGAAGACCGTGTGATGGCAGACGTAGCTCTCCTGGACCTGCAAATGAAATTGGTGGAAACTTATCAGTAGCAGTCAACATGCAGAATTGTTTTGCTTGTTTAGTTTAGTTATTGGTGTTATTATTATGTGATATTGTTTCTCTGGATATCCTGGTCATGTTTTACAAGCAAATATGGATAAATAAGGTAATTATACAGGGTGTACTGCTGTAGTGCAGACAGTTCAGGTGTGGTTGACAGAGTGAAAGGCGTGGGGCAGTTTTGTAGAACCGTAATTGCACCTGTATTTTCTTTTTGTTTATAATAATTGCATTTGTGTGTGGATTCATGGAGTATCATTGAATTATCTTCTGGAACAAAAAGCATGAATATATTATGTTTTTGATTACAACCCAATACAAAATCCAATTCTAAATTTACTTTGGAAATCTGACATATGATCCCTGAGCGGAGCTAAAAACCTTTCTAGTTGATTAAGAAAAAGACATCCTGTTTCCACACTGTTAATATAGGTTTATATAGGTTCAAATATGGGTGTTAACTGCTGCAGGATTTCTGTACACAGTATCAGTTTTCAGGTAAACTTTAGCCATGGATGTAGTAATAGGGATGGTTTTTGTGCGCCGAGCCTACCTTGCTGTCACTTTGTCCCAGTGGCCGACTGCGGTACTGCAACTATAACATCTCCTTCAGCACAAAAACAATTTTTCCCCTTAGACCACCATTGTAAAAGAGACATCTGTAAAACTGTTGACAGGACACATTGAATTGTAAATTATTACTTTTTTTAATATGATTTGTTATACAATGAACTGCAGACAAAGCTGGGTTAAATCATCTCATTTTCGAGTTTATGTGATGAGTTGGTGAGTTCATGTAAAGAGACACTGATGTGTAGTGCGACCCACAATCCATGCACTGGGTAAGCAACTTTCATTTGAATGAATGGGCACCATCTCAGAACAGAGTATTCATGGTTTTAACCAGCCCAGTATCCCAAAGAATTTTGTCCATACTGGACGATTTCTGCACACCACGGTTTACATCCACTGCCAACGTACAGTGCCAATGCAGGAAGTAGTGTGCCCTTTACATAGTGAGGCATAAAGTAAGGGTTTGGAGGTCAGGCTGTGGATGGGAGTGTAGCACAACTGACTTTCATTCAGGAGACCGGAGTTTGTGTTCAGTCACAGATCTTCGCTTTTCTTCCACTGATAAAGATTTCATCGCTCCTGCATGCCCTTCCTGTGACCTTGAACCTCTGTGTGTCTACAGCTGTAAGCTTTCAGATAAACAGGGAGGAGGAGTAAAACTAGGGCAGTGCATCTGCCATGTGTACGAGAATTAATACACGCCAACAACAGTCGTGGACACACGCACACTGAAGGGCCTTTTCCTTCCTCCGCTGGCACTGTATTTAGTGACATTTACACCTGTGAGTCTGAGCATGCTCAGTAAGCAGCTGATGAATGGAGGGCTGTGACCTCAGAGGAAGGGAGGTGTGTGTGTGTTTGGGATGTTTGGGGTCCACACAGCCAGTTCGCTTTTTTTCTCTTCTTGGTGATGCCATAATTGTCTTTACAACTGGTTTATTAGTAAATGTGGCGTTACTATGAATTTTTCATGAATTCCACTCTATATATTGTCTCATTACTCATTTGATGAAATGGGTGTACTGTATAAATTAGCAGAGCTTTAGGAGGATGAGTGTGTTACAAAAAGGCAAGCAGGACAACAGGGACTGGACCCAAACACAAATAGCCTAGGAATTGTCAAAAACACTGCTATATGCCCCTATACAAGATCAGTGCCCAAAGCGATGCCTTAAAATGTATTATTTTGTCCCACCAAGAAAAAAACAAAGTCAGCAGGATTTAGAAACACAGTAAAACAGCAACTGGGTTAATCGACTATCTACATCATTGGTTCCCAACCTTTTTTGGCTTGGCTATTTGTGATCCCTTGTCACAGGTTAAATAAGTCTACGAGTTGTGACCAGTTAGCTAAAGAGTCATTGTTCCTTCTCAGAATGATGTATCACTAAATTACTAAATAAATACTACAAAAATAACCAGCAGATTATTTGATAATGAAAATAATAATTAGTTAAAGTCCTTCCTGGATAAATCTTGCAACCTAGCCCTCATGCTAACTCAGATTGGGAACCACTTATCTATATTGCTATTGATTAATTTTCTGCTAATTCACGCATTTATTAATTAACACATGAATCATTTCAGTAGTATCGAGAAGTAAGTATACTCACTTCTAACCAAACGAAAGGAAGTGGCTATACTTAAGTTCATCATCATCAAGTTTTTATAGCTTTTTCCTGAAAAATGCCCAGATATTTGAAAAGTTTATTAGTTTAAAACCATTTTCACCTCCCAGATGTTGTGATTCCTTCTGCAAAATAGGACGCAGTTCTTGTAAGTGAAAACACAAATGAAGTGTTTATTATGCCCTCCCAGTAGTTAAAAAAAGCAGTTTAACTACAGAGTGGAGTACAGAGTGGTTTGTGCTGGATATATCGTATTTTTTATGCAGTTTCCCAGTTTAATAATTAAATTGAATCCAGTCACAATTTCATCCCTTTCCAGAAAATACTGTCTTATTCAACCTAATTTTAGTGTGTGGATGCAGAAACAAAACACTTAATTAAAGCAATTGTTGATACACCTACACTTCTTCTCTCTCTTCTTCTATCTGGCAACAGAAACTGGCTCCCCACTCCTCTGCCAGATTCATGGTAATATTCTGCCACCCTCATCTGTCCATCTGCCACAACGACTTCCTTCCTTCCGTTCCTTCTTGTAGAAAATGCAGATGGATGAGAATAATTATCCTGTTAAACCTCAAAATGCTCTCAGTGTAAGGCCCAGCTTGATAATGAAGATCTATTAAGCCCCAAAAAAAAGGTGCTGTTCCTGGAACAAGCAAACGCTGTTTATGAAGAGTGTGTTAACAAAAAAACAAGTAATCAGGCAGGGTGTTCCCCTCTCCCCCTGCACTTTCACATTGGAACCAGCCAACAAACTTTCTCTGTCCTCCCCCTCATCCGTCTCTCTCTCTGCTTTCCATCTCCTACTGTATACATTACCGAACCCACGCCTGTTCGCCTTCACTGCACCAAGTCTTCACTTAGTACTCTTCACTGTGTGTGTGTTAATGTGTGTGTGTGGGTGCAAAGGGGGATTATAGACGCTGTGGGTGGTGCAAGCTGCTGGTAGAAACTCTGTGAGCCCCTGGCCGATGCCCACTTGCTTTCATGAGATGGGCTCAAATGCACTCAGGCATGCTCTCACGCACACACCCACACACATGCACACACACATACACTCGCACGCACACACACACACGTTTGTTTCACTATCCCCGTGGGAGACAGTCAATGACATAATGCTTTCCCTAGCCCCTTACCCTAACCTTAACCATCACAACTAAATGCCTAACCTTAACCATTACCCTAACCTTAACCTTAACCTAATTGTAACCTGAACCCTAAAACCAAGTCTTATCCCTCAAGAAGCAGTCTCTACCCATGGGGACCTCAATTTTTGTCCCCACGATGACACAAGTCCTAATGGGTTATAGTGCATTCAGGTTAAAGTTCCTCCCTGGGATATAAGAACATGAAACACACACACACACACACAAACACACTGCTGTATACACACATACACGTGCAGACACTCAATAGATTGCAGAGCAGCAGTTGTCTTCACTCCCCAGAGATTTTCTCTGGCCTTTCACAACACATTCATACTCCAGTATGTGTGAGTGTGTGTGTGTGAGAGAGATGTATATATGATGTGTGGGTGTGTGACAGGATATGTGTCAACCTCTAGTTTGCTGTAAGTCACACACCACAATGTGTTTTTTTTCTCTCCAACTATATTTCTTCTACATGTTACCACATTACTGCCGTGTTGCACAGAGTTTTTGGCCAAACAGGATGTTTGGATCACACAGTTTCCCACAGACAAACACGTGGTGAGTGGACGAATGGCTTAAGAATATTTTTTCCAATAACATATAGCATATTACGAAAAATCTATGCAAAATCACATAAAATAATTATATTCGAACGAGGTCAGGGGACCTCTGGTGAATGTGTAACTGGATAGCATGAGGAGGATGTGATACAGGCTGGCGGACACAGTCAGATGACCGGTGGAGGTGCAGAAAGAGACACTGAGGCTGAGATTGCGGGTACAGGAGAGTGCAGGTTTAATGAAGAAAATAGCAATATGATTGGCTGTTGAACAGCAGCTGTGGCAGTGTCCTGCAGAAAGGGATGAAAGAAAAGCCAACTTCAGACAAGGCATATAGGCTACATGGGTAATGTCAAATAAACCACCAATAGGAAATAAATGATAAGATGTTAAACAGATAATGTAATATAAAGAGGGAATTAATTAAACTAATAAATAATTTCACTGCTAGACTCCCAGTCGTATATAAGTGTAGCTATATATTAATCAATACCAAAGGTTCCTGCTGTCTGGACAAACAGACAGCATAGAGACTAAGCAAGCCACAAGCCAATAATGGACTGAAGGTCAAGGCATCAAAGTAAACATGGGGCCACAGTCGTACTGTGCGGCCCTACATTGAAACAAGGATCACAGCCTTTAACTTTTACCGACAACAATCTTGACTTAAAGCAAAAGGTACAAAGGGTATTAGAATTTTTAGACAACTGAGGCAATAACTGTATTCACGTTTCGTTCTTTACGTTCTTTGCACGCTAATCAGGAAAGTTTTCACTATTTTCTGACATTTTACTGACCAAATGATCCTACTTGCAGGCCAAGCTTGTTCCAGTGCTCAAAATGATTAAGCTTTCAGTAATGCTGTATAGTAATGGCTAGTTCAGTGGTAGAGGTGTTACGTTACGTTATTTTGCTGTAAAACATCTTTGACTTGATTTTCTCTGTTTCTGTCATTCACAAATTGTAAGAAGAGGTGATTTTAGCCATTTTGTCTGTAAAGAAATCTCCAGCCCGTCTTTCCATGCTAGCCTCTCTTCCACCAGCTTTATCCAGACAATGTATTTCTTTCATTGGTTTGTCTAAAAAAAACTGAAACATGATACTGGAGGTCTCTGCATAGTCTGCATAGTTAAGTGGGTATCTAAAACTTAGATAGAGCACCCTGGTGTAAGACTCGTAAGAGCTGTAGTCATTGAATACCAAGAGAATAATAATTTATCTTGGTTAAATGTCAAGGCGTTGAGTACTTCCTGTCCAGTACAGAAGCGCGGATACCCATCTAGTTTAGAATATGGACAGAAAAACTGGAGGTACTTTTTTTTTCAGAGTGTTGAAAGAAACCCTCAGTGTGTCCACATCAATTTAGTGGGACATGAGCATCAAGAATGAAGCATTTTCAACTTAGCAAACAACACGGCAAATACCATTGCACAAATATTGCCTAAACAATGTATCTGCAGATGTATCAACAATTCTCTTCTGTACAATTTGCTATATAACTTCCATGCTATAGACAACATGCACATTGGCCACATCAGACAGCTACAAAGACCAGCTAAGATCAATTAAGCTGATTTTTACTCATATTTGTAATCTAACTTGTCTCTTTTTCTTCCATTTTTCTTTCCCCTCCCCTTGCCCCTCTTTCCCCTCCTTCTGTCCACACTTATCCTCCTTTTTCCCATTACCTCTCTGTCCGCAGATTGACCTGGAGCCAGAGGGGAAGGTGTATGTTATTATTGACCTATCAGGATCTTCCAGTGAAGGTAAGACCTCAGTACACACTGATGTTATCTGTTATGCTGTTATCTTTTTTTCACAGTTGTTTTTTTGTCCCGTTAATGACACAAAACAGCTGTTGTATAATCGTCTAAGTCTAAGGTGCTAATCTCGTCTGAAGTGTCCACTTCAGTTATTTCATTTCTCTGGACTATCTATTGATGAGGATTTTTAAGAGGCAGCAGGATTTTTTTCTTCTGTTGACTCATTGTGGCTATCGCAGCTAATGGTATGTAGCGAGTTCCTCTTTTTACTCCTGAAAACCAATGTTGCTACACTCAAAACCCACAACTTCCATGAGAATGTATCTAGTGTGTCTATTGAAAATATTATCTATAATATTTGGAAGAATACATTGCCCTATTTCTAGTAAGGTATTTCTTATTTCACCATTTTAATTACCTATTGTAGTGTTTACTCTCAAACTACTTTAATCTGCTCACCTTGCTTTTCCCTTCACTTCTCTTTTCACCACACACACACACACCTACACCTCTGTCTCTTACTGCACAGTGCACACACACCGGCTTCCCCCGCCCCGCCTCTTTCTGTTTCTCTTTCTCCCTGTATGTGTTCTTCTTCATCAGCAGTATGTTTTATAAAGTCACCATTCGCGTTTTGGACTTTTTTACCCGCGATTCTGTTTTCACAGCAGCAGCTGAGCCACGTGTGGAGGAGGCTTGTTGTTAATGATGTAGCCTATCGAAACGATCAACTACTACTACTGAAGTAGCTCCCCCTTTTGGAACCGACGTCTCCACCTTGGAGCCGACAGCAATGTTACTTTCGCTTTCAGCGAATTTCGCCAAAGAGTCGGAATATTGCCATTATCACGATATGATTTTTTTTAATCATTTAAAATTATACCTGTATTATTGTGGACGATATGATATGGCACACCCCTAGAAGGAATACACTACAAACAAACCAGCCAATTATTTTAGATACATATATACATATATACATATTGAAAATGGTCTTGCAGTTGGGAAAACTGCATTTTAATACGCAGCAACTGTTCAGCTTTCTTTAGTTCCTTCTTTTATTCAGTTTGGGTTCAGAAATCTCCATATTCAAAAATGTCCTTTTAATATATACTTTAAAGTGAGGGTGGAGGTTTATTGCTCAGTTTAAAATGTTCCTAACAAATCTTGTGAGCACAAGAGGTAGTGATACATCTGTGTTCAGTATTGCAGTTTTCCCTCCAGGGAGTAAATGTGTAACTTACAAAGGCATGTCAACCCACTATCAAATAGAGCCCTCGTGACTGTATAAGTGTGCATTTTACGTGTCTGAACAGGCTTAAAGAGAGGCCTGTACACCATGAATCCTCATTGTTGCAGTTAGACCTGCTCTATGAAATGTAAACATAATGTTTTCAGCCTTTCTGCAGTGTAGTCAGTGAGTAAAATCTCATCATAACCAATGAGAATGCTGGACAAAACTGTGAAAGTGATGCCATCCGTCGATGGAAGAGATGAAGTTTTAATCCTTTGAGTTGCAAACATCCGTCTGGTTGAGGGAAAAGAAAAAATAGTATTCCCTAAATAAAGGATGGATGAAAGGATTTTGTGCTGTTAACAGTGACATCAACAAGTAAGTGATGTCAACACACGGGACAGAAGTACAAACCAGTTCTAATGAGTCTAATAGATTTTTCTTTTGTGGGTTTTCTTTAGTCAGTCAGTTTACTTGGAAGGGAATTATCAATTAGCTAATCAACCACATTAATATTGATCTACATTACAATCATGCTAGTGTTGTTTTAAGTCATTTATACATCACGTTAATGTGTTGAGCTTTTAATGGGATTTTAGGGGAAGGAAAGATGTAACAATAATAATAATAACAATAAATGTCTCTCAAATAACCCAAGGGCAATTTACTCAAAGACTGCAAGGAAACAAAAACTCCTGCTACCACTTCTCTGTAACACATAATGCTCTCTTTGCATTAATGAATAATTTTATAAAATACATGACAATACATGAATTTACACATAATACAGTATATCAGGTACATTAGACAGCTGTCTCTGAGGCTGATGTCTCTCTTTGTTGTGCTGTGTCCTGCGGATATGTGTGTGTGTGTGTGTGTGTGTGTGTGTGTGTGTGTGTGTGTCGTCTAAAGTGCCTGTGGTTGCTCAGTAAAAACTTTGTAAAAGTAACGTGTTGAGTAACACTTCCCTGGTGCCTCTTCCTCTTTCTCAATCTTTACATCTCATTTCAAACCAGTTACCCTCACATTCATTTTACAGACACTGTGTTGCTCTCACTCTCTGATATACTAAATTAAAAGTGGTAGCAGTATATTGATCTCTTAAAAATGACTTTAAGGCAGCATTATGCAAGAATTGGTATTTTTTGCGACTTGGCAGCCCTACAGTTTCGGAGTGCAATTCACTTTTACACCATTGTCGTAATTGTAAATACAAGTCGCGCCTCGCTAAACCTCTGTCGAAATGGGCTGACTTGGCTTATGATCAAAAACTAGCGACTTTAGAACTTTGCTAACACAGCCAAACATCAAGCGAGTGCAACAACTCAAGACATAGCAAGCCAGCTAATATTACTTACTAGTCCAACAGCAAGAAGGCCAGCTCGGCTTCTGTCTTCTAAAAACCAGTCCAAGATTTACTCTTGTCCGGCCTCTTGCTTGGTCACTCTCTCTTTTTCTCTTCTTAGCTTCCTCCATCAACGTCCTCTTCGGTCTCTTCGCCTCTGCCATGATGTCCGTACTGAGAAAAACTAGCTTCTTTTTATAGCTAGCTGAAGAGCCATAGTTGGTGGGGTGTGACAGAGTGCCATGAAGCGTTACGCACTTCTCGCGGGAGATCGTACTCGCTCAACCAAGTTACACCGTACAAGAACGAGGCGCCATTCTCCCTATTAAAGAGGCGCCATTCTCCCTATTACAAGTCAGTGTACCATCAAAATGATAGTACATTAAGCTGTTGATTTAAGATAAAATAGTTGAATACTGTTGCTTTAACATTTTAGTTTTAAATTAGGACTTTTCTTAAAGTCTGTGTATGTCACACTGTGGATAAGTCTTGAGTCAGTCTGTCACCCATGTACAATCAACACAATTAGATCAGGAAATAGACAAGCGACATTTGTGTGTATTATTCCTATACTGTAGTGACAGACATGATGTCATGCAGTAAGTGCTTTTCAGTTGAAGTTTAATCATTAGTGTTCAGTGTTTGACTCTGAGTGTTGTGGTGAGAGGGAGTCTCGAGCTGGAAGTCGCCATCCAAGATGTTACATTTAAAAAGCTGAGGAGTATTATATGTAGCGATGCACTGATTGTTTACTGACCTTATTAAACGCATACATTGAAATTAAAAGCCAAAAACCATTGTTTGTCAGTGCCTTCCAAAACGACCCATATGAATGTTTCAAAAGCAACTCATACGTTTTTTTCTGATCTGCCACCTCTATGATTAAGGTCTCGTTAAGTTCAGGCTATAACTGCATGGTTAAGCTTAGGGTAAGATGGCCTTCAGGGTTAAAAGAAACCAACACTGACTGTTGGTTAGAAATGGGACGCAAACAGTCTACGGTATAAAATTCAAATTGTTTTGTATTGCCAACCATCCACCCCGACTTTTTCTGGCACGATAATGTGATGCTACTTCCAGGACAGGCAGTTCAGACGACCACAAGAGGTTGCTTGTCAGGAAAACATAATCACGAGATGCATATCATGCCTGTACCATCTAGCTTATCTATCTCTGCTGTATGCTACATATCAAAAAGTACAATTATGTCCAGAGGTTTTGGAAGAACATTTTTGAATAGCTGTTGTGTATTCAAAATGGCAGGCTACTGGCAGCTTTGTTTATATTTTACTTCATGGCAGCATGAAGACATCCAGTGAGGACCAAGGGTGAGAGGGGAGACACACACACACACACACACACACGCACACACACGCGCACACACACACACACACACACACACACACACACACACACACACACACACACACACACACAGGGCTGTGTCACTGTGTCTATTCCTTGGTGTGAGTCAGATTTGTAGAGCTTAGATAGGTGTGGAAGGATGAACACACACACAAACACATAGAAGGCCCAGAGAGATCAGCTGTCAGACACATCTAAGGAACATAGAGAGAGAGAGGTTTTATACAAGAGGATCTGGTAGACACAAACAAACTCCCTGTCTGTCTGTCTCCTGTTTGTCTGTTTCTCTGCATTACTGTAACAGGCATTTTCATGAGAATCAGAAATACTTTATTGATCCCAGAGGGGAAAGTCTTTTGTTACAGCTGTTCACTGTCACGTCAGTGCACACAGGAATAAAAGTTCTAAGCAAAAAATATAATACACTATAATACAGGCAAGATAAATTAAGTACCAAGTATAAAATTATTTTATATTTTATAAAATTAAAATAAGTGTTAAGTACAAAGTGGATTTACCGGTTGATGAGTATGTACGGTATAATAATACAATGTAATAATATAAGTAATAAGTAATAGTGCATGTACTGTCAAGTTAAGTGTAGGTTATTAAGATGATTATGAGATGGTGGATATTGCACAGCAGTAATAAAAGTATGAATAAATAAATATCTGAAAACTATATATATATATATATATATATATATATATATATATATATATATATATATATATATATATATATATATATATATATATATATATTGCACAGCAGTATTAAACAGAGAATATTGCAATTATTTCATGTATTGCAGTGATGTTAATGATCCATTGTCCAGTTTAATGACTTAGGGTCATATAGACTGACACACAAGATGGCATGTAGTTTGGCCAGCATCCTCCTCACTGACACCCCCGACAGAGAGTCCAGCTCCACCCCCACAATGACACCGGCCTTACGGATCAGTTTGTTGAGCCTGTTAGCGTCTGCTACCCTCAGCCTGCTGCCCCAGCATGCAACAGCATACAGGATAGCACTGGCCACCACAGACTCATAAAACATCTTCGGCATTGTCCGGCAGATGTTGAAGGACCTCAGCCTCGTCAGAAAATAGAGGCGGCTCTGGCCCTTCCTGTAAACAGCTTACAGGAAGGGCTTCATATTGAGCTTCATACTGTACATCATCCATGGCTTCAGTTGTAGTACTAATAAACTGATAAATGCTGTTTGGTGGATCGAGTTCTGATCTTTTCTTAGACAGTAAAATGGGTTCCAGATCCAGCACCAGAAAACTGTCTCAGACCAAGTAACCAGTGACAGCAGGGTTCAGGTTGTGTCATCACCATATAAACTTTATTAAACATCCTCAGTCAAATCAGTCCCACAACTTTTGTCTTTTATGTAGTCTTGTGTTGGGATACATCTGTGCTTTGTATAGATTTTGACTGGGGAGATGCTGTTTCAAAATCCCAACCAAAAGTGCACGAGCCGCCATTTTCTTGGCTACTCCAACATCCAGATCATCTTCTTTGGTGCAACCAGCTGTAAAGATGCTCTCCCATCTAGTGTGCAGATGTATGGAACACGTTCCTCGATCGAATCAAACCATCATGAGCCATGAAAACTTCCATTTTTTTCTTATTTAACCAAAAGTAATTACAAAATCTCTCATCACTGATGACAAATATCTGTTGATGGCAGCCTAAATCAGTTGAAAGTACAGGTAGCTTCTGTTTCCAACATATTTTGGTTGAGCTTAAACAGAATCCATCAAATCTAAATTTCTAGTAAAAGTGAACAGTCACAAGTGCATAATCACTACAAGATCCTTAAATTAAGAAATTAAATCTTGATAATCCTGAAAAAATCTGAACCAGCTTAAACTAAAACATCTAAAAAACTAAAACAATCTGAATGACTTTCTCACCTTGTGTCGGGTCAAAGTAGCTATCAGATATTAGTCCACTGCTCCAGAGATGACAGTCAATTTTTACCAGTGTTTGTACATCTGTTTGTTTGTGTGTGTGTGTGTGTGCACTAGGTTATGTGTTAGAGAGACATGACAGAATGGAAGAAGAGAAAGACAGAGAGGGAGTTAACCGGAGGTCAAAAGAGGGGGAGCGGGGGGTGATAAATTGATTAGTAAAGTGGAGTGTTCTCTAATGGACCAGTTACATCATCGAAAAAGAGAGGGAGAGGGGGAGAGAGAGAGAGATCAGTACAGAGTGACAAAGGGGTGTCATTAGGACAAGGACTTTTCTTTTTCTCTTTTATAAATGTGTTCTTCAGTCTTTAATTGTATTTCTTTGAGTGTCTTTCTGTTGCCTTTTCTGTCTGCAGTAACATACAATATATTCATGTACCTGTGTGCACGAGCGTGTGTGAGTGGCTGAAATTGCAGTCATTACTTAAATGTGTTTGCATAGCAGAGAACACATGGGTGAACTGTCAGGCCTGAGAGCTGCAATCAACCTATTAGCTTTTATACATACACATACACACACACACACACAAAACCCTGCTGTCACCAGGACAGGATGATAAGTCGCTGCCTGTTGCTAAAAGCAGGTGAAATATAATGAAGCTTTGTAAGAATCATCTTCTGGCCTTCATGTAGAACACTTATTCATGGTTAATTTTTATTGTGGCAGCTTGCATGCTTACACATAAAAACAATTGCATTAGCATGAGGTGTGGTCAAACTGTACCATCATTTGAATGAACATGCAGTTGCCTTCTGTTACTAACGGATCTCACAGTTCATGTAAACATGCGTGGATACATCTTGCCTCACTTTGAGCTGCCGTTGTTCACATGTACAAATTTCTTTGAATGTAATTGAATCGCCTTTGCATTCAGTGTCAACACACCACCGAAGACCCGCCTTAAATTGGTACCGGTTCCTGAATGGTCAGAACCAAAACAGCAGTAAGCTTCAGGGCTTCTGCATTTTTCCTACTGTAAGATAAACATGTTCCCTAGATGTGCAGCTGTCGCCAACAATGCCGCATTTGTAAGCATCAGGCAAGTATGTGGTCTTGTTGTCGACAAGTTAAAATGCTCGGAGGGGTGGGCTAACTTTAGCAGGATTAACTGAGCAAAGCAATTGATGTGCCACCGTCAGTGCAGGTCGTGCACTCCTCAGGTTTGAGTTGGAAAGGGTCTCTGATTCCCAGAATATTGTGACACCCATTCATGCCATCTCAGTGATTCCCATTGCTAATTGTCTGCCCATCCATCTGTCTGTCCAATACTTTGGTCCAGAACATGATATCTCCACAGGTATGAGGCAATGGAATAGTCATTATGTTCATTCCTTCTATCACTTTAGTTTGTGAGGTGTAATAAACATTGCAGCCTCTGGGCGTTACCAGCAGGACTTCAGACTTTAAAGGAGCTATATGTAAGAATTTAGGTTTAAAACATTCAAAAATGTACTAAAGTGATCAACATAATGTGAAGAAATCACAGTTAGGACAGCTAACTAGCTAACGGCAGCTACAGTTAGTAGCAGTTAGCGATTACTCTGGTGATATGCTGCCCCCTATGTGTTTGGAGTATGAATTTGACAAGTGGCCAATTCTTACATATTGTAACTTTACATATTGTTAGTGCTTATTAAGGTAAAGGTGCTCATTGTCCATGGTGTCACTCATTGTAGCCTGTTACAGTGTCAACATTGAGCTATTGAAGTCTTTACTTTAACTTTTGGGGTTATGATAAGGACATCACAGTGGAACAGCATGTCTGTCACAGACCGCCCCACCCCTGAACCCTCCCCAGTGGACGACTCTAAGTCTTACTCTGTTGCTAGGCAGCAGTCACCAGTTGCTAGGCGATGGTGATGGCATATAGCAAAGGGGCTGGAAGAGTAAGAGTGAGGACAGGCAGAACATGACAGCGAGAAAGGAATGTACAACGAGTCCTGGAGGTTTAACACAAGAGTAGCTATAAATGCAAAGTTTGTCCGGAGGGTGGCGCTAGAGGAAAGGTTGTCGAGCACTTAAAATAGGAAGAGTTCATCCTTTGGGGAGCATGAACATGCTCAGTAAAGTTAATGGTAGTCTGTCTTTTTGATTATTAGATTTCTGACCTGACAGAGGTGCTAGAGGAAAGGCCAGATTCATCCTCTAGGGAACATAAATATCCACAGCAAATTTCATATCAATCCAGCTTTTCTTCCAGTTTTTGAAAAGTTTTGCTCTGGATGGATCCATAGATGTAGAGACCACATGGCAACCTGACTGACAGGCATTCTTAGGCATCCTTGCTGCATGTAGGTCAACAACATAAACTGAATAAATAGGAATGAAATTCTTGCATGATAAAAGCTAAGATGTATTAACTGTGGATGTGGTCAAATGAATCTCATCATTTTACAGCTTATTCACCTGTTTGCACTGAAACATGTTGAGTCATTTCTACTTTTTTACGTGACCTGAGGTCGTGAAGGCTGAATGATGTAAGATCAAAGACAGATTGTGTTTGATAATGTTCTCATACCACGGCACCACAGAGGAAAAAGGATTCTGCGAAGCTCAGCTGCTCAGTGGGTTGATGATGGCAAACATGGCCGCCAGAGTTAGGGGCCTGATGCCCACTCAGGGTCTAAAATCATGCCATACTACATGCCAATATTTAAAGATTCTTTCCTCATCTTGAAGCTGTTTCACCACATCAAACCTTACAGCAGTAAACATTTCTTCAACATGTGTAACAACATTATGTTGCTGTCTGCACTCCTTGCTTTCTTTTAACTTGTTTTTTAAAACTCTTAACAAGACATCTTTCTCTAGCGCTATCTAATCAGATAACTTTCATAGCGTAACTGTAACAGATTACATTTGCATTTTGTGCAGTCAGATCTATAAACTTACCATCCCGAGAAATATGTCGCCCTTAACCTGAGCTGAGGTCTGTTTGTGCTCAGTTAAGACCTGGCATCGTGCCTTTGGCTCGACGCTGGACGCTTCCATTCAGCCCAGAGGAGGACAGAAAGTGTCACCTGTGTGATTTCTGCTGTTCTCGTTATCATGATCTTCGAGTTAAGCTTTTCCTGAACATGTCTGCTGGACATCCCAGTCTGTTTGAAATGACAGCTGAATATAGATTACAGTACATGTTTATATACAAAACAAGACCCTAACCCAACAACAACAATTAACTAAAGAAAAATCACTCAGCAACCACTGAGAGCTTCAGGGAAAATGACCAATCTGGGATAAAGGAGGTGCCAAAATGTTTTAGTCTGTTACACTTTTTCCTCAACTCGACGTGTTTATTTGTCTTATGACTTGCATAAAACATATTCATCCATCCAACACTGTCCCTTCATCTGCCTCTGTGTCTCTTCCCAACCCCTTTACTCTTCCTAATTAACATTACTGCAATGTAACCCCTCTCTCTCTCACTCACTTGCTTGCCCCAGGTAGTGTTTGTGTGTGTGTGTGTGTGTGTGTGTGTGTGTGTGTGTAATTAAAACAGGGATAGACGGTAAATGAAATCTCTGCTGCTCCACTGGGAAAAGCCTCTGTAATTAAAGAGAAAGACACAGAAAGAGCACGAGAGACAAAGACAGACACTGACTGACACTGTGAAGTCCAGTGTTTAATTTATCACTGAATGTACAACCTCATCCTGAGTCACTTTCAGCCACACAGTGTCACCGCCATCTAGTGACTACATGGTGTGAGTGCAGATTTTCTTTAGGTTCATTGACTCACCAAGAACATAGACACCATGTCCTGCATGTTTTGTCCATTTATCTCATATTCAAAGACAGTAGTAGCATGCAGTATCATACATGTTACATATACAAGATGAAATGAATATCAGTATTTCAAGTAGCTTGCTTTATTTTTTGGGACTACTAGCAACATCATCAAAAGCTACTGATACCTGCAATGTTACAAACATTTCATACAACCCTCATACTTTTCTTTCACAGTATACTCATGTGTATAGTATTATATATATATTTCTGTATGTTGCGTGTGTGCGTGCATGCAGCTGCGGCGGTCTCCACGGAGAATGAGGAGCGTGTGTTTCGGCAGCGGATGCGTCCCAGGAAGCGTCAGGGTGCCGTCCGCCGGAGGGTCCACCAGGTCAACGGACACAAGTTCATGGCCACCTACCTGAGACAGCCCACCTACTGCTCCCACTGCAGGGACTTTATCTGGTGAGGACACACACATTTCTTACTGTAGAGCCTGTTCTATGACTGCATTGTCAGTCCAAAGGCTCTGACAAACAAAAAGATGCGGCAGGATGCCACATCACATATCCCCAGTACACTTAAAAAGTGCTAGGTTTGGTTTAAAATGCATGTAAACACATGTTTTACAGTAACTAGGTTTTTGCAGCGCATGTAAATGTGTTCTCTGATTTCTCCCACTAACCTGCTGTCTTGTTTACATGCAAACACAGTGGATGCTGTGAAGTGTGGAGTGATAAACAAAGCCAGCTGTGTTTGTTTCCATCCCAACAAACTGTGTTAGCGTCGCTCACATGTAAACCATGTGGCCTCGGTGCTCTGCTCACTTTCAGCTCCACTCTGAAAGAACGTTTGATGTGTAATCAGAATCACAAGGAAACTGTGTTTGATAGTCCTCCAGGGTTCAGGTTTTCTGAGGGGAATCAACAAAGATACTGCACCATAGAGAGGAACAAAGTGTTAATTTTTATGCAGGTCAGCTGGTATTAATTGCTGTAACCACTACAAAATGTGCCATTTCAGAGTAAAATACATTTCATTTTGATGTAAAACTTTGACAAAAAAACATTTGTATATTTCTTGGCAGGTATTGTTCAATAGTTGTACATTAGAATTAGCTAACAAGGCTGAAGAACATCAAATCAAAAGCACAAAGGATTGATCCTCAGGTTTTGGATTGGCCAAGAACTGCCAGTCTTTAATAATAAATGAAACGCATTTGCTGTTTATCTCCTCTGGTATCTTACAAAATCCTCCCTTCCTAACTAGGACACAAAACACAGCTCTAAAAGGCTGTATACATACAGTATATATTGATTATAGGTAATGACACATTTTCTGTCTCTCTCTGACCTTCAGGGGTGTCTTAGGAAAGCAAGGCTATCAGTGTCAAGGTAGGATGGTGTTCCTTTGAAGCCATGTCTTAATCTTAATGTATGTTTGCCAATTATCTACAGTATTGGAGGCACTTAAAATTGCCCTGTAAATGTTTCTTATGTCCATGTTTGTGTTCCTCCTGCAGTGTGTACCTGTGTGGTCCATAAGCGGTGCCATGAGCTGATCATTACCAAGTGTGCAGGGATGAAGAAGCAAGAGGACACAGTCGGGGAGGTACGTACAACTACAGGCTGTTTCTATTAGATACGACACAATCGAACAGACATTGGCTACTGTCTTTTACACCATAAGACAACCAATCAAGTCACAGATAATTAAAATTAATCCATCAAAAATTTTACACAAGATCTTTCCAGCAGTCTGCGCTGGCAGTAGACTTAACATTTGTTCGCTTACACTTACTCACTTTCCAGTTTGACCTACTGGTCTCTGATCAGAAGTGCCTGTACTCCTGGGGGTTAAAAAGCTTTGCTTAAAGGGACTTTGACAGGGCATCCGGGTGGCCAGATCAGTCCCGTGGCACAATTTTTTGCGGCCTGCGAGATGATTTGGATGTTCTGTTAATAGCCTATAGGCTACTCGCCTGTTCCCATAATGTCCACGATGTGCTGCACTACAATCCCCAGCAACATTGTGCATTCTAAACCTGGTCTCCTGCTGATAATATTACAGTTTTACAAAACAGCAGAACGAGCGAGCTCTGCGCGAGACGTTACCATGGTTACCCATTAAAAAAAGGTATTCTAACAAGTCAACGGTCAATCACTCACTCACTTACAAAAAACAGCAGTCAAGAGGAGTGCAGGCAAGTGAAAAAGACATTCTTAAAAGTAACTTGAAATGAGCATTTTAAAGGTTATTTTCCAAAAAATCTATTTTTCTAGGTTTTCTCTACCCATTTCAGCTTGTTACAGAAAGAGTAACATCAGAAGAGATATGTACCTTTTAGATATCTTAGGTGTGTGAGGGGATTCCACAATGGTAGTTAATTATTCTTTAATTTTCTGTACATTTGAAGTAGTTATTTTTTGCCACCCCAATAGAATCACTGGGTCTATCCTGGTCACCCCAGTAGAAACGTTCTGAGTATGCCCCTGCTTATCTGGCCTGTGAATGAATTTTTATTTTTCAAGATGGCCCCTTCAGTGATTGAGTTTGACACCTCTGATAGAATGTTGCATGTCATTCCCATTCTCTCCTCATTTCCTGTCATTTCTCAACTGTCAACTATCAATAATGGGCAGAAATTACCCAAAAATTATAGAGGAACATTCACATTCCCACATTTTCCCAGCCAGATCAGACCTCCAGAATCCTGCAGGTTTGTCTCACTGACCTTTTGTGCCTCTTACAGCCAGTCGGTTCTCAGAGGTTCAGTGTCAACGTGCCGCACAAGTTCAGCATCCACAACTTTAAAGTTCTCACCTTCTGCGACCACTGTGGGTCTCTGCTCTGGGGTCTGCTGCGTCAGGGACTCCAGTGTAAAGGTACGGACAAACACAGCGTGTTAGCTTTTATATAATGCTTTAGTTAATAAAAGTGGAGACAAACATACTCAGCTTTTTTCTTTATCATACCTGTAGTGCAGTTCACTTGACCTGAACAAAAGAAAAAAAAATGTATTTGATCACTCAAATACAGCCATTCTAGTGCCTGCTCTGAATTTGTACATGCTAACTCTCTGTCCTCCTCTGTGTGTATGTGTGTGTCTCAGTGTGTAAAGTGAATGTACACAGGCGCTGTGAGAGTAACGTAGCTCCTAACTGTGGTGTGGACGCCAGAGGAATCGCTAAAGTCCTCTCTGACCTTGGAGTCACACCAGACAAGATCTCCAACAGCGCCCAGAGACGGAAAAAGGTGAGTCATCCACAAGTTTTAGAAAAGTCGCTTAAAAGTTGCTTAAAGTCATAGTTTTTTGTGTTTTTTTTTGAAGTGGGGCTGTATGAGGTACTTATCCATAGTCAGTGTATTACCTGCAGTAATACACGTCCCCAGTTTGGAGAAGCAGAGAGGAAACTAAGCAATGTAGTGCTGTGGACAGGGTCAGCAGCAAAACGTATTTTTGCACCTAAAAGAAGGCCCACCAAAAAAATCAATATCAGTTCAAGTGTTCGTTATATTTTGAATATTTTCTGAACTTCTGTATTCCTACGCATAAGTGCAACTTCGCCGCGCACTGTATAACGCCGCCAAGTATTTATGATGATGCTGATTGTGTTGTTGGTAAAATTAGTGATGAAGATGTTGACAGAGGTATTTTGTCTTTAAACAGCTTTCTCAGGGTCAGGACCCCCAGCAGCAGTTATCAGGGACGCCTAAGACAGAAGACGATCGCTCAAAGTCCGCCCCCACCTCCCCGTGTGACCAGGGTAGCAGAAGTTGTGACCATCATACATAAACTCCAACCTGCATGAAACACAAACACACCAGAACTCATCTTGGTTTTTATTTCTGTACAGATGCGAAGGAGCTGGAGAACATCCGGAAGGCTCTGTCGTTTGACCACCGCGGAGAGGAGCACAAAACACACCCCCTCTCCTCTGCCTCATCGGTTGCTACGGTAACGGGGGACAGTCATGGAGGTGAAGGAGGTGATGGAGTCAGCGTCAAAGTGGAGGGGGAAGGAAGCCGGGAGAACGGAGAGGTCAAAGGTCACAGCGTTCCTGAAATGAAGAGGATGAACCTGCACGATTTTGTGTTCATCAAAGTTCTGGGAAAAGGAAGCTTCGGAAAGGTGAGTGTATGACCTCTGACATTTGTTCACTTGTTTCCTCTCCATGTGTTTAGCATCAGTTTGCGCTTTTATTTTTGTGTGCTATCCCTCTCTCTTTCTTCTACGCCTTCACCCTGCTACCGTTGCTGTATGTCAGTAAAATAATGATGTATTGTAACAAGGATGGATCAGAAAACAGGAACAAATCTGTCCAATGAGAGGGAGAAAAAGAAGACATGAAGAGGAAAATAGGGAAGAGAAGGCAGAGCTTTGTGGAATATATTCTCTCCAGTGTAATGTTTGTGGTTTCAGCTGTGTTCTGAGAGTTGTGTATCATGTGACCAGGTGATGCTGGCTGAGCTGAAAGGTAGCGACGAGGTTTACGCTGTTAAAGTGCTGAAGAAAGACGTGATCCTGCAGGACGACGACGTGGACTGCACTCTGACTGAGAAACGGATCCTGGCCCTGGCCAGAAAACACCCCTACCTGACCCAGCTCTACTGCTGCTTCCAGACTAAAGTAGGAACACACACGCATAAACACACACAAACTCACATGTAGACATACTTTGCACCTCCAGGGGGCCACATCGCACAACATTTAGTTGTTGGCTGACAGGTTTCACATATTTAAAAAAAAAGGAGAAAGTTAAGCACTTAGCATACTTATAAAACTTATAATTTTTTATGCATCTGAATCCTTTAGAAATTACATAAATGCTAAATAGAATAAACTTTTTAATTTTAATTTAAAACTGTGTTTTCCATCGTGGGCCACATGATAAATCTGATGGGTCCCTACAAAGTGACCTGACATCAGCCATTTCTGACGACTGACCAATTCCACCCGTCAGTCGTCCATTTCCCCCCCCGTCCCCCAGGCCTCTAAAAATCTTTAAAAAGGAAACAATATGAGGGGGGAAATCACTTTGATGAAGTTCACACCTGATGTTTACACTAAGGCCATAAACTGTAGACCTGCAGGTCGTTCTTTGTTTCAAGAGGTCTAAAGACAAAAAGCCTGGAAACCACAGGTCTAAAAAACAATTAAATAAAAATAATAAAATTTAATGAAATAAGAAAAGAGGTGCTTTTTGAACGGATACATTGAGCCTGAAGTCTCAATCCACATAAATCACATAAAATACATTCAAACTTAAAGTAAAAAAAATAACAGAAATGGACGATGTCAGGTCACTTTGTAGGTCAAATACGCCCCAAAATGTGGCCTTTTAAAAACACGTACTGTACATTTATAAAGACTTCAAACTTCCTGTGGCTTGGTAGAATAAAGGGCCGATCACACAGAGATGCACCGCTACAGGCTCAGCCGCTTCAAAAACGCCAAAACAGCTGGTGCGCCTGTGGAGCGGGGCTGCGGGCGCCCCTGCTCCGTAGCTCCCTCACAGTACGACAGTTAGTAAATGGCTTTATACTCTCCAGAGAGATTCACCTGGCTGCAACAGGAAGAAAACAGCAACTTTAACACTGAAGTCATTAGCGAAGCATCTGCCATCAGCTCATGAGCTCTGTTTCCCTTCACTTCAGGCGCGCTGCTCTCTCTTTCACACTCTGCTCTCCTCTCATCATCTCCCCTTCTCAGCTAATTTGTCCATCCATACTGTAAGTGGACGATGACAGACAGGCACACAAAGGGCACCTGTGGGTGGGACACTGCTAACGCCAACAGCCCCTCCAGGGCACTGTATGTTTTGTCTTTCGTATATTGCATAAATGTTCCTGTTGGGGGAACATGTAGAGGCTCTGTACATGTACTTAGTGTGTGTGTGTGTGTGTGTGTGTGTGTGTGTGTGTGTGTGTGTTTGTGGGACTCCCAGGTGTGAACAGGTCACATGTTGTGTTGATGTGCCAAGTCCTTTCACTGCAACTTGGCCTGACGGTGCTGAGAAGGCTGCACAGGTGTTAACTTTTATCACTCAGACCTCAACAAAACACGAGCTGCCCGAGCCTGAACATTTAAGTAACTAACTCGAGACGTCTTTGAAGTTTACTTAATGTTCCCTTTTGTCAAGAATAATGGATGCAACAGTGAAGTTCAGAGTTTAGATAAAGAGTTTCGAGAAGTTTCCTCTTTTGAAAAACTGGTAGAAAAGCACTACAGGCTTTCATTAGTCGGAGTTGTTTAACATTGCATTGCACAGCTACATTCACTAATAGGTATCACAAAGTCATTCATATCATTCATGATCCAAAGAAAACAAAGAATATGATAAAATACATCCAAATATACATAAATATACATAAAATCCAACAAATAAACATCATTCACTCATAATAAACTCAGAATCTTGAAAGTCACTTCGCATTATATTCATAAAGATTCTGTATAAGAAAACAACTAACATATTATAATCCTAAGACTTTCATTATATCATACCCTAATTTTGATACTGTGTGTGCTCGGCATATATCCAGCAATAGCTATTCAGTGTATTTGCATTCGGTAATTGCATCTCTATATAGCAGTTTTGATTATAACTGGTGGAGTCCATCTTTCCCGCACAGGAGTCAAATTTCATACTGGTCATGATGTGAAAGACAAAAGCTGCTGCATGCACGTATTTCACATCATGCAAAAGACAATATTTTAACATGAGTTCAGTATTGACGTGTCAATCAATATTACTGACTGTTTTCAATACATGTCTTTCCTAACTGTGAGGCAACAAATCCTCTCAGGCCAGATACACCACCTGTTCCTCTGACAGCCCCAGTGTTCAATACATGTGTACGTTTCAAACAGAGCTCTGGTACCTGTATTTTTAAAACACGCCTGCTGTTATTGCCAGTAGCAGGTGTTGCCAAATCAACCTGGACCAAAATCTTAATCACTGTAACTCATCTGAAAATCTTGTTATTTGTGGTTCGTTGAATGAAGGATTGTTGGCGAAACCTTATCGCCAACAGTCAGACTACAAAACTACTGAACTCATGCAAAAGAGTAAAGAAATATCAGTAAGGGAGGGAAAGAGTCATATTGAGTTGTAAGATATATATTTTTTTAAATGCAAAAAATTGACCAATGGGATGAGATTATTTTACCTGCTTCCACAGCAAATCCGAACTAATTTCAAGAGTTTTCTTTCTTGATTCTTGTGAAGCAATCAGAGCATTGAAACATTCTGACAAGACCTGAGAAATCCTCTGGGGAGCCAGCGGAAATATGTCACCTTTTAGAGATTCTTGACGGGTATAAACAGTTTTAGACAAAAGTCTAAAAAAGATTGATGCTTGGTGGATAAGTAGGAGTCCAACATGTCAGGGAGGAGGAGTTGAGTACAGGACATTTTGTGAGCTGCATCTTTTGTTTATTTTCACAGAATGTTCTGGAAAGCTCGAGTCTAATGATGGCGTCTCCTGTTCAATTTATTTATTCCTGTTATTTTGCTCCAAAGTAAACACAAACATGTGCAGGGTGAATGGATGAGAGAGACAGAGAACAACATACAGTGTTCTCAGCTGACATCTTTATTGTTTCTTTTTTCCATTTTTGTACTTCATTATTTTTTCTATTTTTATTCTCCTTTTTTTCTGTCTGATGCATAAATGGACACACACACACACACACACACACACACACTCTGGCAGTCAGAGGTGATTGGGAATATGTTCTTGGACAAAACAAAGGGATTTTGGCTCTTACATAACTGCTTTGATCCTTATCAGGGACATGATGTGTATTCCATTTGCTGTGAGACCCCGCCCTCATCAACCGCCTCACCCTCCTTCCCCTCACCTCCCCACCAACTCTTCTTGGAACACACACTTAATGCTCTGGACTCGATGTGATTACAGTAAACAAACCCACATATACCGTATACGGTATATAATCACACACACACACACACAGAGCTTCAAAGTGTGAGACTGAATTCAGCTGCGGTAGGTAGTGCAAGAGGTCGATCGTTGTGTTGGGATCAAACCTCTGCAGATTCGTTTCTGTTTTCTATTATGGTTTAAAGTAGTTGTATTACATATAATCTAATATCGTAGTAATATTGTATTCTGAGCAGCTTTCAGCTAACACCACTGAATATTGGACTTCATGTTTGTGCAACTGGTAGTGATGATACTGGATGGGTCCAATTTGGACAGTTAATTGAAATGCCCCTTTAAGAGAAGAAATGGCCTCAAGGAACAGCTATTGCTTCAGCACATCGCCCATGTTAACCAGGGGCAGTGAACACACCACCACCCTTCCATCCTCTCACAGCAGAACAGAAGTCTCTCGTGTTTGTTGATTTTTTGGCATTTAGTCTCTTTTGAACATGTACAGGTTTAAGAAAAATTCACTGTTGATTAGGACTGCAACTAACGATTCTTTTCATTATTGAATAATCTGCCAATTATTTTCTTGATTAATAGTTTGGTATATGAACCATCAACCATCATCAACAGTGAAAAATGTCCATCACAATTTTTTAGAGCACTACTTGATGCTTTCAGATGTCTTGTTTTGTCTGACCAACAGTCCAAAACCCAAAGATATTCATTTCACTAATATGTAAGTCAAGGAGAAGCATCACATACTCACATTTGAGAAGCTGGAAACATCAAATGTTTGACTTTTTGCTTGATAAATGTGTCGAACGATTTATTGATCATCAAAGTAACTGCCTACTGTTGATCATTATATTTGAAGCTTTCTCAGCAGCTCATTGTTTTCAAATCCTTTGATAGTCAGTCAGATTTGGTGTTTGGTTTTTGTGTTTGTCTTTGATCGAGGGTATCCGTTGTATTGCTCATGTTTCATCTCTACAAGCTCATGATCTGCACGTCCCTGTTTGCTAGCACGGTATCTCTCAGGGATTTGAGATTTAAAGAGATGTAGAGTACAAGAGAGACAAATGGTATGTGAATGGTGATGAAGATCCTTTTTTCTTCAGTCTCTGTTTCTTTTGGTCCACATGGCTCCACCACTATTTTGATGTATTTTTTCTTCAGTCCCAGATTTTGAATTCATCACAGTTGAGTTGCAGCATTTTTACTTTTCTTCATCCCTGTTTCCCTACCTCTGTGTCTATTTGTTGACCAGTACACTGCGTACTGCTCTGACTGCCATTTTACATTTTTTTCGCTCTCTACCTTCTTTCTCATTCCCTCCTTCATTCATTCGCTCCCCCTTCATTTCACTCCGAGGCCCCTCAATGACTTATTTACTGTACCTGCAACACAGCACTCTGTGTTCGGACATGTTGTCCCCTCAGTCAGAGTGCACTTTGGCAAGTACACATACATAAATACACACCTACTATGATGAACATACAGGTGGTGATGTATAGATAGATCAACTGAACTCTATCCTATAAGAAGCCATTTGTTGCGCTGTGATATCACTGTACTTTGTACTTTGTGTGACCTGTGTCCTACCTACACCCTCCCTCCTTGTTCTTCCCCCTCCTCCCCCCTCCCTCTCTCCTCCCTCCCTCCCTCCTGTTCTTCTTAATCGACTGTGGGATCGCAGCCGTTCCCCTATCAGCCTAATTACCACCGAGAAATGTAAATAACATTATACAACAGTAGCGCCCAGGCCTCACTCCGCTCCGCACACAGAGGCAGAGTGGGGAGGTAGCTGGGGGTGACGAAGGAGGAGTGAGAGTAAGAAGTGAGTGAAGTAAGAACAGGACAGATTAGAGGTGACGAAGGAGGAGTGAGAGTAAGAAGTGAGTGAAGTAAGAACAGGACAGATTACAGTGGAAGAGTGAGTGTTTTTAATGAGCTTTAATTAGAGAAAATCAGAGGCAGCAGAGACGGCCAGAAACAAGCCAGGTACATTAATGAACCTTTGTTCTCTTCTGCTTAGGACAGAGGGGGACTGATGGAGCGACAGATTGAGAGAAAGGCAGACACAGACAGTCAGTGGGGTCAAGCAGACGTGACTGAAAGCAGAGGTGGAGGGCCAACTTGCTTCTGTCTTTAACAAACATACTGTGACATACCTGATATATTTTGTTAAAATGCACCAAAAGTGTCTGATTTGATGAAGCAGTTACACAGAAAAGTTATGCTGAATTATTCTTCTTCCATTTGAAAGATTTTAAAATTGGTTCTAAAATTGCATTACTTTATGGTTGTCTGTTAACTGTTCTTGCTGCAAAAGCTGACAGGGTTTAGCATTAAAGGTTGGTGATATTCTATATTTTTCTTGTCAACAAATCTCATGAAAAGACCAAAACCAACAAAATTACATTCATTTCTGACTTCCCCACCCTGTCTTTGGCTCTCAGGTCCAAGCCCATTAGTTTCTACTGAAGTCTTTAAAAACGGCTCACAAATGTATAGTTTTAATTTGAAAAGGGTCAGTAATTTCCCAAAACAGCTGAACTCTGTATTTTTTTTAGCAAATGTTACTCAAACTGCAGTAAATAGTGCATTTGTTGGGGATTATTGTCTGCAGCGGATTAATACACATTTGGTGCTCCAGTGAGTATTTGGGGCAGCAGGACGGTGTATGTGGGATTGAGTCCAAATAAACTACAGCGTGTGTTCATGGTAACCAGTGCAGTGCGCATTCAAAACGTGCCTGTTCAGAACGAGCCAATTGCTTGACCTCGAGAACCGCTCAACTAAACAACTCCACACTCGACACTTCGCCTCCTCGGGTCCTCAGCAATGCTACACCCGCCAAGTGTGCAGCCGATCGGATGACTCACTGACCATTTTAGTTAGATGAAGGAACATGTCACCCAGTGCAACAGTGTGGCTCATTGCTGTGTTTTTGGACATCAATGGAGCTCTGTGGCACATAGGAATAAGATATATACAGACAATACTTAGTAGGATCAATTCATTGTTGGTTTTATTTTTTTCATGGGCGTTGTTGACAATAGCAAAAATATAGGAAAATATAGCCGCAAGCAGCAATTCTGGGTTCAAGCCAACACAGACTGTCAGAAGTTTAAAGCTTTGGATCTGGACCTGGTCAGTGTGGCCTAGACGTGACAAAAGCAGTGAAATCTCCCTTTTTTTGCATTTTAACAAACAGAATGAAGAAAACAAACAATTTCTGATTCAAATTCTGATTCGTGTTATGCCACGCACATGTTTTGCATTTCAAGCGCCCCCTAGTGGTCGATTTGAATGAAACTTTCAGGGTATGTTTCAGGTACTTATGTGGACATATCCAGGAAGTTTAGTGATGATTGGCCTGAAGTTCATTGGTCAATATCTTGAAAACGAAATAAGATGTCAACAAGCTTTATACAACTTTTGGATGAGCTTTGTTCCATTCACCGAATGTTTGGTAGCAATCGGACCTCCGGTTTGTCAAAAATGTGTTTTTCAAAAAATTCAAAATGGCGTAAAAATCAAGTTAGGTGGACTTTAGTGGTCCAAGAGGCTTTTTTTGTAGCGCACATTGAGCTGGACTTGTGAGAGCAATTTGAAGTCATTCAGACTTACGGTGTGAGGGCCGTGGCCTGTTCAAAATTGCATTTTTGGGCCTTAATTACAGCGCCACCATGTGGCCGATTGGGCTCATATTCCTGTGGAAGCACATGCACATCATTTCCAGTTATTAGGCCAAGTTTCGTGTTTCTAGCACACAGGAATTTGAGCCAAAGCGGCAGACAACAAATAATAATAATAATAATAATAAACTGGCACAAACATAAAAGGGTTTCATCTCCTAATGAACCCCTAATTATAAGATTTATAGAAGATTTTATTGCAAATTCCATAAACCAGTTGAGGGGAGTTCTGTCTGTCTGTGCTGCCAACTCTTATCTTGCTTTCCATAATTCATTTTGGACTATCATTTTCAATAGTCATCTGTGCCTTTAAAATAAATGAGTTCTACTTATGAGCTGGAAATAATCCACAGAACACACATCATGTTCAATCTAGGGGAATTCAACCTTTCATAAAGGATTGAAAGAATGAAAGTACTTTTCTTAAACCCTTGCACGTTAACCCTTGCACTGATGATTATATGATTTGCTGGGGAGTGATTTTCATCATGTCCGTCATGTTCCTGGATAATGCTAGAAGCAGTGAGATAGGGTATATATAGGTATACCTAACCTATATGCCTTTCTGTGTTAAATATTGCAATCAGGACAGCCTTGAGTTTACTCGAGCAAACATTATCTTTTAACCCTGGATGGTCTTGCTCACTGACACATAATGTACTAGCAAGTTGACCTGAGACCAGGTGCTCAGGTTAAGGTGTGCTCTCCCTGCTCTTGATGCTCAGGTAACCCAGAGCGTTCATCCAGGTTGAAAGTCTTACCTCAGGCTGTTTGATGGATACACTGACAGATTACCAGGCTGCAGTGATTTAAGAAGGGAGACAGATTGACACAGAATCACATTACGTATATTAGAAGCAAGTCCAAAATACATCTGAAGACTGTGACAAAACCAGGATATAAGCTTCATAAAAGTAAGTAGTTTTCCCATTCGATCACTCTTTTGTCCATATTGAAGGCCCCATCTATCCCGCTCTCTTCCTTCCTTTCTCCACCTATCCCAACATCATTCTCATCCTTCATTCATCTCTTCCTCTCTCCATCCAACTGTCCATCCCTCCTGGTGTGCTGCTGACACTTCTGAGTCTCTATCCAGACAGTCAAGATGTGCAGACAGTACACAGACACATATATATAACACGAACAGTGTCATCAGAGCGTTTTTCTGTTGCTAAAAGACGTAAAAACCCTCGGACAAACCCTGTTCAGGACAAAAATACAAAAGACAATCATTTACCTAATTTTTGCTACTTAAAATCACACAAACACACACTCTGCACACTACACTTCATCATGCCTTTATAAGGACCTGACTTTCCTAGAAGTCTGTTTCTCATGAAACTAATCAAGACAAACTACTCTCTTACAAGTGTTTTTTTCTTTTTTTTACCAATGAAATTCAAGTGTTCTGCTCATTTGTTTTTACGGGAACGAGGAGTAAGAAGATATTCTGTGGAAGAACCAGCAGCCCACAGCACGCATTTAACTCCTGTCAGCCATCGTGAAGAACGAGAGTGAGGGCGAATTTAGCTTGCTAGAACACACACGCACACACACACACACACACACACACACAGTGTAGGCACATACAAGTTGTGCAGCCAAATATGTGTCAGTTTTGAGCAGCGCAGAGTTGTTCTTTTAAAAACTACAGTTATTAGTGGATGTACGTATGCTATTCTTGGGATGCAGTTCAGGCATACACGCACACACACACACACACACACACACACACACACACTTTTGTAATTCTATACTTAGGGGGACGCTCATTGACATAATGCATTCCTTAGCCCATAACCAAGGCGTTTACTTACCTAAACCTAACCACCATAGAGGTTGTAGATCAGCAAACATTTATAGAAATATATATTTTTTGTAACAGTTATATAGGATGGTTTGTAAGAAACTGTTTTAACTTTTAGGTACAATGACATATTGTTTACTTTTACTTATATAGTTATTTTCCAGCAAGGTATGTTTAACGTTTTTTTTTTACTTTTAAGTAAAAATGTTACTTTTACACTGTATTCTTGTTGATGTTTGGGAACACACACACACACACACACACACACACACAGCCTGGTTTCACACCTCTTTTGCTGCTCACATCTTGTGCATGTTGTTGGGGATGTTATGCCAGAGCTAGAAAAGAATATTTGCTACATCTATGAAAAATAGAGGCAGAAAATTCAGAACTGTGGTGACCAGTGTGGATGAGATCGACACAGCTGTACAGTTTGTCTTACAGAAATAACGACTCTTAAATCAGTGTATTTCTTATATCATGAAAAACATTAAGTTAACCTCTCTTAGCAACAGATACCTGCATCTGAAATCACACCCTATTTATGGTGCAATATAAGTGTCCTCTGCCTTTTTATTTAAGTGTCCGAATTCTGAGTGTGAAATGTATGCACTGTATTGTGTCCCCAAAAATTCCAGAATGGAATGAAAACGTAGTGTCAATGGCATGTACACTACTTTCTGCCAAATAATCCTGCAATGCGTAGCATTTTACAGAAGCAAAAATGTAAAATTAAGCTTTCGAAATTTAAATCTACTGCTCACTGCAGAGTAAACTACTGAGTGTCTATTACGTAGGGAGTAGTAAATTAGTGAACATGAGTGATTTCAGACACAGCCCATGGCTTTTGTGTCAAGTGAAAATGACAGTGATGGGACAGGTACATCACTACGCTACTGATTGGTTAGAACAAAACTAAATAAAGCCTCTCCCAAAAAGAAAACAACTAACAAAAATATGATGGCAGACTTATAATAAAGTAAAATGAAACACACACACACACACACACACACACACTCCCCATTAGGTATAATTTACATTTAATCAAAGACTAGTCCTGATTTTTGTCATAATTTTTAAATACAGAAAAAAAAAATCTTGTTTTCAACTTGTTTTTACTTGAGTTGGATGCCTTAGTATTAGCTGATTAGTTGTCACATTAGCTGCAGGACTTCTTCCCTGCATTATTCATTCAACCTCTAATTAAATCTCGAGGAATCATTGAGGGCATGCCCTCATTTTCAATGATGTCGAGAGTACAAAACAGAATAAATACACACAAAAAATAAGTAACGAGAAAACAGCAACAGAACATAGTTAAAAACAATTACATTCAAGTGCGGAGTACTTTGTAATCATGGTGGTTTTAGTGTGTGTTGTAAAATATGTGTGCAGCACAAAAACCAAAAGCATTTTTCCCAAATTTAGTGTTTGCACGCAGGACATCGAGCTTCAACCAAGCACTAGATCGAGTCAAATAATGACTGTGGGACCACTTTAATAAGGAAGTGATATATTGTGGCAAGTTCCCATTAAGGGCTTTATAAATAAATAGAAGCCAATGCCTGTCACGTCTTACTGTTAGAGATGCCCACCCAGCCTTTTCATACAAGATGCAATGATGAGTAGAATAACTGTCACCGGTAATAAATCTTAGGGCGGAGCGATAAACTGAATCCAGCGATTTAAGAGTGGAGGCAGAGGCGTGTCTATAGATAACATCACCATAGTCCAAGACAGACAAGAAGATTCAATTATCCGCTTATTACTGAATGTTGGAACAATGTGAAATTTAAATGTAACTTTCAGATCCCAAGATATTTGTACTCTGAAACCCTCTCAATACCCTGTCCATTCAGAGTGGTAATATGCAAACTATTGTCAACAATATCTCTGGTTCTAGAAAATAGCATGTATTTAGTCTTGCTTGCATTCAGGACTAATTTCAAATAAAAAATGCATCTTGCAATTTGTCAAAGGCTTGTTGTAGTATCTCAATGGCTGAGTGTTCAGTATTTGCGAAACAACACAGAAATGTATCATCTGCATAAAGATGGGCAAATTTGTTATAAAGACAGGACCCAAAATTGAACCTTGTGGCATTAAATAATTTTTGTGTGTGATTACATTTTCCTGTATCACTACTGTCTTATGAAGTACGTTTTGAGCAGTTGCTTTGGTCCACCATAATGTAAACACTATACATGTGCATTGTCACCTGTAATCAGCAACGCAGATGGAAGCTCAGAGGTCCAAACTTCTCTAATAAACAGAATTGATTAATTTGGAAGCGGTTCTAGTTCAGAACAGGTTCTTGACACTACACCTCACATCCTGCATGTTGCTTTGTTTGACAGCGAGTGGCTGCTCAGTACTAGGACACAAGCTTGATTTAACTGTAGGAGTTTTTTAAGGACAAACATTCTTGATCTGGTGCCAGGACCACACACACAATACGCTCTGTCCCCAATTACAATCATTTCCTGCTGCCATCATCAGTGGGAAAAAAAGAAAAATCCTGCCCTCTTCTTAAAGGCAAAGCCCACAAAATACACATATCACTCTAAAATTGACTTAAAGGAATGATTCATATATCTGGACAGCATTTACAAGGAAAGCAGTGTGATAAAGCTTCCATCAAGCATTATGAAAACAGTGATTAGACAGTGTGAAGACCTGAGTTGAACCACAGAGTGAAAACAAACTCAGGCTCAGCTCCAGGTTCTGTTGAATGAAATCACTGAGTGCATCTTTAGTGGGACGGCTCTGTGTGGTAATGACTAGCAGCCAAACAGTAATGGCTCATAATGTTCCGAGAAAAATAGGGCAGCAATTCACTTTTTTGTTTTTGTACACGGACAAAAGTTCAAACCCCACTTGTTGTTTTTGTTCCCAGTTTTGACTGATTTTGATGGTTTTTTGACTGTAGCTTCATGATTCATTGTCTGGTGAAGAGATGTAGTCTGTGACATCTAAAACCAATTACAGATATTTGTTCTTATAGATTTTATGATGCATAACTGCAGACGTGGTAATTAAGTACATTTATATAACATTTATTTAATCTCACTGAGATCTCATTTTCAAGGAAGACCTGAATACATAATAATGTATAGCTAGGTAAAAAAATCTTTTCATTGTGTGTGTCCGCATGTGTGTGTTAGACAGTAAAGAAAGAGAAAATATGAGTTAATGGGTTTGGGGTTACATAAGGTGCAAGTTGAGACTTGTTCTACATACATTACAGCAGGGCGGCATAGAGAAGGCACATGTTTAATCCCACACATACACACACACACACACAATGGTCAGATAACCATCAAGATATTATTGTCTGTGTTGGGTTGGAGATCATCTGGGTGTGTACCTATAGAACATGGAATTAATATGTGTGTGTGTGTGTGTGTGTGTGTGCGTGTGTGTGTGTGTGTGTGTGTGTGTGTGTGTGTGTGTCAGCAGTGGGAAGCCAGTATCTGTACATTTGTAATTACACTCAGGAAATGTTTATTCATGTTTGATTGGGTGGGACCAGCCGGGACTCTGGGTACATTTAAACAAACTATTTCGACATCCTGTTTAAAGTCGTTTCAGGAGGAGCAGAGAGAGAGAAAAAAATCTGGCTGAGGTGGACCGCCGGCCACTTATGTAAGACCCGATCCTGAGGCCCCTTTAAACTGATACTGGAGAGGAAAAAAAGAAGCCTGAGGTCAGCTTTAAAAACATGCAGTGTGAATGTAGTCATATCAGCCACAAAGGCCTCCAGCTGCTGTGGTGAGCAGCTGAATTAACTTATATGAATTCAAGTCAAAGTAATCAGTTAGAAACAATGTTGCAGTCTATGCAGGTAGGATACAAGCAAGAAACCAAAAAGGGCATGGCCACTTAAAGGACTACTCCACCAAAAATCTATCTCCGAGTATCAAACACCTACGCTTGAAAGATTTTCGACTCTGTTACTGTACATACAAATGATCCTAATGAATTCCATGCAGTGAGGTATACTAATTCTAAATTTAGGAAAAAGAAGAAATTGGTATTGGATCGGCGCTCTGTGTCAGCAGATACCCTGAGTTGAGGTACTGGAATCTATCTCGGAAGAGGAAAAGTCTGACTGGTGCATCGCTAGTTGCTCTGAAGAGTTTGCATTTGCTACACAAAAAAAATAATATTGTGACCCAGAGTCACTGCAAAAATACAGTACCAAAATGTTCACAGAAACTTCTCAAACCACCACCACACTGTTGATCTGTATGTTCAGTATGTTCCAAACACTGCATGCTGACTTGAATGTAGTAAGAGAACTTTCCCATTCCTTCAGGCAAAAAGGTTCAGGCTTCAACACACACTGGTGGTGTGTGACATCCATTAAAACACACACCCTCATTGCTTTCTATGTAAGCCCAGTCACCTGTGGTGTTGAGACTTGCATCATTGCGGTTTGGCTCATGTCAGTTGCGTCAGGATACACCGCTGTCCTATTGAATGTCCAGCAAATGTACAATATCAAGATCATATTGATCTAAAATTACATATACCGTGATAGTACTGTACTATTGATTTATTTCTGTTCTGTTGCCAGTTTGTTTGTTTTCATGTTAAATTCAATCTTGTTTTTAATAATGGTTACATTTTGCTGCTTAGATTAACCTGCCTACTATGGACGCTGTCAAGCAGACGAGGAAATCAGGGTTATAACTTAGCAGATCCTGTGACGTATGTTTACCATTAGTCACTCTTTTAATTTTTTTCATAAAAAAAAAAAAAAGCAGGAAGATAGTGCAGGATTACAGGAATATTACCCTGTTAATGACAATGGGAAGAACCGGATTGTCGAAACCTTACCCAGAAAGTTGACTGTTTCATTCGTAATAGTGTGTGGTTAACTGGAATTATTTCTGTTTGGGAAACCACCTTCTTCCCTGCAGTTCTAGGTCACAGACAGACTAGGCAAGATCCCAAAATTTCCAAAGATAGCCTACTGTGACTCAGAAGAGTTTTTGGTTTAGTCTGTATAAAATGATGCTCAAGACGAGAAAAGGTGCACCTGTTGACTAGCAAGGACCACGCCACAACAGTGTGTGATTAAAGGTTTAATGAGTACTAGATGTTGAGAACGGATGCGTGCGAGAAAGGGGATGAACATACTGTAGAAAGAGGAGATCAATTGGTTAGATGTTGGACGAGGAATGCACAAGATTGAATAAAAGAGGGAGGGGATGAAAGTTTAAATGGATGTGATAGATAGATGGAGGGGATGAAGAGGGCAGGTAAAGGAACGAAAGAATAGGAGAGGCAGTGTGGGTTTGGAAAAGAGAGTTAAGATAAAAACCTTGTTTCTCCCATTTTGCGTTCAGATCAGTTGAAGGATTATACGTATGTCCTCTACAGGCTGACAAAGTTCTCTGAAACTTTCCAGAAATTCCCTGGAGTGAAACAAGACTGTTTCATGTTTCCTAAGAAGACTTTTCCACAACAACTGCCATTTTTTTCTTACGTCAAATGTAAAATCTGAATCTCCAAAAGTACTGCAACAGGTACAGCTATGAGACAAATAGCATAGTTCCAGACTTTTTAATCGCTGCCCACACCTCTGATTAGTTAAGTGATTTATATAGAGACAAATAATTCTGTCTGATTGTCAGACTGTAAGGGAAATGCAGTGGAGTAAACATAAAATGAGTCTCCTAAAATGGAAATACTATTATATTATAACTATTACTGTTGTACTATAATATTATTCTTTGATCATCTTTCTGAGGTTTAATAATGATGATTGATGATGGTTTACACATACATGTGATGAGCTGCTCTGGTGCTGTTGGAGAACCACAATGATTGAACCATGAACAAAACAGAACCATGCATACACACAACTTTATACTGTAAATCTGACCAAAAATAAAAGTGTATGTTTTATGCAGGTGACCCCAATACCTCAAATGTGTACATAAAGGAATACTCCACTAAAAAGTCCTTGAGTAAATGTAGTAATGTTACTTTCCATCTACACAGCATCCATGTTACCACACTTCCTGTATCTGAGGTTCAGTCTTTGTGAAGGTCTACAAAACATACTATACACCTCCCAACTAGGTATATAGTATGTTTTGAATGTGGTGTAAACATACTGAGGCATCAGATGTGTGAACACATGACACCGTGTGACACACATACACACATATACATACATATTCAGTACAGTCATGTGAAAAAGTAAGTACACCCCATGAACATATTTGGACATGTAGACATTTGAAGGTGATATACTGGAACAAATGATACATAAAATTGATATTGAGTAGTTCTTTATACAATTTAAATAAACAAAAATGTAGATTTGTTACGTAAGTAAGTGGGTACCCCTACATTTATCACAACTTAAAATCCATAAAATTAGAATCAGGTGTACCGGATCAGGGTCTGGTTTGCTCTTTGTTATTGAAGTGTGTGGTATCATCATGCCTAGATCAAAATAGCTCTCTCAGGCCTTCAGAAAGAGGATTGTAGATGTCTATGAGTCTGGGAAGGGGTTCAAAAAGATCTCCAAAATATTTGGACTCAATCACTCCACTGTACAGAAGATCATCTAAAAGTGGAGAATATTGCTAGTTTGTCTATTACAGGGCAGTATGATGCTAAAAGCCATCTGTCCAAAAGTTGAATGTGATCCAGTGGTGGACCTTTCAACAGGATAATGATCCAAAGCAAACAAGTAAATCCACCAAGGAATGGTTCAAAAAGAAGAAATGAAGGCTTATGGAATGGCCTAGTCAAAGCCCAGATTTGAAACGTACTGTACATGCAAGAAAACTTGAAATTTCTGCATGGAGGAGTGGCCAAACATTTTACCTAGTCGATGTCAGAGACTGGGATGGCTATACAAAATGTCTACAAGAAGTTTATTTTTTATTAAGCCTGAGGGCTCACACAATGGCTCGGAGGGACTGCTCCTGATTTCTTATATACGGAGCTGTTTATATCACAACCCCCAACTCTCTCTCTCTCTCTCTCTCTCTCTCTCTCTCTCTCTCTCTCTCTCTCTCTCTCTCTCTCTCTCTCTCTCTCTCATTTCCTATATGAAGAAAGGGAGCTGGAATTCAGGAAGGGGGACATTTTCAGTACCAAGAGAATAGAGCTCGGAGGGTGCGGCATAGTATGTGTTTTTTGAGTGTGTGTGTGTCACAGGAAGGGGTTCTATAGGAGTGGAGACAATCAATGTTGGTCACAAGGTAGTCTGTGAGACATAAGATCCAAAGTATTTTACGTTGTAAAGTCTTTAGTTTGCCTTCATATGTCTCAATTAGCTGTAGTGAATATTTACTAGTATTCAAAAGTATTCAAATATTCATTCATGAGTGTCAATAGTGTTTTTTACATGTACAAAATGTCCACAAATGTTTAAGATCTCAGGAATCTTTGGTTTTGGTAAAATACAGTTTTAGAAATTACGATAAATTGGAGACCTGATGATCGTGTGAAGATCATTTCAGCTAGAATTTAAATTTGCAATTAATCAATAAGATTTGAAAATGTTTTAAATAATGAAAAATGCCCATCACAATTTACAGTACCTGTGCCTAAAGATGTGCCATGCATATACATACACATATATGTGTAAAAAAATTGTACATATACTTGAAATATAATGAATTAATCAAGTAAACAATTAATTAAGAAACAATCACTTACCAACACTAGTTAAAATTAAAAAAACTTCATTGAGAAAGACAGGGACGCTACATATATTTAATATAGACATAAGGAAAAACTGTGCATAATTACTCAAGTAAATATGGTACAGGCAGAGGAGTTGTTTCATCCTTGATTTTTAACTAGTGTTGGTAAGTGATTGTTACAATTGCTTTTACAAATTCACTGAAATGTCTCCTATATTTTCAAAACAGGACTGACTTATGTTTTACAGTAACATGGATTGTATGTCTATATTTATTTAACATTTTTGTCTTTGCTTCTGAAATATTGACAGGCAAACAGTGTAAAAAAAATTAGTTTTGGTTGTGACTAGAGCAAAACTCTGTCATGAAACATTTGGTAATATCAAATACTACAGTATAATTAAATACTACAATTAAATGCAAAGATGGTGACTCTCTCGTCCTCTCTCTCTCCAGGATCGGTTGTTCTTTGTGATGGAGTACGTTAACGGAGGCGACCTGATGTTTCAGATTCAACGCTCGAGGAAGTTTGATGAGTCGCGATCTCGTTTTTACGCAGCTGAGGTCACGTCTGCTCTGATGTTCCTGCACCGGCATGGAGTCATATACAGGTAACCATGTTAACAGTGTTAGCATCAGACCTTAAACAGGTCACCATACAGTGCATATGCATTCAGGCCTATATGGATTACTTTATTTTTGTATTTTTTCCAGATTTCTATTAATGTGATTTGGATTTTTCCTTTTCATGCTGAGTTACCACATTAAAGTGGGTGTAACACTATTCTGCTGCACCTTTTAGTTCCTTGCACATTTGAGTTGAAGCAGAAGTTTTTAACTCAAACTCTGTTCCTGTAATTGTTTGATATACTGTGAAGCATGAACATTCTGCTTATTTGATTTAGCGCTTCCAGCTGAGATATGCGTCTCCACTACAGGGCATATAAGAGAATTCCTGGAAAAAATAAAATAAACATTAACTGAAACTCCCAGCATAAATAAAGAGAAATATTGTAAACTGTTTTTCAGGAATTTGCACAGGACTTGAACTCATCTTGTCATCCTTATCCTTTGAAATACTATAGGGCATGAATGTGCTTCTTATTTGGCCTACATCATCCAGCTGAGAAACATATCTTCCACAACATTAAATGTTCTGCACATCCTGAATAAGAAGCTATCAATGGTCGTGTGGTTGTTTTGACCAGCAACGATCACCTCTCTGCTTTTCTGAGACTTAATGTGGTTTTAGAATGTGTCCTTTCCTGTCTATCCTAACTTCTGTGTCTTAGTTTTTCCAGTCAGTCATGCGTAGTTAGGCTTCACAGAATAACTGACCATATGATTTGTAATCTTTGTTGCTGTACTGCTCAACCCTAAACTTGTCTGACAGCTTTTCAGTTGGTTTGACAATTTCGATGCACTGGTTGGCTGCTGAGTCATTGTGTCATTAATTCTCTAACCACAACAAAAACTAAACTGCCTTTTGATCTGTGCAGCAGATGCATTGACCTCACGTTGGTGTGAAGTCAAGAGTGAGAAACGATCATTACTGACCTCTGTGCATTTAAGCTACCAAGGTGGAAAAAACAAACCGTATTTGCATGCTGACTGATTTAAAAGAAACACACCACTAAAATCGAACTTAGAAATATGCTTTAAAAAGCAAACCGTCTTGTTGTCTTGTACAAAGGTTCCCAACCCCTGGGCCGACAGGTACCGGGCTGCAAGGAAGCCAAATGATTTGGCCAAAAACAAAGATTAGTAATTACATAACTATATAGACTATTTTTGTGTTACTAACCTCGAACATGGTGCAGTTTTTGCTGCATGTTTTCTCATCACTTCCTGTCATGCCCCCAACAACAATATACATCTTAGCCACTGCTGTGATTTTCAATAACTATATAATGGATTGCCATAAAATTTGGTGCAGGATGAATTATAATGAATTTAATGATCATCAACTTTTCATCTAGTGCCATCGTCAGGTCAAAATTTCAAATTGTTCAATAGTTTGGTTTTTGATCAAATTTTAAAAACTTAAGTCATTTCCCTCAGCCTCAGCTGTACTTTGAATTTAATGCTGATTAAAAAAATGATAACATGCTAACACATTAATAAAATAGTGATTTTGGTAAACATTACCTGCTACACAAAATGTTAGCATTGTCAATATAAGCATGTTAGCTTGCTGACATTGGCATTTAGCTCAAAGATCCTCTGTGCAACCTCACAGAGCTGCTAGCATGGCTGTAGACTTATTATCAGTACATGAGTTAACCAGTCCATCATCACCACCTTCCAGCATTCAGCCATACAATGACATTTGTGTGTTTCTTTTTATTTAGTAACTAACTAACCTTTCAGTTTCTGTTTGGTTACATGTTTATGCTCGCCCACTCTTTCTCTCTCTCTTTCTGTCATTTTCTCACTCGTATCAAGGCGTATTTGTGTGTTGGGTCAGTCAAAAGAGATCAGGCCTGAAACCAAATGGTACATGATTTGTGAAAATACATGTGAACAGACTAATGGGAGACACCCTGTCAAACCCGATCTACCAGTGTGCATACTGGTGTGTGGGGCCATCATCTACTATGCAGCAGAGATTGTTTGTTGCCTTTTTGTGCAACAGTGTGAATGTGATGGATCTTCGAAATGACCACTTCATCCAGTCGATGTGGTTAGTAACATTGTTATGCTGAACTTAGAGAGGTCAGCTTGTGAGTGTATAGCTGTTGTTGGTTCAAATCCTTCAGGGGATTAACTAACAGACGAATAGCTAATTTGAACACAAAGTGATGTTTGTTGTTGGGCGTTCATGGAGTGTTCTTGTGTTCAATCATAATGAAAACAGCTGAATATTCTTTTCAGCTGAAATATTTTCTTTAGTTATGAAACTCAAAGTTGTTGACCCTGGAAGTGCTCTGTGTTCGTCTGCAGGTCGAGATGATCTCACTCTCCTTCTACTTCAGGTACTATTATCTGTCTGTGTGGACTCCTCAGTCATAATATCATTGTCAACCAATAGCAAACACACAGCTGTTCCGACAAAAGCAACACGCTGCTCGAATCATAACACCATTGTGATGGTGGGATGGAGGCTCAGTGCAGGTTCAGGCTGTTTACTCCCAGAAATAATTGATGGAAGAAAAGTCAGTTCTTCTTTCCGGTGTTTTCTCTTTATGAATCTGAGGTTTGATTTGGTGTTTAGATTCTCTTGTCATGTAACATGTGTGTGTGTGTGTGTGTGTGTGTGTGTATGTGATATATGTGTTCATGCAGTACCATGTGTGCCATGTTAGGATAGCAGGACTGTTGAGGCTGTGTGTGTGTTTGTGTGATTTTGTTTCACAAAATGTGTGTGTTTGTTTTACCGCACACAGAGACATGCACACATTTACACTTTAATACTTTTGAGGGCCCTCATTGACAAAATTAATTCCGTAGGCCTTAAGATTAACCTACTGTAAACACGTAATTCTAGCACTTGAACCCTGAAATCAAGTCTTAACCCTCAAACTGCCCTTTGAAGAAGTGAGGACCAGACAAAATATCTACATTCTTAACATACATACAAGTTTCAGTCTACAGCCACGCGGCTCTGTGAGGCTGTACTTAGGCACAGCTATACTTTGAACATACGCTAATCTTGGTATGCTAACATGCTGATGTTTAGCAGGTATAATGTTTACCATGTTCACTATTTTAGTTAAGCAAGCTGTCATTTGCTAATTAGTACAAAACACAAAATATATTTGAGACTGATGGGAATGGCATTTGCAGGTATTTAATGTTGGGATTTACAATGGTTAAGGGGGCCACCCACTTGTGTAGGTGTGATCACTTAATTATGGCTATTGGAATTTTCAAAGATAATCATAAATAACTTTAATAATGAATAAAGTCCTCGGGGGCACCACTGTTCTTAAAGAAGAGAAATGATCAATTAATTGATTGATTCCCAAAGAAATACACTAAACTATCAATTTGGAACTCATAATTGATTAATAATTAAATTAATAACTATAACCAGAATTACCATTGATAGTTAGTAGGTTGACGGATTTGTAACTGCCGTGGGCAAGTCATTCCACATTTGAGGAGCCAGGAGGTAGTTGAGTCTTTGCACTGCACGTTTTTATGTACCCGCCAGAAGCTTTTTGAGTTTTTAAGCCAAGATTCTACGCTACACTGTTTTCCTGGCCATTGTTTTACCTATATGTTTTAACTTGGTAAAAGTTTTCAGTCATCGGACGTATGGATCTGTATCTTAAGTGATTTTAAGCTGGCTGTCAATTTGATGTGGTTTACCAGACTGCCTCAACTGCTGCTAGTTCAGCTAGGTTTGTTTTCTGGCTGCCTCTGGCTGCGGCAACCGGAATGCGACCATCCCTTCACACTCCCCTAACTGCTCCACTCCAGAACTGGACAATGGTCCCACTCTTTCGTGGCTCGGATCCATCATCACTGGCACCCCGCAGCATGAAGCCATTTCAGCTAAGCCTAAAGATCCGTGGCTCCCCAGGGGTGCAAAGCCCAAAGCTATTGCCATTTCTACTCCTTGCCGAGCCCCAGTGGATGCACGGTCACTCGTCAGCGGGGGTGGTGAGAAGGCTCCGGTGAGTTCAACTCCTCCACGTCAACCGGAGCACTGGAGCACTGTAGCCTGTAAGGACAGACGTGGTGCAAAGCGCCTGCCTCCTCCACCTTCAAATCGGGATCTCCCGATGGCCAACAGGTTTGACATCCTGAATACGCAGGACTTTCCTCCACTGGAGGGACGCTCCCTTTTTCCAGAGGTCAAGTCTTCCTCCTCCTCTCGCCACAAGTTACTGAAAGAGGCCGTGATCAGGAGAAGCTCTGGGGGTCTCATTCGTCCTGAGACAGCAGCGAACACCTCTGCTAAGAAGGACGCCGCCCCCTCGCCGCAGCAGTCCCCGGTCACAACTATCCCAGGGACAGCTGATGGAACTTGGTGGTCTCCACGATCATCGACTCTGCCTCCTCTCATCCCCCCAACTACTCTGATATTGGAGATTCCATAGTAAGGAATATCTGCTTCGTTAATGTGGTCACACACTGCTTTCCTAGAAGCCTAACTCTAAACAGAACAAACGGTGTGTGTGTGTGTGTGTGCACGCGTGTGTGCGTGCGTGCACAGGTCCGGGTGCAAGCCAAAAGGAATGTGTGTATGTTTCTTCGTTCTGCTTCCGTATGTCTTGCGTGCACTAGCATAAACCCACGTGGTCAGAAACAAAGGAACATGTGAAGCGGGAGCTTTAAAGTTATTCTCCGCCGTGTGTGTGGTTGTGTTTAAGTCAAATTAGAGGTGTATGTGTGTGGTCTGTTTAGGATAACGGTGCCAAGTTAAAAGGAGTTAGTTAGCATGCAAAGACTGTCTGTGTGGAGCATAACATAACTAACATCAACTTAGCATGTGGCTACCAAATTAACCAAAAAACAGATAAACACGGCACAACAACAAAATCTCAGAAAAACACATCAGTACATGTACATCATTAACTAAACAGTCCTGTTCTTAGCTATATACACTATTACTCTATGCTATACCCAGTTGTTACGTTACCCGTCTGTGGAAGGGAAAGAGAGGTGGCTTTGGTGGTGCTGTTAGCTGGCAGTCAGTCTTTTGTAGACGAGCCAAGCTGGGAAGAATTGTGGTTCCGCTGTGGAAGTGTCTTTTGCTGTGCAGTGTCCGCTTGCAGAAATTGGAGGAAGCCGGTCGCTCCACCTGTGGTTGTCCTTACAGAGTTAACAGCTCGGCGTTAACTTCATGCTCCTGTTAGCATGTGAAGTTAGCCGGCAGGTTTTGTGCCGTTGGCACTAAACATTGTTGCAGAGATGTAGCAGGTTCTCGTGTCACTGCAGTAATATCAAAGACTTTGTTTCTGCTGCGTGTTTCTTCTCTAAGCAGATTACACGCTGCTGGATGCGAAGCCAGGAGGAAAGCGTTCAGGTGGGTGTCTGCTGGTGAGCACGCCACACTGAGAGGGAGATAGCCACGGCTGTCTGCTGCAGTGAAGGATTCCAGGAGAAAGAACAAATGATCGCTGACGTTTTTATTGACCTGGTGACATCCGGGTCACAGGTCAGACTGGCCAATGCTGCGTTCAGAGAATGTCAGAGAATCACCAAAATCAGCAGGATTCATCCTCAGGGGACCGTGATTGTCTGTACAAAATTTCATGCCAATCCTAGCTTCTAGCTGTTGAGATATTTCAGTCTGGACCAAAGTTTTGGACCGACAGACCAACACCAAACAAAATGTCCCCGCTTTCCAAAAATGTCCTCACTTTTCTAAAATGGTTCACTCTCTTAAGATCGAAATCTGTATATAACAGAAAAACCGAAGCGTCATTACCCTCCTAAAGTAAACAAAAGTGTACTAAAGTAGTTTTTCTCCTTTTCCACACAGTGTCAGATTGGCCATACAATTGTTACCTCATATCTTTAAGGTCTGAACTTTACAACCTGAACACTGCTGACATTATAATTATATAAAGATTTCTGCTTCATCTCATCAAACTAAAAGTCATGAGAAATGCTGATAATTCTTGCACTTCAATAACTGTAGTTATGTATAAATTATTTTATGAATGGACATGTTTGATTTGCGTGCTTACAGAGTAATAATTTACCAAATAATTTCGTCATAAATAAATAAGAATACATGTCTCAGGTTTTTGAAGCAATTTGAGATTCTGTCTATTTAAAATAAATCACTGGGTCCATTTTCTATTGACTTACAATGAATAAAACTTTAATTATTGGATGACATCTATGTTGCTCCACAACAAGACATGTTTGTTCAACCAAAAGAAAACATGCCTTTGTTGAAATGATATATTAAATATTACAATAACAAATACTGAATTGACATGAGATGTGGTTGTTTTGGTCCCATTTATCTCAGTGCTCGCTGCAACATGTAGGTTTATGTGTGTGTTTACTGCGGTGGCTGTTCATTGTCCGTGTACCTGCCCTTAAAAGTCATGAATATACAAAATGATGGCATGAAATCCTCACACACAAACACACACAGACACAGTATCCCCATAATGGGGAAACAGGGCATCCAACATGAATAGTGTATTGTTATGTGTTCAGAAATTAAAGGTCAGTTGAACGTGACTTTTTCACACATATTCTTCATTTAATCAATCACTTTTATTTTTATGTATTTTCCGTTTTATATTCCTAAAAAATAATGCAGGTCTTTGGTGGCGTTCCCAAGGGTGCTTCAGTTTCCTCATACAGTGCCAACACGGGGAGTGAACTGAAAGTGAGAGAGGCAGAAATAATGATGGAAATGAATCTGTTAAATATATAAAATAAGAAAACTGAAAACTGGTTCTGTATTGTTACACAACAGTTGAAACTGGCACAACAGTTGAAACTGGAAACATACACACTTAATGTGAATATATTTTCCTTGTTTCTAAAACCTATTTTCCCCAGAGGGTTTAATAAAGTCTAATTTTGTGTTATATGATCAGAATATTGAACAGGTTTGTTTTTTGGTTTGTTTCGGCCTTCAGACAGGGTGAAATATGACCAACATCAGCTGACTCAAAAACAAAACAATAACAACTTGCCCAACACTAATCAAAGACTGTCAAACTGAGTGTCTTGTCTTCAGGAGAACTGTTTATACCGTTTAATCCAGCTGGTGGGAAAGAAACCAATTTCCAATGTTTTGCAATTTCTCTTTGACTTTAAGTAAATACAACCGTTTAAAGAGCCTCAAATGTTAAGAATTACAATCCATTACATTTGTAAAATTTAACTAAATAAGCAATGATCAACTTGAATTAAGAAAAAAACAACACTTAAAAAACAAGCATTGTTAGGACTGTAAAACGTGGTGCATGGACAAACATGACGTCCCCTCTCACTTCAAATCAGTGAGAAGAGCACAGAGAAAAACACAAATACAGAAATGTCCATGTGAAAATTAGCTGCTAAGTTCAAAGATTAAAAAGCGTTTGCTGATTAGATTATTAGAAAGACAGACTGCAGTCTAGTGTTACTTTTTGTGACTACGATTTTATTTATTTTTATTTTACAAAAGAAGGGTCGCAGGTACAAAAATGCCAGTAAAGCAGGACAATAATGTGGTACTGAATCAGCTCGAGGAATACAACAGAAAAAATCTTATTGTACCTGTTGGTTGCTAAGATGTTAACCATGTGCAGTGTAATAAATTGTTTGATTGTTAATGTCATAAGACATTAACAAAACTGTACACAATACATCAAATATAAAGCACTCATATCCAAAACAAAGAGCACAGATCCAAGATAAGATATGAATATGTGTGTGTGGAGGGGGATTGAATAAAGTAAAATGGTATAGAATGCTTAAAACACACTATAAATTGCATGAAACACAAGATATTGCATACAATTGAAGCATGACACAGGATAAAATCCCTAAAAGCTTACATAACTTGTTTATAAACAGAGGATGTGAAATATGAATGTACAGTTTTTTCACCATCCTGTCTTGTTACTTAGTTGTTTTGGCAACATGATCTCAGAGCAGCAAATGTCCAGTCCTGCTGGTGCCCACTGGACCAGGACTCATTGTTTCACACACTTTCTGTTACAATGGTTTCATTAATGAAATTTCAACTGTGTGAAAGTGTGTATGTGTTTCTTTGGGTTGGCACAATTTAATTCAAATCAATCATCAAGGTAAAAGCCAAAAGCTCATACTCCACCCAAAGTCTGTCTCTGAGTCAAACACTCACCTCATTCAGACTTGAAATGTAAAAGGTGACTGTAAAAAGTGTCTTATTACCAGAAATACCTCTATTCCTGTGTTTTCTAGAAGTACTAGAGGTACAATTACTACTAGAAAACAGGGGTCTGGGTCTGCATGGATTCATGCCACTTACAATAAGTTCCAATGATGATTAATTTTCAATAGAAAGAAATCCATAGAAGCTTAAAAAAAATCTCTACACCATAATATAGTCATATTTGCAACTTTTTGATGCTCTTAAACTCTTCTGGATGGAAGCTGTATATTCAGCTGTTACTTGCAAGAAACCTTAAGAAATATTACTCTGCATCGTCATCATCATGATTTCGATTTTTGTATTTCTCAGATTTTTGGTATCTAAAGCATCATTTAGATATTTAGATTTTGGTGAAATAATAATCCAGAACATTCAATTCAATTCAATTTTATTTATATAGCACCAGTTCATAACAGAAGTTATCTCATTGCACTTGTCTAGACCGTACTCTTTATGACAGAATATAGAGATTTTTTTTTTACTTTTTTTCCCATCTGTTTCTACGTGACTTATCAGAATCAGAAATACTTTATTGATCCCCGATGGGGAAACTCTTTTGTTACAGCAGCTCACTATCACGTCAATGCACACAGGAATAGAAGTTCTAAGCAAATCGGAATATAATACACTATAATACAGGTAAGATAAATTAAGTACAAAGTGGATATAAGTATAACATTAAAATAAGTGTAAAGTACAAAGTGGATTTACCGGTTGATGATAAGTATGTACGGTATAATAATACAATGTAATAATACAAGTAGTAAGTAATAGTGCATGTACTGTCAAGTTAAGTGTAGCTTATTATTATCATTATGAGACGGTGGATATTGCACAGCAGTAATAGAAGTATGAATAAATAAATATCTGAAAACAGAGTATATTGCACAGCAGTATTAACACAGAATATTGCACAATTATTTCAAGTATTGCAGTGATGTTAATGATCAATGTCCAGTTTAATGACTTAGGGTCATATAGACTGACACTTAGAGGGAGGAGTTTAAGAATTTGATGGCCACAGGCAGGAATGACTTCCTGTGGCGCTCTGTGGTGCATTGTGGGGGGATGAGTCTTCCGCTGAAGGTACTCCTTTGTTTGACCAGCACGTCATGGAGCGGGTGGGAGACACTGTCCAAGACGGTGTGTAGTTTGGCCAGCATTCTCCTCTCTGACACCACCGACAGAGAGTCCAGCTCCACCACCACAATGACACTGGCCTTACGGATCAGTTTGTTGAGTCTGTTAGCATCCGCTACACACAGTTCTGTGGTCTGCCAGTCAGGTACTCAACAATCCAGGACACAAGGGGGCATCCACCTGCATCGCTGCCAGCTTCTCACCCAGCAGGGCTGGCCAGATGGTGTTGAAAGCACTGGAGAAGTCAAAAAACATGATCCTCAACGTGCTTGCCAGCTT